>NC_054457.1:2398122-2768638 GCF_900496995.4 Aquila chrysaetos chrysaetos | reverse complement strand
CCCTTTGAGCCCCCTCTCGCGCCAAAAAGGACTGTTGTGGTTTAAAACCCCCAGCAGGCAACTAAGCCCACGCCCGCTCGCCCGCTGCGCTCTCGTCTCCCCACCCCAGTGGGATGGGGGGAAAGAATTGGAAGGGTAAAAGTGAGAAAACTCATGGGTTGAGATAAGAACAGTTTAATAATTGAAATAAAATAATAACAATACTAATACATTGTAATGAAAAGGAAAATAGAGAGAGAAATAAAACCCAGGAGGACAAGTGATGCAATGAAACATTGCTCACCACCAACTGACTGATGCCCAGCCAGTCCCCGAGCAGTGGACCCCTGCCAACCTCCCCCCCTAGTTTTTTGCTGAGCATGACGTCATATGGTAAGGAATATCCCTTTGGTCAGTTGGGGTCAGCTGTCCTGGCTGTGTCCCCTCCTAACTTTTTGTGCACACCCAGCCTACTCACTGGCAGTGGTATGAGGAGCAGAAAAGGCCTTGACTCTGTATAAGCACTGCTCAGCAATAACTAAAAAATCCAAAACACAGCCACATACTAGCTACTATGAAGAAAATTAACTCTATCCCAGCCAAAACAAGCACAGGGTGGCAGCAATTCTGTGATAACATACTGAAGAAGGGGAAAAAACTGCCATGCAACAGCAGTTGGGAGAGAGGAGTGAGAATATGTGAGAGAAACAACTCTGCAGACACCAAGGTCAGTGAAGAAGGAGGGGGAGGAGGTGCTCCAGGAACCGGAGCAGAGATTCCCCTGCAGCCTGTGGTGAAGACCATGGTGAGGCAGGCTGTCCCCCTGCAGCCGTGAAGGACCATGGTGAGGCAGGCTGTCCCTCTGCAGCCACGAAGGACCGTGGTGGAGCAGATATCCACATTGCAGCCTGTGAAGGACCCCACACCGGAGCAGGTGGATGTGCCCTGAAGGAGGCTGTGACCCTGTGGGAAGCCTGTGCTGGAGCAGGCTCCTGGCAGGACCTGTGGCCCGTGGAGGGGAGTCCATGCAGGAGCAAGTTTTCTGGCAGAACTTGCGACCCCGTGGGGAACCCATGCTGGAGCAGTCCATTCCTGAAGGACCGCACCCTGTGGAAAGGACCCATGCTGGAGCAGTTTGTGAAGAACTGCAGCCCATGGGAATTGCCCACGTTGGAGAAGTTTGTGGAGGACTGTCTCCTGTGGAAGGGACCCCACACTGGAGGAGAGGAAGAGTGTGAGGAAGAAGGAGCGGCAGAGAAAACATGTGATGAACTGACCGCAACCCCCGTTCCCCATCCCCCTGCGCTGCTCGGGGTGAGGAGGTAGAAGAGTCGGGAGTGAAGTTGAGCCTGGGAAGAAGGGAGGGGTGGGGGGAAGGTGTTTTTAGATTTGTTCTTATTTCTCATTATCCTACTCTGATTAATAGGCAATAAATTAAATTAATTTCCCCAATCGAGTCTTTTTTGCCCATGACGGTAATTGTTGAGTGATCTCCTTGTCCTTATCCCGACCCACAACCTTTTCATTATATTTTTTCCCCTGTCCAGCTGAGGAGGGGGAGTGATAGAGCGGCTTTGGTGGGCACCTGTTGGTCAGCCAAGATCAACCCACCACAGACGTGCATCCTGTGAAGAATATAGGGATGCTGCTGGGATGTGTAGGGGTGGGATCAGGAAAATTATGGCACAGATGGAGCTGAATTTGGCAAGGGATGTGAAGAATAATTAGAAGGGATTTTACAGGTACGTTGGCCAGAAAAGGAGATTAAAGAAAATGCACCCCCATAATAAA
Organism: Aquila chrysaetos chrysaetos; assembly: GCF_900496995.4. Lineage (NCBI taxonomy): Eukaryota > Metazoa > Chordata > Aves > Accipitriformes > Accipitridae > Aquila > Aquila chrysaetos. The sequence continues at coordinate 2,766,868 of NC_054457.1, read as the reverse complement.
TAAGACAGGAGAACTGGTGACAACCAACATGGAGAAGACTGAGGTACTCAACAATTTTTTTGCCTCGGTTTTCAATGGTAATCTCTCTGCCCGCATCTCTCAAGCCCTTGAGCCTCAAGGCTGGGACTGAGGGAGCGAAGTCCCTCCCATCATAGGAGAAAATCAGGTTCGAGACCTCTGAACATAGACAAGTCCATGGGACCTGACGAGATGGATCTCAGGGTCCTGAGGGAATTGGCTGATGTAGTTACCAAGCCACTCCCCATCATATTTGAAGAGTCATGGCAGTCAGGCAAAGTCCCCAGTGACTGGAAAAAGGGAAACATTGCACCCATTTTTAAAAAGGGTAAAAAAAGGGCCCTGGGAACTACCGACCAGTCAGCCTCACCTCCGTGCCCGCGAAGATCATGCAAAGATAGATCCTCCTGGAAGACATGTCGAAGCATGTGGAAGACAGGGAGGTGATTAGAGACAGCCAACATGGCTTCACCAAGGGCAAATCCTGCCTGACCCACCTAGTGGCCTTCGAAGATGGAGTGACTGCATCAATGGACAAGGAAAGAGCTATGGATGACATCTACCTGGACTTCTGTAAGGCCTTTGACACAGTCCCCCACAACATTCTTGTCACTAAATTGGAGAGCTATGGGTTTGATGGATGGACTCTTAGATGGATAAGGAATTGGATGGATGGTCGCATCACAGTCAATGGCTCAATGTCCAAGTGGAAACCAGTAATGAGTGGTGTCCCTCAAGGGTCAGTACCGGGACCAGTACTATTTAATATCTTCATCAATGACATAGACAGTGGGATTGAGTGCACCCTCAGCAAGTTTGAGGATGACACCAAGCTGAGTGGTGCAGTTGATTCGCTTGAGGGAAGGGATGCCCTCCAGAGGGACCTTGACAGACTTGAGGAATGGGCCCATGTGAACCTCATGAGGTTCAACAAGGCCAAGTGCAAGGGCCTGCACCTGGGTCAGGGCAATCCCCAGTATCAGTACAGACTGGGGGATGAAGGGATTGAGAGCAGCCCTGCAGAGAAGGACTTGGGGGTACTGGTGGATGAAAAGCTGGACATAAGCTGGCAATGTGCGCTTGCAGCCCAGAAAGCCAATTGTATCCTGGGCTGCATTAAAAGAAGCATGGCCAGCAGGTCGAGGGAGGTGATTTTCCTGCTCTACTCCGCTCTGGTGAGACCCCACGTGGAGTACTGCATCCAGCTCTGGGGTCTCCAGGACAAGAAAGACATGGACCTATTAGAGCGGGTCCAGAGGAGAGCCACAAAAATGATCAGAGGGATGGAACACCTCTCCTGTGGAGAAAGGCTGAGAGAGTTGGGGTTGTTCAGCCTGGAGAAGAGAAGGCTGGGGAGACCTTATTGCAGCCTTCTAATACTGAAAGGGGGCTTATAAGAAAGATGGAGAGAGACTTTTTACCAGGGCCTGTAGTGACAGGACAAGGGGCAACGGTTTTAAACTGAAAGAGGGTAGGTCTAGATTGGACATTAGGAATAAATTTTTTTTTTTTTTTTTTTTTTATTATGATGAGGGTGGTGAGACACTGGAACAGGTTGCCTAGAGAAGTTGTGGCTGCCCCATCCCTGGAAGTGTTCACGGTCAGGTTGGACAGGGCTTTGAGCAACCTGATCTAGCAGAAGATGTCCCTGCCCATGGCAGGGGGGTTGGACTAGATGATCTTTAAGGTCCCTTCCCACCCAAGCCATCCTATGATTCTATATTTCCCCATCTTCAGCCCCATGAAACTTCCTTTTCTCCATGAGGTTCTTGGAGCTGATCAATAATTGTGTGGTGACACTATCAGCCAATGTAGTAAGTATTCAAGTGAATTTCATCAAGCCCTCCTGATTAAATGCATGTAACTTCTCTTAATATTCTTTAGTCTTTTCTTTCTATATTCTGGCCTGTCATTGTGAAAAAAATGAAACAAAAAAAGTTAAGGAGCAGTCCAGCAGCTTGTTATTTGTTTAATTTCCCTTTTAAGCAATAGACTGCTATTCATATTTCTTTATTTCCTTTGTCCCTTAGACATTTTTAGCTTTTTTGGTTTTGTTCCTATCTGCCTGTTGTAGCCTTTTTATGCTTCCTCTTAGTTATGTGCTGGGTTTTTTGCCTGTTTTTATTCTGAGTTTGATTATTAAAGAATTATATCTTTGTTTTACTCAAATTCCTTTTTTTTTCTTACAAGGTAGCATAATTATCATCTCTACTCTCGCTAGAGAAATCGCTTTTCTTGTACATTTTAGAGAATGTGAGCTATTGCAGGAGGTGAAACATGCTTAAGTCACCCTGCAGCATAAATTTATCCTTTGGTGAAAGTGTGTGAAGTCAAGCTTTGTTGCCATTCATAAAAGCCTCCAATCTCTGTCCACAACTTCCTGATGTTTGCATCCATGCAAAACAAAGCCTATTCTAGACTAAAAAAAAAAAAAAAAAAAAAAAAAAAAAAGATATTACGTAATCAATAGTTACTTTCAGTGGAATGGTCTTTATTTTGACAAGATGTTGAATGCTATGATGCTTTTGATCTGTGTTCTCTTATCTTTTCAACAACACAAAAAGTTAAAGATCTTTTTCTCTCTATTGCAGAGCTGTAGCAAAGAAGGAAATAGCCTTCTGTGGAAGGCATTAAATAGGAGTAAATATGCCCAGTTAGCTGTTAATGCTTCTGATGCTGTCCTATGTTAAGTATATCAGCTCTTCAGCAGGACAGGAAGAAGTGCCCTGAAAGTTGGTGGAGAGCTTATCAGCTGCAAGCTATGGCAGAGAAGGGTTGTGCACTAAACACTCACTCTTGTATTCCTCCATTATGATTTGGTCCTCCATACTGAAAAGTGGGTTTACTAGTTTTCTGCTGTTAACATTCAAACTAGATTATGTTTAAATCCCTCCAAAATACTGAGAAATAAGTTTTGAAGTGGTCAGGTCATGTACTGCTTACATAAAATATCTTTCTTCAATTTGTATTTAGTTTCTAAATCCTGCTTTTTTTTCTACTGTTTCTTGTGATTCAACTGCATAAAAGTGTAAAAGGTTATTTTTTTGCAAGCCCTTTGCTGTGAGAGGGCTATTAGGTCTAAGAAAATTACTACGGTAGACATTTCACATACAAATGTTTCATATACTTAATAAAAAATAAAATTGCCAAAACACTGAAAGAAATTTTGTCTGCCAGTGCTTATGTGTTTCAAAGGATGTTCTGTTGTAGATGAAAGTGTAACTGGTAGATGCTGAACATATTTATTTACTAATGATTTCATCATTTTATATTCAAATAAAAATGCCAGATGACAACATCAGTGTGAAAATACTGGGTTTTAGAAGCAGAATCAAGCAAACATGTTTTGCTGGTTGCTGTGAAATATAATAAAATCAAAGCCTGAAGCATACAAGTGCATTGAGGAAAGGGTAAGTTACCAATGAAATGAAGAGGATAAGGAAAGTGGGCTTAAATGTAGCCACGTGCTGAAGTAGCTCCCTGAACAAAGACAGCTCCTTACGCACTGCCTTCAACCATAACCATGGTGTCTTGTTTTTTGCAACAAAGAATTCTGTGGTGTGAGTAATGGTCAATACGCTTGTACTGGTTTTGGCTGGGATAGAGTTAAATTTCTTCATAGTAGCTTGTATGGGGCTATGCTTTGGATTTGTGACCAAAACAGTGTTGATAACACAGGGATGTTTTAGTTACTGCCAAGCAGTGCTTACACAGCATTAAGGCCTTTTCTGCTCCTCACACTGCCCTGACAGCGAGTACGTTGGAGGTGCAAAAAAAGTTAGGAGGGGACACAGCCAGGACAGCTGACCCCAACTGACCAAAGGGATATTCCTTACCATATGACGTCATGCTCAGCAATAAAACTAGGGGGGGAGGTTGGCAGGGGTCCACTGCTCGGGGACTGGCTGGGCATCAGTCAGTTGGTGGTGAGCAATTGTTTTCATTTGCATCACTTGTCTTTCTTGGGTTTTATTTTCCTCTCTCTTTGTTATTTTTTTATCTCTTTTTCTTACAATTTAAAAAAAAAATATTATTTCTTTTAAATTATTAAACTGTCTTTATCTCAACCCATGAGTGAGTTTCTCACTTTTACCCTTCCAATTCTCTTCCCCCCATCCCACTGGGGTGGGGAGTGAGCGAGCGGCTGTGTGGTGCTTAGTTGCCAGCTGGGGTTAAACCATGACAACATTTCATGTTAGGAGGCAATCCCCACAGTCAGTATCACATCATAGCTAAGCATGCAGCTTGGTTCATGAGCTTGTGATTATGAAAGTGGCCTCTGGAAAAAGAATACAAAAATTACAAGTATTTATATTCTGATTTAATTATATGTATATAAATGGCTTCTTGTCTCAAAGGAGTTTCCTGATTGTGATACCGAAAAGCCGGTCGAAGAAACTCTCTCTAAGACTCGTTTTGGAGTTTTAGAAAGCAGGCATTCTTTATTGCAGCGCTGGATGCGCGGGGCATAGTTCCACCTAGTGTGCATGCCACAGCTTTAGCACAAACAGTTTATATAGAATAACTAATTGCATATTAATCAGATTGGTATACATACACATAAAAATGATTATAACTGATTATCATAGTACAGCCTACATCCGATCATGCGCAATGAAGGATCCATTTGAGTCGAAGGGCTGCTTTTGCGACCACCGACCCATTTGAAGTTCTTGCTGGCTGTCCTTGAAGTCTTTATTCTTGTCCTTGTTCTTTGATCTTGAAGCTTAACGCAGCTTCAATCACATGTGGTCAGTTTCAACATTGTTCTCATCTAGCGTACAGGAACATCTAGTCATAAGAGCCAAGAACTGCCAAACTTAGGAGTAACTACCTCTACTAGTTAATTGCTTGGCTATACTTTTGTCTATTGTTTCAATCATAGTGTTAGTATAAGATTTCTAATGATTATTTACCAAATCTCACTTTTGCAGTCACCTAGCAGCAAACCAGTTTCCACAGCTGGTACAAAATATTAAACCCATCAAAATATTTAGACATGCCATACAGAATGTATGGAAATATGCTATCAATTGGGAGCGTGTAATAAATAAATAAATAAATTCATCACCATTTCATCTCCATGTTTACTGACAAGGGAATGAATTTGCTATATAACGCTGTAGTTAAACCTTTACATCAGGAAGTGAAGGAGCATGTAGGCAAATGGGGCTCCAGGCAAAACTAGGCTAGAACACAAGTATTCGGTATGGGATTGTGGAAGTAGAAATGCTAAGGCCTAAGTGGGCCTCTTGACTGCTTTCACCCTGTCTCCTGAAACAATAATCACTGTGTAACCTTCATGATAAATTAGTCCCTGCACTGAAGAAAGCAGACTCCAGACCGGCCTTGAGCAGTTCTGTGGCCTTGTGTATGTAACAGATATGTATAACTCACATCCTGTTATCTGTCTTATGCATAGCATCTCTAAGTATATATATGCCTTGTATTCACTTTACAGGGACAGAGTTCACATCAGCAGAGTCCATTGCTCTGCTGCTCTGTGTTCTCTCCTATAGCTATAGTAAATACACTGATTCTATTCTGACCTGATCTAAATTGTATTCCAGTTTTTCCATGACAAGATTTAGCCCTAATAGTCTAGCTATCCACATTCTGACAGAAAACAAAGGATTTTTAAGTACTTAGTACAAGAGCAAATCTTACCTGGACACTTGACTCTAGGCCAATGCGCTTCCTTGCCTTCCTGCCCTTCACAAGGCTTTTAATAGATCTTCTCCTCAAGTTAAGCAAGCCTAGCTCAGGGGGTGCTTGGCAGTCTAGAGCCGCTGTGCTTTTTTGCCATGCTGTCATCACAGGACACACCCAAGACTTACCGTGGCATGAGACTGCTCATGAATAATACATCTGAACTTCCAGGTATTCATTGCTTGTTTTCTTTCTGCCTAAGAAGGTTTTTCCTGGATGTTGACACAGAAAGCCCCATTACTGTCATTGAATGATTAAAGAGAAGTTGTTTGTCTGTATATTAGCAGTTTATTGCAGGTTGATCTTGCTCCCTTCCCCACCGCCCTTTCTGTGCTATAATCAGTTTTGAGGAGCTTATGAGGTTTCACAGTGAAGGCAAGAGAAAAAAAGGTAAAGCCATGGAATTCTCAAGTATAAAATCTGAGACTTTTAAACTACATTTAAAATGACTTGACTAGATTTCATGGTTACAGTGTCTCTTAAGTCTGTCTGCTACCTAGTGTAAAATTAAAAGTGGAAGAGTGCAAGGGAAGAAGGGAACAGTAGAAGCCGAAGGCTGAAAAATGGCTAGTGCTGTTGCACGTGAAAAAATGATCACTGTGTAAATGACCTTTCCTTAGGAAATTTTAAAATAATGAAATCACTTTAATATACCTCTAGCAGGTCATTCAATTAAAAAGGTTTTAAAATTAAGTTTCCACTGCTAAACAAACAAAATTGCAATGTATCTGAATTAGCAATGTAAATAGTTTGCTTAGGGGGTAAATGTGTGACCAGTGTGGAGTTAGAAACATGAAGAGGGAGATTTATAGGCCAAGGTTTTCAAATCTGTCCACCTCAAGGTAAGCTCTTAAATCTGTATGGAGGCCCTGGTCGTCTTTTTTTCCTCTACTGTTGACTTTTAAACTTGGGCAAAAGTGGATTTAGGCATAATAGTGTTGGGCCCATTCCACCTTATGATTTGGGTTCTCCACTTTTTTTTCCCTGTTGTGATTTTAAGACACTATTGACTCAGTTAAGCACTGAGTATTGCCCCGAGGATGAGGGGCAATCCAGAATATATCAGATTCCTCTCCTATGTCATGGACAGAGATGGGGGTCTTGGAATGAGATCCATTGTATTCATATTAGATTTCAGTTTTCATAATTCCTGGAACACATGTAGTTTCCTTTCACAGTACTATTTAAACTCTTGAGATACCTTGTTGTGGTTTAACCCCAGCCAGCAGCTAAGCCCCATGCAGATGCTTGCTCACACCCCCCACAGTGGGATGGGGGAGAGAATCAGGAGGGTAAAAGTGAGAAAACTAGTGGGTTGAGATAAAGACAGTTTAATAAGAAAATAGAAGAAAAAAAAAACACCAAACAAAACAAAAAACCCCAAACCCAATGAAAACAAGTGATGCAAAAAACCCCAATTGCTTACTACCATCTGACCGACGCTCCAATGTAGGGTCCCTCCCATGGGCTTTGAGCAACCTGATCTAGTGAAAGATGTCCCTGCCCATGGCAGGGGGGTTGGACTAGATGATCTTTAAAGGTCCCTTCCCACCCAAGCCATCCCATGAGTCTTCTACCTCCTCCCCTGCCCTGAGCGGCGCAGGGGGATGGGGAATGGGGGTTGTGGTCAGATCATAACAGTTCATCTCTGCCGCTCCTTCCTTCTCATGCTTTTCCCCTTCTCCAGCGTGGGGTCCCCCCCATGGGCTATAGACTTTCGGAAAAGTCTGCTTTAGCGTGGGCTCTCCACGGGCTGCAGCTTCCTTCAGGGTACATCCACCTGCTGCGGTTAGGGGTCCTCCACGGGCTGCAATGTGGATATGTGCTCTGGTGTGGACCTCCGTGGGCTGCAGGGAGACCACCTGCTTCACCATGGTCTTCATCATGGGATGCAGGGGAATCTCTGCTCCAGTGCCTGGAGCACCTCCTCCCCCTCCTTCTTCACTGACCTTGGTGTCTGCAGAGTTGTTTTTCTTCCCCCCCCTCACTTCTCTCTCACAGCTCCTGGGTAGCGGTTTTTTTTTACCCTTTCTTAAATACATTATCATGGAGACGCTACCAATGTCGCTGCTTGGTCTTGGCCAGTGGTGGGTCTGTTTTGGAGCTGGCTGGAACTGGCTCTGTCTGACATGGGGGCAGCTTCTGGTGCTTTCTCACAGAGGTCACCCCTGCAGATCTGTGCTGCCACCCCCCACTACCAAAACCTCCCCATGTAAACCCAATGTACAAATATTTTTTTACCCTACAGTTAAATACCTTAAATTTACAAATATCTCTGCTTTTGTAAGCTGCGCTGTTCATTTGTTTTTCTTCTTTCTAGTAAGAGTTGAAGATATAGTGTGGCCAGCAGGAGCAGGGAGGTGATTGTTCCCCTGTACTCGGCACTGGTGAGGCCGCACCTCGAGTACTGTGTTCAGTTTTGGGCCCCTCACTACAGGAAAGACATTGAGGTGCTGGAGCGTGTTCAGAGAAGGGCAACCAAGTTGGTGAGGGGCCTGGAGCATAAGTCTTATGAGGAGCGGCTGAGGGAGCTGGGCCTGTTTAGTCTAGAGAAGAGGAGGCTGAGGGGAGACCTTATCGCTCCCTACAACTACCTGAAAGGGGGTTGTAATGAGGTGGGTGCTGGTCTCTTCTGTCAGGTGGCTGGAGATAGGATGAGAGGAAATGGCCTCAAGTTGCGGCAAGGGAGATTTAGGTTGGATATTAGGAAAAATTTCTTTACTGAGAGGGTTGTCAGACATTGGAATAGGCTGCCCAGGGAAGTGGTTGAGTCACCATCCCTGGAGGTATTCAAAAAGCGAGTAGATGGGGTACTTCAGGACATGGTTTAGTGGGCATGGTTGATGGTTGGACTCGATAATCTTGAAGGTCTTTTCCAACCTAAATGATTCTATGATATCACAGTGGTGTTTTTTAGGACAGGAATGTAGATGTTAAGATCTGGTCTGTGTAAAAAAAAAGACTGGTTATGGTTATTCCATAATAGCTGTTGCAGTTTTTTTAAAATTACTCAAAAAAGAGAAGAGTAGTTATCCTTAATAAAATCATTTAGAACAGGATTCTCATAGGTAATTGTAATGATATAGTGACCTTTTTCCAATGTAGGTACAGCCTTTTCTGCCGTGGTTGATGACAACTTGAAAATTTGTTGTTTTAAGAAGCACAAGTGCTTTCACTTGAATGGTGTGTTGATAGTTGCAAACCTTTCTAATTATGAGCAAGTGTCTTTTATGCTGAAGGGAATTGAAGTTTAGCTGTAATTGATCAGCTGAGACAGTGTTAGTACTTTAACACAAAGGTATTCTGGTTAGGTGCTGCAAATGACATGGTTTAATGTGTGTATGTATGTGTGTTGATATATAGTTTTCTTTTTAAAAAGCACTCTGAATTGCTCATACTGACATTGTTTTACTTGAGATTTTTTTTTTCTTTAGTTTACAATGGTACCGGCATCCTACTGAAGAAGATCTAAGGCTTCTTGCAGGGAAACAAAGAGGCAAGAGCAAAAAAGATAGGTAAAAACTTGTTTTAAGTTTTTGGTGTTTTTCTTGTTTGTTGTTGGTTTTTTAATCCATATAACAACTTTACTGGCAAACTTTTGGTTTGTGTGAGTCTAAAATTTCTTGCATATTATTGCCCTGCTTGCTTTGATTACCATAGCTCTGTACTGAACTGCGTTCTTTTGGTTTAACAGAGAGCTTAACATGCCCAAATTGTACAGAACTGGGTAATTCCCAGTCTCCAAAAGTGGTCTGTGACATTACTAATTTGATGGCAAGAATTTTCTTAATGAATCTATTCATTTAGATGAAGACTGAGAATAAGAATCTTATGTACGATTGAAGCTCTTCTTCTTGAATCAAGGTGAGAAAGATTTGAGTATATTAGTTGAACACAGGATTACTGTGAGCCGCCACTCTTATGCAGCTGTGAAAAAGGTAAATGTGCTCCTAGGATACATTAGGTGAGGTATTTCCAGTAAAGAGAGAGGGAAGTGTTAATCCTGTTGCACAAGCCCACTGATATAGAACTTTATCTGGATTACTGTGTACAATTCTGATCACTCATGTTCAAGAAAAATGAATTCAGACTCAAACAGATGAAGAGAAGGACTGCTAGGATGATCCAGGAAACAGAAAACCTATCTTACAAGAGGAGGCTAAAAGAGCTTGCCTTGTTTAACCTAGCAAAAAGAGTCCGAGAAGGATAGGATAGTTGTCTATCAACTTAAGCTGGAAACAGATCTTCAGTCATGAAGCTCTGGAACAGCCTCACCAGAAGTGTAACTGGGGCAAGAACCAAGACTGAGCTTGAGGTGGTGGAGCTTGCTATGTTTATGCAAGATTTCTGAATTGGCTATGTTTAAAACAAATACCCGGTGACTTGCTTTTTGGTGACATAGGTGGTTTCCTTTGTGTTTGGGGTTTTTTGTTTGTTTGTTTGGGGTTTTTTATTTCAATATAAACTGCTCTCTTAAAATTCTTAATATCTAACTTCTGTGTTAATTCATAAACTGCACATATAACCTGTTCATCATAAAATCAAAGCATTTTTTTTCAATTTCTTACTTAAGCTACGTGGGTAGCAACCTTATTTGCCAAATGTTGGGCTAAAAAATTAAGCCTTTTCTTTAATATATAATGCTTCAATATTACACGTCACAATATTCTTTAATATTCAGAAAATCATTTTATCCAAGTTTTCTGTAACAAATTGAAGCAAAATAGTTAATAGTATTACAATTTATAACTGTGCATTTAACCAGTGATATTTATTCATATCTAAAATAACTTCAGTTGCATAACTATAACTTTAAGTTACATGTTTCACCAATATGAACCTTAAACAGGAAAACACAATTGCATTGCCAAATATAATTGCACTTTACACCAAATGCCTTTCCTCAACCGTGGCAATCTTCTGCCATCCAAAGCATGCATATTCTCACTTTCACCAGGGTAATCGTATGCTCTCTGCTGTGTGGAAGTATGGCATGTTAATGCATACTTACATATGAGCTTAAATTTTGTAATCTTGGAAAAATTTACTGTGAAGCTTGGTAGAAAACTGTATCACAGTTCACCTATTTGCATTAAGTCCTTTTTCACTTGTTAAACTTTTGCATGTAATGTTTCAAATGTGGTGCTACGTTTTCATGTCTACGCAGTCAAATTCTGTTGGTGTAATTTAATTATTATGATTGGTGTATTTATCATAGTACATTAATATCTAACCAAGAAAATACAGTTTTAATACGTGTATGTAGTTGTTTGTAATAAGGTAAATTTTATTGACAGATGGATATGAAACTTCAGAGGGAATCAGGATGGTAATGTGGAGACTTAAATGCTGCTTTCTTTACTTTGCTATTGTAACAATAGGATGTATAATAACCTTAATTTTCAGTCAGTGGATATACCTCTGTTCTCCGAAGAAGCTGCTTGTCAGGGCAGGCCCAAGACAAGAGACAGAGACATAAGATTCAAAGGCTCTTGCAGGCAGTAGCTTGGAGGGGCTGAGCTCTGCCTGCTAGCCGGTTTTATTAGTTCTCCTGATAACACAACAATGGCAGCTGAAGACTTAATATTTGCAGAAGATCATCTCATTTGAACGGATACCTATGTAACCCCGACGCTATCTATCTATCTCCCCCCAGGGTGTGCCCCCACATCCTCTAGTGGACCAAACTTAGCAGGATAACGGGTGCCCAGGAACCTCTGGGCCATGACCCACCCAATCAATCAAATACTGCAGGGTACCCCAGGATATCCTGGAATCCAAAATAGCCCAGACACGATATTCCCTCTGGCCCTGCACCATAACTGGAGATGGAGGTAGAGGTTGCCACTGGAAGGGATCTGGGTGAACAGGTTTTAACAGGGAGACGTGAACAATGGGTGAACATTGAGAGCACATAGAAGGTGCAGACAAAATGCAACCAGATTTTATACAGGCCCAGGTAACGGTGGTCCAACTTAGAAGAAGGATGCACAGAACAAACATGTTCACCGGACAACCAAACATAGTCCCCAACCACAAAGCCCGGCGCTGGTCACCGATGACTATCTGCATAGTCTTTGTAAGCAGCCTTTGCTTTTCCCAGCTGCTCTTGAAGAAACAAATGCGTATACTGCAACCGCTCAAGGGAGCCCTCAGGAGAAAATCCCTGGACAGCCACTGGAGTAGCTGGGTGGTCACGGGGATGAAAACTGTACTGTGCATAAAAAGGGGTCTGCTGCGTGGAAGAGTGGACACTGCTGTTATGTGCAAATTCTGCCAACGGTAACAGAGAGACCCAGTCATCTTGATGTTAATTAATATAAGTGGAGATACTGCTCCAGGATCTGGTTTACCTGCTCCATCTGACCATTAGACTGTGGGTGATAAAGGGTGGAAAGATGGAGCTGGACCCTCAGCAAGCCCATAAGCTGCCTCAAGAACTGGGCAGTAAACTGGGCCCCTTCATCCATCACCACGCTATCTGGCAGACCATGACAGTGAAGCAAATAGCTGCAAAACCAAGTGTGCAGTCTGAGGGGCCGTGGGCAGCCTCTTTAGCGGAACAAAAATAGCTACCTTTGTAAACAAGTCCACCACCACAAGCACCGCTCGCTGTATGCCCCTGAGACACAGGCAAGTCCACAATAAAATCCATTGAAATAATTTGCCATGGCCGCTCAGGAGTTTGTAAGGGTTGTAATAGTTCCCGTAGCCTCTACATCAGTCTCTTGGCCCTGGCATGGTCATCGTGAGCCTGAACGTAGCTTGCAACATCAGCGTGCACCATAGGCCACCAGTAGCTCTGTGTGACTTGATGCAGTCTTCTGATGACCACCGTGCCCCGCTGTCAGTGTGTCATGACAGCGCTGAAGGACCTTGTGTGCGCAGCGGGTCGGCAGGGATATACAGCCACTCATCGCGATACAGACAACCATCCTTCTCCTGCAGATTCTGTGAAGTATCCCCTGCCCAAAACTGCATGGCCAAAGGACCACCAGCCATCACACCCCGATGCACAGAACCAAGGTATTGGCTGGCACAGGCCACAAAAAAATTTTTCAGAGGGAAAAAAATGACAGGGGAGCAGATCTGCCTCAGCATCTCCTGCTGAGGGCTTCCTGACGTGACAGGGCATCTGCCCTGCCATTCTGTTTACCCAACCTGTAGGTGACAGTAAATGGAAACCGAGAGCAAAAAGTTGCCCAACAAGCCAACTGGGAGAGAGGCACTTCAGATTCCTAAAATATTCCGGATTTCGATGGTCAGTCAGAACCAAAGGGGGCTCAGCAGGACCCACAAGAAGGTGCCTCCATTCAGCACACGCCTCCCCGATGGCCAACAACTCTTCATCCCAGGCATCGTAATTCCGCTCTGCGGCAGTCAACTGGCAGGAAGAAATAGACACAAGGATGAAGCTGTCCATCCAGTGAACCACGCTGAGAAAGTACTGCCCTGGATGGCATGGGGCAGAAGCATCTGCCTCCAACACAAAAGGATGACTGGTATCCGTGTGGGCCAAAACCGGGGACCGTCGTAAATGCCTGCTTCAAGTCATCAAAGACCCCCTGAACCTCATGTGTCCACTGAAAAGGGACACCCTTATGAGCCAGTGCTGTGAGCGGAGCAACCTTTTGAGCAAAATTCCAAGTAAAACACTGATAAAAATTAGCAAAGCACAAAAAGCACTGCACACCACACACTGTCAAGGGAGACTGCCAACAAAGAAAGGCATCAATCTTTTTCATGTCCATGCTCACGCCCTCGGAGGCATTGAGTAACCCAAGAAGTCTATATGCTGTTGGAGGAAGGCATAACTTCTCCAGCTTTGCATAAAGGCAGTGACGCCAAAGGCGGGAGAGAACCTCTCGAACATGAACAACATGTTCCCTCCCACGTCCTCGAGTAAACTAAAATGTCATGCAGATGTGCAATGACATAATTGTCCAACAAGTCACAGAAAATGTTGTTGACACGCCCCTGCTAACCTTTCAGGGCTTTTACACAGGCCAAAAGCTATCACACCATACTCAAAATGGCCATACGTGTGAACAAAGGCCGTTTTCCACTCGTTGCCCTGATGAACACAAAAAAGATTATAAGCCACTTAAGTAAACCAGCATGCCCTCTGTAAATGCTCCAACAACTCAGGAATGAGGGGCAGGGGGGGGTACTGGGTTCTTGATGGCAATATCATTCAATCCCTGATACTCCACACGTGGCCTCAAGCTTCCATCCTTCTTTACAAAAATTATAGTGGCACCAAGGGGAGGGAAGTGGAGTATTGAATAAAACCCCAGTCTAAACCATCCTCAGTATAAGCCTTCAAGGCCACCATCTCTGGCTGTGACAGAGGGCAGATATGGCCCGAAGGGAGAGGGAGCGTCTGGGAACAGCTCGATGGAACAATCGTACACCCGATGGGGGGTGGTGGGGGGTGATGGTTAAGGTCTCTGCTCGCTTTTGCTCAAAAACGTCCAAAAAAGTCCCTACATTCTGGCGGCAGCGCCCCCAACAGGCCAGCAGGTGGTTTCGGGGGAGTTGGCGCTGCCGGCACAGGACACCCGGCGGGCACTAGGGCCTGCTCGGAACCCTGGCCAGCACCGCCACCGGCGCCGGGGGAGAGCGCTGTACCCCCGCCGGCTGCGGCGGGAGGCAGCAGCACCTCCCGCACTTCACCCACAGGAAGGTAAATTCATCTCTGTGCCCAACCGACCACCGGATCGTGCCGGACTAACCAAGGCGTGCCCAGGATGATTGGATAAAAGGGGCATAGAGGGGACAGAAAAAGAAACAAAACTCCCAACATTCCTGGGGCGACGGAGAGCTGCAAGAGCGGGGTCTGCCACTCAGTGGGACCACCGCCGGCGGGTTTTCCCGTCAGTAGCAAAAATAGGGCAAGGGACAGATAGGCGCTCTATTGGCGCACGAGCCTTTTTTACAGACTCTGCAGAAATCATATTCCTACAAGAGCCAGAGTCCACCAGGGGCCTCAGCAGCGACCGCTCTGCCGTCCGGGAGCGGAAGCGAGACCGACACCGTGAGGAGCGGGGGCACCTGGGCTCGCCCCATCTACACCGGCGGCGACTGCCTTCTCGCGCTGGCCGGAGCTGTTTCTCGACCCCCACAATACCAGGGCGCTGAAAGGGACAATTCGGAAAACGGTGGGAAAAATCCCCAAACTGTTCCCAAGGTAGCCAAATCAACCGTCTCCTCGGCAGAGTCCTCAGCAGGGGGAGAGGGGGGACTGGGCAAACCCTGCCCCGATTTGCAATGGGTTCCACCCCGCCGCGAGCAGCAGGGCGGAGGCGGGCAGGGCGGACTCGGGGAGGAGCCACCGCGTTTCCGAGCTCCCGTCCCGGCCACACGGGCCCCACCCCCGGCACCGCCAGCATGGCGTCTGCCTCCCCGCCAAGCGGGGGGGGGGAAGCCGGGAGGGAGCGGGGGCCCGAAACCGGAGCAGAACCAGGCAAGCGCAAAAGCTGCTCCGCTTCAGAAGCACGTTTAGTGGCAACCTGCAAAATCTTCCGGCGCCGGCCTTCGGGCTACCTCTATACGAACATCGCCGGCCAGGCCATGAATATAGAGGGGTAACAAAAGGTCACCCCCCCCAATTCAGCTCCGACGACATGCGCAGGAAATCTGCGGTGTATTCTGCCACGCTCTGCCCCCTCTGGCGCAGACTGAGCAGGGGGTTAAAAAACCGGAACGGAACAAAAGCAAGCTGGCCTTCGCGGGATCACCAGGAAAAGCATTATCCCAATTGGAAAACATAATCTAACTTCATATTCTATATTCTAAGACGTACTTTTGTTTGTACCGTATTTCAAAGACTATTTAGTAGAACTAAAAAAGGCCAACAATGATGACTAGAAGTAAGGCTTTCCACATAAGGAGGAGTAGGCTAAGATTTACTAGTCTAGGAACTGATTGAGGGACAGTTTTGCTAGAGGTATGTATCCACTTTGCAAGAAGGTGGATAGGGAGTAATAAACTTGCTGCCATGTTATACAAGGAGATGCTGAATTAAATTAGAGTAGGTTTAAGCACTTTTTAATTTGGGACACAACTTGTGGAACTTGCTGCTACAAGATACCTTGAAGGTCAACAGATTTCAGGCTGGTTCAGAAAGGTATTCAACAAATTCATGTCACTTATTAAAAATGATGGTTTCAGAGGTTGCAGTCCCTGGCTCAGGTTATCCCCAAGTTGCTTAATGCTGGAAGCCAGGAAGGGTTTAGCAGTGCAAGGATCAACCTTTGCTTGCCTTATTCTTTCCTTTGTATAAGCAAGTAGCCACCTAGTATGATAGGAGTAAATGGATCTTTGTGTGATTCTTTATGAAGCTTCTGTACATTGCTGT
The DNA here is from genome assembly GCF_900496995.4 of Aquila chrysaetos chrysaetos. Taxonomy (NCBI): domain Eukaryota; kingdom Metazoa; phylum Chordata; class Aves; order Accipitriformes; family Accipitridae; genus Aquila; species Aquila chrysaetos. The sequence continues at coordinate 2,750,781 of NC_054457.1, read as the reverse complement.
CATGCTGTGGCGGGAGCGGTTAAAACCTGGAACGCAGGTTTGAACCCTGCCTCTGCCATCACGATGTACTTAACTTTCTCTGCCCAGCTTAACTTTGCTTTGCCCAAAGAGAGCATGCTGGGTTATTACTTTTTAAATTGTATTAGTTTTCTAGGATTACTAATAAAGTGATACATTTTGGGGGGGCTTATTTTCATAAGCAGGATATGAACTAAGTATGGTATTTTTACATGTTTCCCTTTAGATTGGAAAACTATCTTAAATTTGTCTTTGCTTGATGGCTAGTAGGATAGATCTTTCGAGGATCTAGGTTAGTCCAGCTCTGGTGACATACTTGCTAAGCACCCTATTGTGACAAAAGGACCCAATGCTAGTTTGAAAATTTGATATTTATTTTTTCCTAACAACTTTGGTTATCTTCTGAGATCGATTATTGCTTGTTATTTCCAGTGAATGATCAATAAATTAACACTCCCAAGTATGTCTTACTCATTCACTTACTTTCAATCCAAAGACTTTAACACTGCTGTCTTTTAGTCTACTGGCCTAGACCTCAACTGAAAAGTCTCAAATTAGCTTTGATTTTCTTCAGTGTATTTCTATGGCAGGGTGGATATGTTCTGCACTGTACCTGTAGTCATATCAATAAACTGTTAAGGCTGGGGGGAAACCAGTTGGAACACCTGTCACAAAAATTCGTAACTGGCCCGTGCCAACCGAGGAGAGAGGCTAGGACGCAAAGTATCGAATTATAAGGGTAAATATTCATGCGCATGAAGTGTCCCAGCCAAATTGGGGCACCCTGGATGAGGTTTTACACGGGGTTCTTATATCCTTCAAACATTCAGGTACAACACGATTTGACTAATCACTAACACCCACACTACCGATTGCTAATCATAGGAAAACTTTGCAAAGCAACTATATTTCTGCAGCATTCTTGCTGCTTGTCTATTGATCCAGACGTCCCTGGAGTCAGTCTTGCTATAGTTACTTATCTATGATGCCAGACGACGTTGGGAGGGGTTTCAAGATGTGTCAGAGGGGCTAGGATGCTGGCGTTATCTTGGTTGTCCAGGGGTATCCTTTATCCTTCATGGACAGCTCTAAGCTTCCAAGAAGCAAAGTCCTTATTTCCAGGGCCAGGCTGTCCTTTAGTTTGTTTTACTTAAGCATGAACGATACCAAAGTCTCCAGTAAAATTCCGCTACCTCATTACATCACAGTGTATAATGTGAGCTAATATGTATATTAACAAAGTTAATACACTTTCATACTATAAAGACTGATTGATATAATAGTTAGGAAAGTGAATTTTTCATAACATGCCCTATAGCTTCCTTCCTGTCTGAACAGTGAAGCTTCCTTTCAGAGGAAAACGGTGTGTTGGAGTAGATGGTGCCCCACCAGATCCTGTCCTAATACGTACTCAGGACATAACATATAGATGACATTTAGACCTATATGTGTAACCACAGTAGTATTTCAGAGGCTTGCAAAGTAAAGCTAATAATTATTGACATACCTGGTTGTTTCTCAAGGTATGTGCTTATTTGAACTTGAATTAATGCTTTTACCTAGCTAGATGAAAATGTTTGTACGTGGGGGAAAAAATGGTCTGCATACTACTTAAATCTGAAATGCTATTATATAATGAACAAGTTAGTTTTGTTGTATCTGTGTGTATTTTATTTATTTACTTTTTTTTAACAGAAAATATAATGGTCATATTGAAAACAAGCCCCTAACCATTCCAAAAGACATTGATCTTCATCTGGAAACAAAGTCTGTGACTGAAAGGGACACTATAGGTAAGAATACGTGGATGCAAACAACAACATATTATAACAAATATATCCTGATGTTGTTTTCTATCGAGTGTTTATTTGCAATAAATACTGGAATACCTTTTTTCAACAGATAATGAAAGAATAACAGTACAACTGATTATAAAGAAAGAAAGTGAGAAAGCAAAAATTAGGGCTAAATCTCTTTTGTTGTTCCATGGGTGACATCTTAATAGCAGTATTAGAAAAAAGGATGAGTAGGTGAAATCCAGCATAAAGCACATCTATTGCTGCATTAAGCATCCCTAGCAATATGAGACAACACCAAAAGGATCACATCACTCAGTGTATTTGAAACAGACATAAAAATAGCTTTGTACAATAACTGGCAGATGTTGAAACACACTTTCTGCTCTTCTGAAATAGGAAATGTACTGTAGCACTGAAACCTAGTTCTTTTACCCACACATCTGAAATTTTGAAGTAAAATATTTAGAAACCAAAAGTAACGCTGCAGAAATACACAGCGTTTGTTTTGAAAGTTAATGCGCTTTTTTATAAATGGTAATTTTTGACTCCTTAAACATAACCAATTTTTCTGTTACATAGAAGTCATATATGGATATGTATACATGTGATACATATTTTCCTCCTAGCCACATTTTTATATGCATGCATTGTATGCATAAATATAGAAAGCAAGCAAGCAAGCAAGTGTCGTGGTTTAACCCCAGCCAGCAACTAAGCACCACGCAGCCGCTCACTCACTCCCCCCCCCACCCAGTGGGATGGGGGAGAAAATCGGGAAAAGAAGTAAAACTCGTGAGTTGAGATAAGAACGGTTTAATAGGACAGAAAAGAAGAAACTAATAATGATAATGGTAACACTAATAAAATGACGACAGTAATAATAAAAGGATTGGAACGTACAAATGATGCACAGTGCAATTGCTCACCACCCGCCGATCGACGCCCAGCTAGTCCCCGAGCGGCGATCCCCCCGCCCCCACTCCCCCCAGTTTATATACTAGATGTGACGTCACATGGTATGGAATACCCCGTTAGCCAGTTTGGGTCAGCTGCCCTGGCTGTGTCCCCTCCCAACTTCTTGTGCCCCTCCAGCTTTCTCGCTGGCTGGGCATGAGAAGCTGAAAAATCCTTGACTTTAGACTAAACATTACTTAGCAACAACTGAAAACATCAGTGTTATCAACATTCTTCTCATACCTAACTCAAAAACATAGCGCTGTACCAGCTACTAGGAAGACAATTAACTCTATCCCAGCTGAAACCAGGACAGCAAGCAAGCATAGTGCTGAGCAGGAGATGTTGCAGCTTAAATTATCCAGGACAGTGCTGAAAAGACCTGTAACAGAAATGCACAGCTTTTTAAAACTGGCATGTAAGCAAAGCATTCACGATTTTCAATTAGTGTTATTTGCTTCAAGTAATAGCATTAATGGGTCTCCCCGAGAATAAAACAAGCATCAGTTTATAGATACTGATAGAGTGTAGGGTTTAAGTATCTTTAAAAAGTTATATATGCAAATATATGTTTGTGGTGGGTTGACCCTGGCTGGGTGCCAGGTGCCCACCAAAGCCGCTCTATCACTCCCCCTTCTCAGCTGGACAGGGGGGAGAAAATATAACAAAAGGCTCGTGGGTCAAGATAAGGACAGTTTAATAAAGTGAAAGCAAAGGTCGCGTGCGACAGCAAAGAAAAACATGATGTTATTCTCTGCTTCCCATCAGCAGGTGATGTCTAGCCACTTCCTGGGAAGCAGGGCTTCAGTACGCGTGGTGGTTGCTCCAGAAGACAAAAATGCCCCCCTTCCGTCTCCCTTTACTTAGCTTTTATATCTGAGCTGACGACATATGGTATGGAATATCTGTTTGGTTAGTTTAGGTCAGCTGTCCTGGTTATGTCCCCTCCCAAGATCTTGCTCAGCCCCAGCCTGCCGTTGAGGGGGGGCAAAAATGTTGGAGAGACAGCCTTGGTGCTGTGCCAGCGCTGCTCAGCAGTAGCCAAAACACTGGTGTGTTATCAACACCTTTCTAGCTACTGATGCAGAGCACAGCTCTATGAGGGCTGCTATGGGGAGTATTAACCCCATCTCAGCCAGACCCAATACAATCTCCACCCCTTATTCCATACCATTTGCGTCATGCTCAGGTCCCACATAATTTAATACAGATATCTTCTAACCACGCCATTGTATTTAATTCTCATTACTGAAATCCCTTCTTACCAACACTTACAACTGAAACTACATGCTTAAACCACTTCTATACCCAACATACAGATTTATACATTCTTATTAATTACTATCCCCTGTCCTTTAAGAGATAGATATTCCATGGGCTTCTTCCACTCCTCCAGATGTTCACACACAGGTTATGACTTGGGCCCCATCCGTCAAGATGAGTGGTCAGGACAGGAGAAGCAGTATGTTCGATCGTTGGGCACCAACACCGGCTTGGTTTGGGTCACCGATGCACTTGTCTGGTTCCTTGCGAAGTTCGCTCCTCTGCAGGTCAGGTCATTCCTGCTACAGTACTTCCTACAACATACAACTCACATCACAGATTATTTTTCCCCCAAGGTTAAATGTCCTTGAGGCACACACTGGGTCTCCCCATCCTTCCGCATTACCCACCAAGTACACCCAGGTCCCTGAGCAAAGGACAATCCCACGAATGGGTTTGCCTTTTCCCATGGGAGGAGAAATCCACACTGCCTTCCCCAGCCACTTCCCCATGTGCACTACGGGGACCTTATCTCCTCCCACAGTATGTAGGGGTTTTGTTTGGGCAGGACCAGGACGGTTAGCAGATCCTCTGGTGTTAACTAGCCAAGTGGCTTCTGCTAAATTTGTATCCCAATGCTTCCATGTCCCATTGCCTAGCGCTCTCAACATAGCCTTCAACGGTCCATTATATCTCTCAATTTTTCCAGATGCTTGCGGGTGATAGGGGATGTGGTACACCCACTCGATGCCGTGTTTCTTTGCCCAGGAGCTTATGAGGTTATTTCGGAAATGAGTCCCATTGTCTGATTCAATTCTTTCTGGGGTACCATGTCGCCATAGAATTTGCCTTTCGAGGCCTAAGATGGTGTTTCGGGCAGTGGCATGGTTTACAGGGTATGTTTCTAGCCAACCAGTAGTTGCTTCCACCATGGTGAGTATGTAGCGCTTGCCTTGGCGTGTTCGCGGCAGCGGTCCGATGTAGTCAATTTGCCAGGCCTCGCCATATCGAAAGCCGAGCCGCCGCCCTCTGTTCCAGGGAGACTTTACTCTGGTGGCTCGTTTGATTGCAGCACATGTTTCACATTCATGAGTGACCTGTGTGATGGCCTCCATGGTCAGGTCCACCCCTCAATGTTAAATCTAACCAAATAGTTATTTCAAAATAAATATCAGACTTTCATTGAAATACCTGAGTTCAACCAATTTCACGTTTTTGACATCAGATACCTTGTAGTCAAAAGACAAATGCTCAGTAATATTCTGTGACTCTTTAACCTCGTTGACGTAGGAAGGTGTTTGAGAGGGTGTGGTGGGTTGACCTTGGCTAGCCACCAGGTGCCCACCAAGCTGCTCTATCGCTCCCCCTCCTCAGCTGGACAGGGGAGAGAAAAAATATAACGAAAGGCCTGTGGGTCGAGATAAGGACAGGGAGAGATCACTCACCAATTACTGTCACGGGCAAAACCAGACACGACTTGGGGAAATTAATTTAATTTATTACCAATCCAATCAGAGTAGGATAATGAAAAATAAAACCAAGTTTTAAAACACCTTCCCCCCACCCCTCCCTTCTTCCCGGGCACAACTTCACTCCTGATTTCTCTACCTCCTCCCCCACAGCGGCACAGGGGGACAGGGAATGGGGGTTGCGGTCAGTTCATCACATGTTGTCTCTGCCGCTCCTTCCTCCTCACACTCTTCCCCTGCTCCAGCATGGGGTCCCTCCCATGGGAGACAGTCCTCCACAAACTTCTCCAACATGGGTCCTTCCCACGGGCTGCAGTTCTTCACAAACTGCTCCAGCGTGGGTCCCCCACGGTGTCACAAGTCCTGCCAGCAAACCTGCTCCAGCACAGGCTCTCCACAGGGTCACAGCCTCCTTCGGGCGCATCCACCTGCTCCGGCGTGGGGTCCTCCACAGGCTGCAGGTGGATATCTGCTCCACCATGCACCTCCATGGGCTGCAGGGGGACAGCCTGCCTCACCATGGTCTTCACCATGGGCTGCAGGGGAATCTCTGCTCCAGCGCCTGGAGCATCTCCTCCCCCCCCTTCTTCACTGACCTTGGTGTCTGCAGGGTTGTTTGTCTCACATATTCTCACTCATCTCTCTTCCGGCTGCTGTTGCGCAGCATTTTTTTCCCCTTCTTAAATATGTTCTCACAGAGGTGCTACCACCATCGCTGATTGGCTCGGCTTTAGCCAGTGGCGGGTCCGTCTTGGAGCCAGGTGGCATTGGCTCTATCGGACATGGGGGAAGCTTCTAGCAGCTTCTCACAGAAGCCACCCCTGTAGCCCTCCCCCCCCCGCTACTAAAACTTTGCCATGCAAACCCAATACAGAGGGGCAGTCTGCACTTCATTGTCAAGAATTGTTCTTTGCAATTCCTAGCATCTATGGGAGAAAGAAAAGCGCTCTCTTTTTAAATCACCCAACCTCCATGGAACACAGTATGTTCCCCAGAATGTTTAGGATGGCATTTACACAATGAGTTATTCCTATACAAGAGATGTTATCAAAATCTTGAAGAACAAACCATCAACGTTTTAAGTTTTGGGTTTTTTAAAGAAAAAGAGGAAGCAATTATATACAGTACATTAAATGATTGTCAATGAGCTTTTAATCTTAAACAGAGAATCAAAACTCTTACCTATAATTGTAGCTAGACTTCAGTGGATAACCATTTTTTATCTTGATTTTGAGATCTAAATTAGCCATGATTTTTTAAGTTAGCAGGTTAATGCATAAAAGCTGAGATGATAAAATAGTGAAATCTTGTAACCTTATAAATTACTGAGTGGTAATCCAGTATCAAGCAACAGAGGTGAAGAGTGAAGTTCAGGTTAAAAGGAGAGGTTGCTGAGTGAAAAAATAAGTGGCTCTTAACTTCGATAATCTGGATCTAGATTGGATCTAGACCTCAATTATTTGAAAATAATTTTAAATTTTCATCCCTTTTTGCATATGTCGGTAATTGCCTTAAAATATCATTGTACTTTTAAGATTTGCAAACTTGTATTTTTCAGCATTGCATTATTTTCCTGAATATCAGTGGCTGGTGGATTTCACTGCTGCAGCTACAGTTGTGTATGTGGTGACTGAAGCCTATTGCAGTATCATGAAGCCCTCACAAGAAATGAATATCAGTGTAGTGTGGTGTCTGCTTGTCTTGGCCTTTGCAGTGTATCCTTTACTGTTTTTTTAAAATAATTCTATCTGTTCCAAATAGCTTACATCATTCTTCAATTCATAGAAATCTGTGTATTGTTGATTTGCAGAACAAATAAATATATATTTATCACTGCCTCTGCCTTAGTCTTTACTAGGAAGACTGGCCTTCAGGAATCCCAGGCCCAAGAGACCAGAAGGAAAGTCTGGAGCAAGGAGGATGTACCCTTGGTGGAAGAGGATCAGGTCAGGGAATACTTAAGCAAACTGGACATACATAATGGGCCCTGATGGGGTGCACCCATGACTGCTGAGGGAGCTGGCAGATGTCATTGCTAGGCCACTCTTGATTAGCTTTGATCGATCATGGCGGTTGGGAGAAGTGGCCGAAGACTGGAAGAAAGCAAATGTCACTCCTATCTTTGAGAAGGGCAAGAAGGAGGACCCAGGGAACTACAGGCCGGTAAGCCTCACCTCGATCTCTGGGAAGATGATGGAATAACTAATCCTGGAAACCATTTCCAGGCATATGAAGGACAAGAAAATCACCAGGAGTAGTCAGCCTGGCTTCACCAAGGGGAAGTCTTGCTTGACCAACCTGATAACCTTCTATGATGAAATGCCTGGCTTGGTAGATGAGGGGAGAGCAGTGGATATTGTCTACCTGGACTTCAGGAAGGCCTTTGACCCTGTCTCTCATAAGATCCTCATAGAGAAGCTGTTGATGTATGGGCTGGATGAGCAGACGGTGAGGTGGACTGAAAACTGGCTGAATGGCTGGCCCCAGAAGATGGCGATCAGTAGCAGTGCAAAGTCTAGTTGGAAGCCAGTGACTAGCAGTGTACCCCAGGAGTCAATACTGGATCCAGTCCTGTTCATCATCTTCATTAATGATCTGGATGATGGGGCAGAGTGTACCCCCAGCCAGTTTGCTGATGACACCAAACTGGGAGAAGTGGCTGATACACCGGAGGGTCATGCCGCCATCCAGAGGGACCTTGACAAGCTGGAGAACTGGGCTGACAGGAGCCTCATGCATTTCAACAAGGGGAAGTGCCAAGTCCTGCACCTGAGGAGGGATAACCCCATGCACCAGTACACATGCTGGGGGCTGCCCAGCTGGAAAGCAGCTTGGCAGAGAAGGACCTGGGGGTCCTGGTGGACACCAAGTTGAACATGAGCCAGCAATGTGCCCTTGCTGCAAAGGCGGCGAATGGTATCCTGGGCTGCATTAGACAAAGTATTGCCAACATGTCAAGGGAGGTGATCCTTCCACTTTATTCAGCACTGGTGAGGCCACACCTGGAGTCCTGTGTCCAGTTCTGGGCTCCCCAGTACAAGAGAGGCCTGGACATACCGGAGAGAGTCCAGTGAAGGGCCACGAAGATGATGAAGGGTCTGGAGCATCTCTCTTATGAGGAAATGCTGAGAGAGCTGGGACTGTTTAGCCAAGAGAAGAGAAGGCTCGGGGGGGAAATCTCATCAATGTATACAAATACCTGAAGGGAGGGTGCAAAGAAGACAGAGCCAGGCTCTTTTCAGTGGTGCCCAGTGACAGGACAAGAAGCAATGGGCACAAAGCGAAACACAGGAGGTTCTATCTGAACATCAGGAAACACTGTTTTACTGTGAGGGTGACTGAGGGAGGTGAAGCAGAGCCTGTCCTTTCTAGAGCCTCTACACGATGACAGAGCTGCTCTATCAAGGCTTGCGTCTTCTCCCATATCTCACCCAGTAACGATCCCAGTTCCCGTGAATACTGTGACTCAAGCTGTTGTATTCGCTCCATACACCACTGCAGAGCTTCCACAGCATCCTCTGCAGATGCACCTGCAGGGGCTTGGGGACCAGACATCTTCACCCAGTATTCCCAGTGGGGAAGTTCTCTCCAAGCTAGTTGTCAGGGCAGGCCCAAGACCAGAGACAAAAACATAGGATTCAAAGGCTCTAGCAGACAACAGCCAGAGAGGCTGAGCTCTGCCTGCTAGCCGGTTTTATTAGCTCTCCTGATAACACACCAAGGGCAGCCGTAGACATAATATTGACAAAACATTGTCTCCTTTGTTTGGATAGCTGTGTAACCCTGACATCTTACTTTTTCCTTGTACTTGAAGTGAATTAGCAATGGCAAGACATTCTGACACGCTTCCTTTTCTCCTGTATATAATTGATATATGTATGTATGCATGTAGATCTTCACACTATGTACATGGAAGCTTTGTAAGGTAAACAGAGAATCTGGGCATGAATGCTTACTTAGTCCCTGCTGAATTCAAAGGAATGGATTTTGATTAATTTTAGCAAGGGAAGAAACTTCAAAGTTTTTGCAATTTGGTGACAAGTTTATTGTGGTGTTTGATGCAAAATATAGTTCCAAAACTACTGTGAAATACTGGTTTTAAACTCACTTGTAAAAACCAAGAGTAAGCACATTTAATAATTGATTAGAGCTGCATGAAGCTGTTCCCTAGAGATCAGGACACACAGAACATCAGGAAACACTTTTTTACTGTGAGGGTGACTGAGCACTGGCACAGGTTAGTGTGGCCAGCAGGAGCAAGGAGGTGATTGTTCCCCTGTACTCGGCACTGGTGAGGCCGCACCTCGAGTACTGTGTTCAGTTTTGGGCCCCTCGCTACAGGAAAGACATTGAGGTGCTGGAACGTGTGCAGAGAAGGGCAACCAAGTTGGTGAGGGGCCTGGAGCACAAGTCTTATGAGGAGCGGCTGAGGGAGCTGGGGCTGTTTAGTCTGGAGAAAAGGAGGCTGAGGGGAGACCTTATTGCTCTCTACAACTACCTGAAAGGGGGTTGTAGTGAGGTGGGCGCTGGTCTCTTCTGTCAGGTGGCTGGAGATAGGACGAGAGGAAATGGCCTCAAGTTGCGGCAAGGGAGATTTAGGTTGGATATTAGGAAAAATTTCTTTACTGAGAGGGTTGTCAGACATTGGAATAGGCTGCCCAGGGAAGTGGTTGAGTCACCATCCCTGGAGGTATTCAAAAAGCGCGTAGACAAGGCACTCCAGAACATGGTTTAGTGGGCATGGTTGATGGTTGGACTCGATGATCCTGAAGGTCTTTTCCAACCTAAATGATTCTATGATTCTATGATTCTATAGGTTGCCCAAGGAGGTTGTGGACTCTCCCTCCTTGGAGATACTCAAAAGCTGTCTGGACATGGTCCTGGGCAACTGGCTCTAGGTGGCCCTGTTTGAGGAGGGGTGTTGGACCAGATGACCTCCAGAGGTCCCTTCCAACCTCAACCATTCTATGGGTCTATGATTTAATATTTGGAAAAAGGATTGTGTATGCTAGTGCCGTTGTCAGATAATATATACGCTATACATGCTCTTTGGATATGCTGATATCAATGGCTTTTAAATATTAATACCAGACTATTTATGGAAAGCATCTTATGTATGTGAACAAAAAGTTAGTGCTCATCTGTAATGGTTCTAAACTAATTTGGTTTTGCCCAGCTGGGCGATCAGGAAGCAATTTTTGTACCAGAAAGTATTTAAATGTTGGGAGAAGTGTGCAATTTACTGCACACTTTTTGGTTTTGATATGTTTAGTCTGATGCTTCCTTAGCTGAATAGTACAATACTGTATACAATCATTTATTGCAAAGATGCATGCATGAATTCATATTTTTAGAAGAACTTCAAGATACTTATAATGAAGTTTATGTGAAAATAAAATGTGTAGACAGTTGTAGGCGCTGAGGCGGTACTATGTTTTCAAAGTTCTGTGAAAAGCTGAACTCCCCTCTGAAACTGAAGGAAACAAAGGCAGAGTATTTAGGAAACAAGCAATATCAAATCATAAAAAGAAGCAGCTGTGATGTACTGGAGAAAGCAGTATCGGACATTGATGCTTGTGTAGTAATTAGCTGGTTTTCAGAGACCAATCCAGACTTGCTCTTTGGGGAGGAAAGTTGCCTTTTAAAGATGTGAGAGGTGATGAAGCAATGTAATAAGGGCCTGGAAGAAAGTAGGTTATGGAGATGTGCGTTAGAAAATGAATTTGTGCAACTGCTCTGCTCCCTGAACAGCTAATAACCAGATAAAGTGGTAAGTTAGACTCAATATAGCACTTGAATATTCAAAATTGATTCCTCTGTGGAAATGCCTCTTCTTCCATAGAGATTCTTATTGTGATCTTTTTTGGTGTTAGCACTAGCTAGTGATGTCACGTAAACCCCTTGAACTCTGGTTAGTTTTTACTGACAGTTCTGGATATGCTTAAAGCTTGTCTGTACTTGATAATTATTGAAGTGTGTGCTGCCTTTACAATAAGGACAGTAATACCTTTTCCACGTAACCTGAAGTATAAATGATATCTAGAATTTTCCTTTTAATGAGTAAGAACTTAGATGGAGGAGTTGACTTGCATTATGAAATAACCGACTGGCAGTAGCTTGCCTCCAGACCAATTATTTCTCCATTGACTCTTATCTGTCAGCAGACAGATCCACAATCCAAAAGGTGGTTTTTCTAACCTACCAGGTGGTGACAGGAAAATTAGTGTCTGGCTCTTGCACACCTTTAATGATATTATAGCCATGTTACTAAGCAGCCTTTTTTTTATTTGGTTGGATGAAGTCAGGATTTCTAGTTTAATTGTGGCAGAGGGAAGGAGAGAGAGAGGAGCAACTGCTACTTAAGAAATCAGAGATGCAAGCCAACACCTTCAACTCCCATTTTGAGAATGAGAGGGAGGTTAATATAATTAATGGAAAAACAATTTTCAGATAGTATAACCATAATACACTCTTAAATTTACTGATGACAATGCCCTGTATTTGCTTCATCTTTCAAATAAATCTTGGGTGTAACCAACTTAAATAATACTACAGTAATTGCAACTCTAGGTGAAAAAGTTGTGAATTATATATTGGCATGGATTATGTAGGAAAATAGACTGCAACATTCCATTCTTACAGTGGTATTTAAATGCACTCCTAATCACTGCTTTAATTTGGTCATCAATTCAGAGGCAAAACCAAACACAGAAATCTAAAAGAATCGAGATGCATGGCTGTGCAAGCTTTTTCTGTCTCAGTACTGTGAAAATGCAAATACATATTAGGGTCTTTTCCTGATTCTTTCTTTTTGACCTGCCTTTTTTTATACGAATTGAGCCTAAATCAGTATTTTTCAGCCTTGTCCTAATCTGGCTCAAACATTTGAGATCCAATTGCCCATTTGCAGCTGGATAAGATGGAAACAGAGCTAGTATTCTGCATGTTAGAAGCACATTGGCCTATATTTTCTTACTAGCTTTCTTAAATGACTGAAAGGGAAGTATGGCAGAGAGGAAATATTGCAGTTTCTATACATTAGAACTTATGGGACATACAGGAAACCACAAGATAATTACTTTGAGACATTGGCAGGAAGCATGCTTCACACCTTAAATATCTTCATGTAGATTATCAAATCCCATAATTATATATGGGGTTTTAAATGTAAGGTCTTCTGTGGAGATGGACAGGTGATTTTTGTCCATTGTCAGAAGCAAATAATTTTTCACTGTAAGAGGACAAATTGTGCAAGGTCAAAACTAAATTTAGTGTGTATATTGGCATGACATTTCTGAGCTGTAAGATCACATAAAATAGTATTAAAATCAAAAGATCATATGCCAAAAGCTAAGTTTTATTTAATAAACTGTGAACAGTTAACTGCATGCTTTAGCGTTTCTTTATCTGAGCATGTGTGATTTTTGTATTGGCTAAGGGACCAATATTCTTTTGAGTTTTTGGTAGCAGACAATATACTGTAGAGGGAAAATTCTTAAGAAATTCTGGTAGTTTGTTGGGGTAAGAGGAAGAATAGAGAACTCAAAGTTTAAAATTCATGTGGCACTTCTAAAAACATACACAAATTTGAGAAAGCCTGGAGAAGAATGACCTTGTATGCAGGACTAAGCCTTCACAAATAAATTCTGGGACATTGGAAACCTGTATAAAAAGTGTTACCTTTTATTTTGAATGCCTTGTCAAACAGCAGAGTCTAAATTCTATGGTTTTTAATGAATCACTTAAAAAAATGTCTATGTTTTTGTGTAGTTTGAAAGAGAGAATACAATGGAAAATATAATTACTTATCCATTAATAGATAGTTGAACAGTCATTTAATAGTTATACAAAGGAAATAAATGGTGGAACTGGTTTTCTGCCACTTCCTACAACTTTTATTTACTGTTTTTTCTGTGGCATGAAAGAGACCTTGTTTTTATTGGAGGTTTCTCCACAAAGTAGGTGGTTTTGTAGAAATCCTTGTGAAATCACTAATATTCCTAATATTGAACAGGGCTTGCTTAAATGTTTGTGTGGTTCCTGGGCAGATGGGATGAAGTTGTTTAGTCCTGTCCAGTTTGAGGGGTTAGTGACAATGCAGAAGACTGCAGTACCAGGAAGCACGGTCTAAACTGAACTTTGTATTAGAGAGTTAACATCTCTGTAAATATGTTAACATAACTTACTTATTCTGGGCATTACAGGTTTTTTTTGGGGGGGGGGGGGGGGGGTTGGTGCAAGGAGTGGTATACAGAAGTATTAATGACACAATTCTTGTGATCACTGTAACCTAAGCAAGTGAAAAGAGGTTTCAGAAGAAATCTGGTTCATTCTTGTGTTTCGACATTGGGCCTCTGGGATACTGAAAATACCTAAAAACATACAACTATTTACTAATTCAGTATGTCAAGACCAGAAATGATTCATCATAAATTGTTGAAATATTTGGTTGCCCCCCGTCATGGTTTAACCCCGGCTGGCAACTAAGCACCACGCAGCCACTCACTCACTCCCCTCACAGTGGGATGGGGTGGAGAATTGGAAGGGTAATGGTGAAAAAAGTCATGGGTTGAGATGAAGACAGTTTAATAGGGAAAACAAAAGCTGCGCGCGCAAGCAAAGCAAAATAAGGAAGGCCTTGATGCTGTGTAAGCCCTGTTCAGCAATAACTAAAACATCCCTGTGTTTTCAACACTGTTTTCATCAAAAATCCAAAACATAGCCCCATACTAGCTACTATGAAGAAAATTAACTCTATCCCAGTCAAAACCAGTACACCCCCATATTTTAAATTTAAAGAAACCAATGTGATATGTCAAGAATTAATTCTAGAACAGTTTTGTGTTTTGGTGATGGATGCTTTTCCCTGTTTCATGGCTGTATATTTAAGAGGTATTGGATTGTACTAGAGACTTGGCCGGCAAAGTGGCCAAAAGAAGCTTATATAAGTGATGATCGACTGGAATTTTTTTTGACCATGTCTTCTAGGGGTAGATGTTTTGTTTCAGTGCAGTAACCCACTAGTAGCTTTTTTATGTTGGCAGTATAGATAGTCAGAAAAAAATTCCAAACAGGAAACTATTCTATATATTTGTGTTTTAATAGAATTTTAATGTAAAAGGAGTAATACATTAGTTTAGTTCTTGAGTTCCATGGTTAGAGAATATTGGCATTACTTTGATGGCAATTCTGCTAGGCACAACTAAGCTAGCTTTAAATATATTTAATGTGCAGAAGTATTTGTGCGGCTGCATTAGCAGATACCTCAGTGAAAGATGCAGAATTCATCTGTCAGATTGGGTAAATGTTCGAGTGGCAGCCCATGCTAAACTCCAAGCTTCTGTATCTGCATTGGTACTGACTGATGTCGTGGTTTAACCCCAGCCAGCAACTAAGCACCACGCAGCCGCTCACTCACTCCCCCACCCACCCAGTGGGATGGGGGAGAAAATCGGGAAAAGAAGTAAAACTCGTGGGTTGAGATAAGAACGGTTTAATAGAACAGAAAAGAAGAAACTAATAATGATACTGATAACACTAATAAAATGACGACAGCAATAATAAAAGGATTGGAATGTACAAATGATGCGCAGTGCAATTGCTCACCACCCGCCGATCGACGCCCAGCTAGTCCCCGAGCAGCGATGCCCCCCCCCCCCACTCCCCCAGTTTATATACTAGATGTGACGTCACATGGTATGGAATATTCCTCTGGCCAGTTTGGGTCAGCTGCCCTGGCTGTGTCCCCTCCCAACTTCTTGTGCCCTTCCAGCTTTCTCGCTGGCTGGGCATGAGAAGCTGAAAAATCCTTGACTTTAGACTGAACATTACTTAGCAACAACTGAAAACATCAGTGTTATCAACATTCTTCTCATACCTAACCCAAAAACATAGCACTGTACCAGCTACTAGGAAGACAATTAACTCTATCCCAGCTGAAACCAGGACACTGATCAACCTAACCTAGCCAGTGTAAAGCTAGAGGAGGATTGTCTGCATGTGTCTCCCTCTTTCCTTTTGACTGCAGTATAGAGTATTCTTGGTTACCTCACAGTTGGCAATGCAGATAAATAGTTTCAGTATACAGAACTCTCTTATTGTTTTAGCAGAACAGAACAATAAAGTTTTTAATTGCTTTATACTTTCAGGAAGATTCAATGACGATATGTTTCTTAGAGGCAGCAGTTAGAAGACCTGCTGTACCACCTGCCCTCTATTTAATATTTTTGAAAGGCTATGGGATACTGCGTTAGTTGATTGATGGCTTTTCATGGTGATAACCTGCACACACTGAACAGTTTCCAGTACATGAAGAGGAGTAACAAAAGATTTTGCAAAGCAAAAATGTTGAGGTTTTTTTTTTTTTTTTTTAAAGACAGATTATCGGTCGCAACCTGCTAAACATGAATTTAGGCTTAAAAATAGGTTTTGCAATACTTCTTGCAAAAGTAACTTTAATGTTTGTGAAAACGCATTGTGTTGTAGGTCACATGTTCTGGTTACTAAATTTTTTTTTTTATTCTTGCTATACAGTTTGTTGCAGATAGTCACTAGTCACAGATTGCTGATTTCCATTACTTTAAATTTGGAAAGGAGGCTTCTGTCAGAAAAAATATTCAAAATTAGTGAATTAAATGGTTGATCGCAATTTTAAATGTAGCAGTTGCAGCTGGCATACTTGCAAAGGGATGAGTTTGTAAAATAACAAAGCACTTCATTGGCAAGGGGGGAAATGTGCATGAGGATAGAGTGAAGATGGACAACATTGAGAGATGATCTATCTTAACAGTAGCATGTGTCTAATTTAAACTACTCTTCTTATGCAGCTATTTAAAATTCATCATTGAAAACAACTGAATGACATTTTAAATCATTGTCTTTGTACAACACAAATACGTCAGCTTATTTAATTTTTTATCTGTTGTGAACCTTTAGACAGTGCTGTACACAATCCTTTCTGTTGCAAAGGCAAGGTATTTAGGAAAATTAATGTGGTATAGGAAAAGTAAGGTATTTCTCAGTTGGGAAGCTGTCTGTCATCTGAAAAGCTGATTAAGTAACCTGATTTCATTAGTAGATTAGGAAACTTTACTGGCTACTTTTGAAAAATGCCTTCATATGTAGTTATATCAATGGGATAGCAAAGGAAAGCAGCAGACTTTCCTTAACTTGATTGAAGGTTGATCTAGAGAAAGTCAGTCATCAGATCTTGAAATAATCTCTGGAAGCCTTAAACTTTTTTTTTTTTCTATCTACATACAATTAGATATAATATAGAGGAGTTTATTTGGTTTTCAATTGTGAATCCAAAAGTTCTATGTATTTTACTAGAAACTAAAATGTTTATAAGGGTGGGAGTCATCTTGCCTAACTTCTAAGTGTTTAAAAATCATCCTGATGCTCTTTTAATGGTCAATATAGAGAAACAGACCTTTCCAGAACACAGTCTGTATGACCTATTATGTGCCTATTTTTAGGATGAGATAAGCCTTCCTTTAGGGATACCTGTTCTTTCTGTTAACTATAAAGTGAGTTTAAGTTGATTACTGTAAACTTAAGAGTCAAGTTAGATGCTGTGGTTAGGCCACCCTAATGTATGTATATGAGTACTTCTCTGCATATAGATGAAATACAGCAATGCATATGTTAAATGTGTGCTGCTTAATGAAGTGCAATATTGCATAATCACACGGTTTCTTGAGAGATTAACTGATGACAGTTCAAATGTTTTTATCAAATAGATACCCTAAAATAGATTTTCACATAATCTACATCTTAAAATACTTCCAATATTTTAAAAAGTACAAATATAAATTATGTTATTGTGTAGTGGAAAAAAATGGGTACAATTTACACTTAAAATCTTTTTTGTGTCTTCCTTTTTTGTTCTTTAAAGCAGGTAATGTCTGGAATGATCTCCAAGTACTTTATTTAAATATAAACTTGATATCACTTGCCATTTGAAAAAAAAATCAATTATAATGGGCTGCAGCTCATAGTAGTAAGAATTGACAGTGTATTATAAAAAAATCATCTTAATCTACTGTATAATTTTGGAACTAATTATGTTTAGAAATGCACTAAAAAGGAAAATATTCAATAAACATTTTTAAAACGGCTTGATAACAGAGCAGGTAACCTCTTACATGTTCATATTTATGGCACTGAGCAAAGGACTTAAGATATAATACCGAACTATATAGTCTCTCTTTTTTATCAAAATGAGAATGGGTTAGATTTTGCTTTCCTAGATTTGCTGTTAGTTGATTACCTTTGATCATTGAGAAATCTTGAACACATACACGCAAAAGTAGAGAAACACAAGTTTCATCTTTTCATATGTCTTTTGCTTAGTAAATAGTCACATAATAATCTAAGCAACAATCCTGTGCCACTGGTCACTATTTCTTATAAGGCAGGTCTATGCTTCCTGTGAGGAGAAGTTTTCATATTTAAGAAATTTTATCCCATTATTGATAGAAGTGCTTCTTGGGGCATCCCATTCCCTGCTGTTTGTATGTATACCCTGTGTTTCCTGCCCTCCCTCACCAAAACCAGCACAAAGTTACTTTATCTGATGTTTGAATATTTCTAAGTGACAGAGAGAATCTTTTGGTGTTTTTAAAGCAAGAAATCTATTTTGTCTTTTCTGACATTTATTTATATGTATAAAAATACTTACAACTTCTCTGCTCTTATGCAAAGAGTTAAGTTTTTGCTGCTTCCACTAATCATGATGTCCTGAAAACTAAGAAAAGGAAATCTAATTGAAAGGACACAGACTTTGTAAAACTACCTGGAAGCTTTTGTAAGACTCCTTGGGAAAGCTCAGCAGACATTTGAGAGAACAGCTTTTGCATTAAATACTTATTGTATGGGGGGGTTGGTTTGTTTCTAAACTAAAGGGCAACAAATCTCTCTGTTCTCACCTCATGTCTTCTAAAATGTCTTGCCTTTAATCAAGGAGGGAAGAAAAAAAAACAATGTCTATGTTTTTCTTCAGAAAAAAAGAGAGACTTATGTGAGGAGGAACACCTTTTCTACCTTTTTCTCCCCTTTTCTCCCCAAAGGAACAAAAAGCCATGTATGTTATATACACAGTATACATATATATGTACTATATATACGTATTTGTGTGTATGGATGTATGCATGTGTACAATCATGCATTCACATATAGTTAAGTCAAGACTGAGGAAGTATTTTAACCGAGATTATTTCAGCAACAAACATGCAGTGACTTGAATGGTGCTATATTTTTGCCTTTGAACTCTTGATTTTTTTTAGTGAAGAATCTTGAATACACCCACTTGGGGTTGTGCATTCTGACAGAACATGTATAACATCACTGTGGTTAAAAATGTATTTATTCACTTCCCTGCATTTGTTGTTGTGTAGTTCGATGGAATATTTTTCATCTAGCTTGTTATTTTATGTTGAAGATACAGTTGTCTTATTTTTGGTTTGATATAACTTCTGTAAATTCTTACAAGTATGTAAAATTTACATTTAAACTTTGGTTTAATTATTCTCAGGTTGATAGTGAATACCATTGCATTTGGCTATCAGTAAGCCTAAATGAAAACAAAATTATATTCCAGAATAGTGTATTCCTATCTGCGCATTATGTGATTGTGTGCCTGTGCTTATTAAACTCCCACAAAACTGTAAAGCATAATTAACCTCAAATTAGCCAAATACATATTATTTTTTAAAGCATTTGCGCATCTTAGAACAGTCTTAGTGTAGATGACCAAAATACAGCTTTATAATTCATAAATATAGTTATTTTACAAACTTGATTTTCCTTGACATTTTTCTTGTATAGTAAGATACTGTTTTCATTGACCACCCATTATTTCATAGTAGAGGATGGAGGTGAAAGATCAGTCTGTGTTACCTTTGGCTTCTTCTTCTTTGTGAAAGCAATGGTAATCCTGATTGTGACAGAAAGCTATCTAGAGTTTGGACTCGAATCAGGTAACTCCTTTCTTCAGGGTTTGAAACAGCTCTAATGATTACATTACTTGAAAAAATGAATTTTAATCATTTTAGGTCATTTTGAGAATATCTGTATTTAAATGAACTCTATATGTAATACACTTTTAGGAAATCTTGCTTTGGAATGTCGATTCTGAGGGATATCCTGTATATTTTCCTTGTTTTGTTTTAAATGGTGTAGCCTTTACCTGGGTTGTTTGCTTTGTTAATTATATTTACTTTCCAGTTTTATTTTTAACCCATTTTGCCTTGCATAGTAATGTGAAGCTCCTTGTCGTGGTTTAACCCCAGCCAGCAACTAAGCACCATGCAGCCGCTCACTCACTCCCCCTCCTCAACTGGACAGGGGAGAGAAAATATAACAAAAGGCTCATGGGTCGAGATAAGGACAGGGAGAGATCACTCAACCAACTACCGTCACGGGCAAAACAGACTTGACTTGGGGAAAATTAACTTAATTTATTGCCAATCAAACCAGAGTAGGGTAATGAGAAATAAAACCAAATCTTAAAACATCTTCCCCCCAACCCTCCCTTCTTCCCGGGCACAGCTTCACTCCTGAATTCTCTGCCTACCCCACCCAGCAGCGCAGGGGGACGGGGAATGGGGGTTGCGGTCAGTTCATCACACGTTGTGTCTGCTGCTCCTTCCTCTTCAGGGGCAGGACTCCTCACACTCTTCCCCTGCTCCAGCATGGGGTCCCTTCCATGAGAGACAGTTCTCCATTAACTTCTCCAACGTGGGTCCTTCCCACAGGCTGCAGTTCTTCACGAACTGCTCCAGCATGGGTCCCTTCAGGGGACCCTGCAGTCCTTCAGGAACAGACTGCTCCAGTGCGGGTCCCCTGCAGGGTGACAAGTCCTGCCAGCAAACCTGCTCCAGCGTGGGCTCCTCTCCATGGGGTCACAGGTCCTGCCAGGAGCCTGCTCCAGCGCGGGCTTCCCACGGGGTCACGGCCTCCTTCGGGCATCCACCTGCTCCAGCGTGGGGTCCTCCACGGGCTGCAGGTGGATATCTGCTCCACCATGCACCTCCATGGGCTGCAGGGGGACAGCCTGCCTCACCATGGTCTTCACCACGGGCTGCAGGGGAATCTCTGCTCCAGTGCCTGGAGCACCTCCTCCCCCTCCTTCTTCACTGACCTTGGTGTCTGCAGGGTTGTTTCTCTTACATGTTCTCACTCCTCTCTCCGGCTGCAGTTTCTTGTGCAGCAACTATTTTTCCCCTTCTTAAATATGTTATTACAGAGGCGCTACCACTGTTGCTGATTGGCTCAGCTTTGGCCAGCGGCGGGTCCGTCTTGGAGCCGGCTGGCATTGGCTCTATTGGACATAGGGGAAGCTTCTAGCAACTTCTCATAGAAGCCACCCCTGTAGCCCCCCCCCCCCCCCCCCCCCACTACCAAAACCTTGCCACGCAAACCCAATACACTCCTCTACTGAAAAAAAGTTACTTACCTTCTTAAAAATGAATGTTTTATTTATGTTCATGAAATGTACAAATATCAGAGATGTTTTCAAAGACTGTTTGTGTTAATGACTGAGTTTTATTGCATTGTAGCATACTAATTATAATGCACGACAGAGCTATGCTAGAAATAATTTTTCAGTAATAATAATGCTAGACAGAATTTGTTTGAAATATTTCCTGTTACCTAGCATTTTCTTTCAAAAAACCAGATTTTATATTTGTACTGTGATAAAATACATATAATTTATGTCTTTGCAGGATTCTCAAATTTTTCAGAAAGTGCTATGCAGTTTCTTGAAAAGCAGGGTTTGGAATCCCGGTAAGTTTCTGGAAATACATTGGTCTTCATTATGTTGCATTTATAACTGAACCACTTAGATTTTCTTAGCAAGCATTTGTCTTGCATGCTTTGCTCTTATACACACTTATAATCTCTATATTAACGTGAAGAGGTGGATTAATGAAAATAATCCATCAATATTTACAAAGTAACTTAAGTTGCATTTGTGTATTCCCTTTTTATTCCAAAATTATTCCAGTCCATAAAATACAGTTAAAACCTTAAAAGTCTTTCTTATGTTAATTCTTAAACAGTCCCTTCAGCTTTGAAAAGATTGCTTAAAACAGGAGATAAGTATTTTTGCAGTTCCTGTGGTATGCAGGAGGACGAGAGTGCAAAAGCTACAGATGGAGCCTGCAATAAAGTTGGAATTAGGAGTAAATTTTGGCTTTCAGTCATGTTTTCAGGCCATAATAGTATTTTCCTCTTAGGCAAATACATCTGCTTGCTACAGTACATCCAAGTTTTGTATAGACTGACAAAGGAACGTTCCATAGCTTATGATGTTACTTATTTATACAATCACTGTCAGAGACAGCCTCTGTATATTGTAAACAGAATTCTGTTACAATCCTTGCCTTAAACACATGATCTAAAATGCTTGTATGGGGTATATCATCACTGTGGGAATACAAATTTGAATTTCTTGTTTGGAAATTCTCAAGTATTGTATAAGAATTATAGATTTGCTCACATTACGGCTGCTGCATTTGCTTCAGGCTCTGTGCTTTGGAATAGGGAGGAAGCTGGGCTGCCCCCGTCTCCATGGGTTAGTCCCACCCTCTGTATGGTGACTGAGCCTAGCTCTCGGATATGTATTTTCCTAATTGGGAAACTGGGTATACTTCAGACAGTATATGTTTATAATCGTAAATTGAGGCCTATTGGCTTTTGCGTAGGCACCCATACAATCAGTGTATGGGTGCCTACAAGGCCTTGTATCACGGATCCTGATTTAGGAGTTTTAGAATCACTTAAAGAATCACTGTCAAAGGTATTAGCAAAAGTGATTTTAACATGAATTTGTAAACGTGTGACTTAACAGAGTTCGATGGCAAGGTTCACTCTATTACTTACTACATGGAAGAAACATAGAAAGGAAAATCGAGTTAGAATCGATTTAGAATGATTTACAGAGACTGGAGTTGCAAAAAGGTAAGGGAGACTCCCACTGAGTCACGAGGTTCAGAATGGACTCCCTTGCTTTCTAAACTCCTTCTCAGAGAGGAGTTTAGGTGCAGCTGGATCCAGACTTAGTCCCAGACTTGGTCAACAGTTTATGGCTAATTATATGTGCACAATCAATCCTTTATATCACTTAGTTAGGATTTCAAAGTTTAGCATGCTGTTAATCGCTTACCTTCCGTCCAGGCGTCCAGTGTTAGTTTGCTCTGAAGTTTGAACCCTAGGTTTCCCAAAACAGAGCCTCAGGCATCAAATCTTATAAAAATAAATAATTTAAGAGTGGTATGGCTGCAGGATTGGCTTGAGCTGGGTGCCTCCAGGGAGGGACTGACAGAAGGACCCGAACAAAGAAATCCCTGAGCAATTATACCCTTACAGACTATTCACCCACCCCTCATGCATTCTTCACACTCTCTTCACGAGCCTTCCACGCGGCCTTTGGTCCAATAGTGATTCTGGGCTGAGTTCTTCTGACCCCTTATTGGATTCCTTCACTGTCTCCAGACAGGCCTTTCGTTATCTTGTTGAGTTGCAGGTGCTGTTGACGGTTGTAGTCTTGAAGCCTCCTTATCTCCTGGTTTGCGCTGGCTCTGGAGGCCTTGTTTTGCTTGAGTAGGTACAAGTTCATCAAATCTAGGTGAAAGTTTACAGCTTGCGGCCTAAGGCTTCAGCAAATCTAGCTACTCATGCTAAGTAAGTAAATATCGTGGTTTAAGCCCAGCCAGCAACAAAGCACCACGAGGCCGCTCGCTCACTCCTCCCCCCCAGTGGGATGGGGAGGAGAAAATATAACAAAAGGCTCATGGGTCAACACAAGGACAGGGAGGGATCACTCACGAATTATGGTCACAGGCAAAACACAGACTCGACTTGGGGGAAAAAACCAAAATCAATTTAATTTGTTACTAATCAAATCAAAACAGGATAATGAGAAGTAAAACCAAATCTTAAAACATCTTCCCCCCACCCCTCCCTCCTTCCTGGGCTCAACTCCACCTCTGATTTTCTCTACCTCCTCCCCCACAGCAGCACAGGGGGATGGGGAATGGGGGTTGCGGTCAGTTCATCACATGTTGTCTCTGCACCTCCTTCCTCCTCAGGAGGAGGACTCCTCACACTCTTCCCCGCTCCAACGTGAGTCCTTCTGTGGTGGGTTGACCCTGGCTGGGCGCCAGGTGCCCACCAAAGCCGCTCTATCACTCCCCCTTCTCAGCTGGACAGGGGGGAGAAAATATAACAAAAGGCTCGTGGGTCAAGATAAGGACAGTTTAATAAAGTGAAAGCAAAGGTCACGCGCTGTCCTGGTTTCAGCTGGGATAGAGTTAATTGTCTTCCTAGTAGCTGGTACAGTGCTATGTTTTGAGTTCAGTATGCGAAGAATGTTGATAACACTGATGTTTTCAGTTGTTGCTAAGTAATGTTTAGTCTAAAGAAGTCAAGGATTTTTCAGCTTCTGATGCCCAGCCAGCGAGAAAGCTGGAGGGGCACAAGAAGTTGGCACAGGACACAGCCAGGGCAGCTGACCCAAAGTGGCCAACAGGGTATTCCATACCATGTGACGCCACATCTAGTGTATAAACTGGGGGGGAGTGGGGGCGGGGGATCGCCGCTCGGGGACTAGCTGGGCGTCGATCGGCGGGTGGTGAGCAATTGCACTGCGCATCATTTGTACATTCCAATCCTTTTATTATTGCTGTTGTCATTTTATTAGTGTTACCATTATCATTATTAGTTTCTTCTTTTCTGTCCTATTAAACCGTTCTTATCTCAACCCACGAGTTTTACTTCTTTTTCCCTATTTTCTCCCCCATCCCACTGGGTGGGGGGGGAGTGAGTGAGCGGCTGCGTGGTGCTTAGTTGCTGGCTGGGGTTAAACCCCGACACGTGCGAAAGCAAAGAAAAAACAAATGATGTTATTCTCTACTTCCCATCAACAGGCACTGTCTAGCCACTTCCTGGGAAGCAGGGCTTCAGTACGCGTGGTGGTTGCTCCGGAAGACAATAATGCCCCCCTTCCGTCTCCCTTTACTTAGCTTTTATATCTGAGCTGACGTCGTAAGGTATGGAATATCTGTTTGGTTAGTTTAGGTCAGCTGTCCTGGTTATGTCCCCTCCCAAGATCTTGCTCAGCCCCAGCCTGCCGTTGAGGGGGGGCAAAAATGTTGGAGAGACAGCCTTGGTGCTGTGCCAGCGCTGCTCAGCAGTAGCCAAAACACTGGTGTGTTATCAACACCTTTCTAGCTACTGATGCAGAGCACAGCTCTATGAGGGCTGCTATGGGGAGTATTAACTCCATCTCAGCCAGACCCAATACACCTTCCCACGGGTTGCAGTTCTTCATGAACTAATCCAGCATGGGTCCCTTCCACAGAGTGCAGTCCTTTGGGAACAGACTGCTCCAGCACGGGCTTTTCCATGGAGTCACGGCCATCTTCGGGGGCATCCACCTGCTCCAGCGGGGGCTCCTCCACGGGCTGCATGTGGATATCTGCTCCACTGTTAACCTCCATGGGGACAGCCTGCTGTCTCACCACGGGCTGCAGGGGAATCACCTCTTCCAGCACACCTCTTCCCCCTCCTTCTGCACTGACCTTGGTATCTGCATAGGTGTTTCTCTCACATTCCACTCCCCTCCTCCGCTGCAGGTTTCCCTTTTTAAATATGTTATCCCAGAGGCGCTACCACCGTTGCTGATAGGCTCGACCTTGGCCAGAGGCAGGTCCAACATGGAGCCAGGGAAGCTTGTAGCAGCTTCTCACAGGAGCCACCCCTGCAGCCCCCTCCCCTGCTACCAAAACCCCGCCACACAAACCCAATACAGTAAAGCTAAGCAAACAGCATGCTAAATCACACAACATTATAACTCGAAAAGTGATTCATTCTATTTAAAACTTACTTATTTAAGCTAAACGACTAATATCTCTTAACAATGAGAGGCATCCCTGCTCAAGGGGAGAGTTGCCTGGTGTGCAGTCCAGTTACTGTCCAGGGAGAACTCAAATTGGGCTCATCCAACTATCTGTTGCTGGTAGAAGATCTCGTTGCTTCAAGGAGCAACCTTGAGAGGTGTTCCTGCTCAAGGGGAGATCACCGCCATGCAGCCATGCTGCCTAGCAGGGAGAGCTCAAAGAAGGCTCACTTAGGCTGTCATATTTATGGGGTAAAGTCGTTGGCTAGCAGTCAAATTGCATACTATGGGAGAGGTATGTATGAGACTCCTTGTACCCAGAACTAACTTTGTTCTCACTGTGTTGCTCCGCTCCTTTGTGGGTTTCCTAGAGGAGTTCTTGGCCTGGCTACAGCTCAGGCCTTTGCCTCCTTTGGAGCCTGTACCAAACTACTGCTGGTTTGGTTAAGGGGAGGTCGAGTGCATCCGTCACACTTCAAAAAAAACCATTTTGCACTTATGGAGGATAGAAACATGATTTTTGTAATAACAGTGCATGCTGAAATGTGTATACCTGGTAACGTGTATACTTCAGCAGTGAACAACATGAGGGCAAGTGGTGTTTTAATAAAAAGCCACAATTCGACACTTCAAGGGACTAAAAGTATCTGTGAATCAAATGAGTGTGGCAAAAACTGTGTTTTTTTAATTTTGTTTTTCTTTTCCACACTAAAGCTGAAATACCTCTTTCTCATTGTTTTTTAAATAAATGTTTTGGATCTTTGTAGTTGACCTTTTTCATTGGGCTAAAAAATAATTTCATGTTAGAGTTATTCTGAAATTTCCCCTCCCACACACCAACATTCTCATGGTTTAATGCCTAAACTGAGATATTATTCACACAACTCTAGTTATGAACATCTGACCTAGACAATTCAATACTGCTTTCTGCTGTGTGGTGCGAGTTGTAGGAAAAATGTTAAGATTAACATATTCGTGTTATATCTTTCAGTACCCTACACAACATGCTTCAAGTGTGCATCTTCTTCCTCCTCTCCCCACTATAAACCAATTTCACTATTAAAGGAAATATCTCTGGGTATTGTTAAGACCCTTCATGGATTTTTTTGTTCATGGGAGGGATATTAAAAACCACAAAGTCTATAATACCTTAGCCAACCTTGCATGAGATAACTGAATTTATCTACAAAGTTTTTTTTTACTTTTGATTACATAATAGGAATGTAGAAAATATATTTTTTTCTTGTGCCCTTTGAACCACTTTTTTGTTGTTGTTGCACTTGGTGAATAACAGAAATGACAAGGGAAAAATAAAGAACAATTTCACACGTGAGATTGAAGGAGCTGATTACCATCATTTTCATGATGTGCCTTTTATATGTTTGCAGTGGTTAAGAAAGACTTAATAGTTTGGAGCATGAGCACTTTAGAGGGAATGAAAAGTACTGAAGAGCTTTAAATTTTGTTTAGTGCTTCAAATTGTTAGTGACTCAACCAGCATTGTAGTGAGTTTTGTAGGGCTTTTAGTACAGTAATATGCACAGCCTATAAATATTCTTGTAATCTTCCCTAGGGTTTTTTTTTTTCCCTTCTACGTGTTTGGTGCTCTTGCTCATAAGACACTCTGCTAATATCAACATTTCTATTCAGTACGTGCACACTGCACATGGCCTCAGTCTGGCCCAGGTGAAATGGAGGGGGATCATTGCAGTGCTATCATAATAAAAGTAACCTGAAACTGGTGTTGGCATTAGCCACATTAAAGGCAATCACCCCCTTGCTGTGAAAAAAAGAGGATGCATTTTCACTCTCACATGTTTAAAGACTAAACAGTCTGAGAAACTGAGATCAAAAAAAGCTTGTTATTTAAAAAAAATATCCTAGGAAAATTATTAAAAATAAGTCTCTCCTAAGTTGTCTGTCTTACTAAGACTTATGGACATGAAATTACTTTTTTCAACAATGGTCAGAATCTTATTCAAAGTGGTCTTAGGTGTTCTAAAGAAACTGTCTCCTTATAGGACGATATGATTTGGTTATTCTGAGTGTAAATCACAGTTATTGTGCATTCTTGCCCCTTTTTTTTTTTTTCTCTCCTCATTTTGCAAATCAACATGAGAATAGTTCGATTTGCTTAGAAATCTCAAATGTTCATCCCAGTAAGGAAGGCAGGCTTGAAAGTTGTGGTTTTATAATGCAAAGGTTTTGCCTTAAAATAACAAGGGAACATCCATAGAATCATAGCATCGTTTAGGTTGGAAAAGACCTTCAAGATCATCGAGTCCAACCGTCAACCATGCCCACTAAACCATGTTCTGGAGTACCTTGTCTACGCGCTTTTTGAATACCTCCAGGGATGGTGACTCAACCACTTCCCTGGGCAGCCTATTCCAATGTCTGACAACCCTCTCAGTAAAGAAATTTTTCCTAATATCCAACCTAAATCTCCCTTGCCGCAACTTGAGGCCATTTCCTCTCGTCCTATCTCCAGCCACCTGACAGAAGAGACCAGCACCCACCTCACTACAACCCCCTTTCAGGTAGTTGTAGGGAGCTATAAGGTCTCCCCTCAGCCTCCTCTTCTCTAGACTAAACAGGCCCAGCTCCCTCAGCTGCTCCTCATAAGACTTATGCTCCAGGCCCCTCACCAACTTGGTTGCCCTTCTCTGCACACATTCCAGCACCTCAATGTCTTTCCTGTAGTGAGGGGCCCAAAACTGAACACAGTACTCGAGGTGCGGCCTCACCAGTGCCGAGTACAGGGGAACAATCACCTCCTTGCTCCTGCTGGCCACACTATTTCTGATACAGGCCAGGATGCCATTGGCCTTCTTGGCCACCTGGGCACACTGCTGGCTCATATTCAGCCGGCTGTCAACCAGCACCCCCAGGTCTTTTTCTGCTGGGCAGCTTTCCAGCCACTCTTCCCCAAGCCTGTAGCGCTGCATGGGGTTGCTGTGACCCAAGTGCAGGACCCAGCACTTGGCCTTGTTGAACTTCATACAATTGGCCTCGGCCCATCGATCCAGCCTGTCCAGATCTCTCTGTAGAGCCTTCCTACCCTCAAGCAGATCGACCCTGTCTCCCAACTTGGTTCGTCTGCAAACTTGCTGAGGGTGCACTCAATCCCCTCGTCCAAATCATTGATAAAGATATTAAACAGAACCGGGCCCAACACCAAGCCCTGGGGAATACCACTAGTGACCCACCGCCAACTGGATTTCACCCCATTCACCACAACCCTCTGGTCTCGTCCATCCAGCCAGTTTTTCACCCAGCGAAGAGTACACTTGTCCAAGCCATGAGATGCCAGCTTCTCAAGGAGTATGCCATGAGAGACAGTGTTAAAGGTCTTATTAAAGTCAAGGTAGATAACATCCACAGCCTTTCCCTCATCCACTAGGCAGGTCACCTGGTCATAGAAGGAGATCAGGTTGGTCAAGCAGGACCTGTCTTTCATAAACCTATGCTGGCTGGGCCTGATCCCCTGCTTGTCCTGCACATGCCATGTGAGCGCACTCAAAATGAACCACTCCATAATCTTCCCTGGTACTGAGGTCAGGCTGACAAGCCTGTAGTTCCCCAGATCCTCCTTCCGACCCTTCTTGTAAATGGGCGTCATACTGGCAAGCCTCCAGTCCTCTGGGACCTCCCCTGTTGACCAGGATTGCTGACAGATGATAGAGAGTGGCTTGGCAAGCACCTCCACCAGCTCCCTCAGTACTCTTGGATGGATCCCATCTGGTCCCATAGACTTGTGAGTGTCCAGATGGCGTAGTAGGTCACTAACTATTTCCTCCTGGATTAAGGGGGGTATATTCTGCTCTTCATCCTTGCCTTCCAGTTCAGGAGGCAGAGTACCCTGAGGATAACTGGTCTCCCTATTAAAGACTGAGGCAAAGAAGGCATTAAGTACCTCAGCCTTTTCCTCATCTCTGGTGGCAACGTTCCCTTCTGTATCCATTAAAGGAAAGATATTCTCCTTGGGATTCTTTTTACTGTTAACATATTTGTAAAAACATTTTTTGTTGTCCCTTACGACAGTGGCCAGATTTAGTTCTAGCTGAGATTTTGCCTTTCTAATTTCCTCTCTGTATGACCTAACAAGATCCTTGTACTCCTCCCAAGTTGCCTGCACTTTCTTCCAGAGATGATAAACTCTCCTTTTTTTCTTGACTCCTAGCAAAAGATACCTGTTCAGCCAGGCTGGTCGTTTTCTTTGGCGGTTCGACTTGCGGCACATGGGAATAGCCTGGTCCTGAGCCATTAAGATTTCCTTCTTGAAGAATGTCCATCCCTCCTGGACCCCTTTGCCCTTCAGGACTGTCTCCCAAGGGACTCTCTCAACCAGTGCCTCGAAGAGGCCAAAGTTTGCCCTCCGGAAGTCCATAGTGGTGGTTTTGCTAACCCCCTTCCTTGCCTCACCAAGAACTGAGAATTCTATCATTTCACGGTCGCTAAGCCCGAGATGGCCTCCGACCACCACATCTCCCACCAGTCCTTCCCTGTTTGTAAACAGTAGATCTAGCAAGGCCCCTCCCCTGGTTGGCTCACCTACCAGCTGTGTCAGGAAGTTATCTTCCACACACTCCAGGAACCTCCTAGACTGCTTACTCTCTGCTGTGTTGTATTTCCAGCAGATGTCTGGAAAGTTAAAGTCCCCCACGAGAACAAGGGCACACAATTCTGAGACTACTGCCAGCCGCTTATAGAATGATTCATCCATCTCTTCAACCTGGTCGGGTGGTCTATAACAGACTCCCAGCACAATATCTGCCTTGTTGGCCTTCCCTCTCATCCTTACCCATAAGCACTCCACCTTGTCATCACAATCATGGAGCTCTGTACAGTCAAAACACTCCCTAACATAGAGAGCCACCCCACCACCTCTTCTACCTTGCCTATCCCTTCTGAAGAGCTTATAGCCATCCATTGCAGCACTCCAGTCATGGGAGTCATCCCACCATGTTTCTGTGATGGCGACTAAGTCGTATCTATCCTGCTGCACGATGGCTTCCAGCTCCTCCTGTTTATTGCCCATGCTGTGTGCATTGGCATAGATGCACTTGAGCTGGCCTATCGAATCCACCCCTAACATTGGCATGCTGCCCCCAGGCTCATCTCTGGTGAGCCTAGTTTTATCCCTTACCCCCTTCAAACCTAGTTTAAAGCCCTCTCTATGAGCCCCACCATCTCACGAGCAAGGATTCTTTTATCCCTTTGAGATAGCTGGACACCATCTGTCGCTAGCAACCCCGGTGCCGTGTAAACCTCCCCATGATCAAAAAACCCAAAATTCCACCGATGGCACCAGCCTCTGAGCCACGTATTAACCAGGTGTGTTTTCCTGTTCCTTTCAGTATATTTCCCTGCCACTGAAGGGATTGAGGAAAACACTACCTGTGCTCCCGATCTTTCTACTAATCATCCCAGTGCCCTGAAGTCCCTTTTGATTGCCTTTGGATTTCTCCCTGCAATCTCATCACTGCCAACCTGCACAACCAGCAATGGGTAATAATCAGAGGGCCAAACCAGACCAGGGAGTTTCCTAGTAATGTCTTTTACCCAGGCCCCAGGAAGGCAGCAGACTTCCCTGTGGGATGGGTCAGGTCTGCATATTGGGCCCTCTGTCCCCCTCAGAAGGGAGTCACCTACGACAATTACCCTCCTTTTTTCAGAGACTGTGAGAATGCGTGGGGCTGCCTGACTGAGCCTAGGCACCTCCCTAGATAGGGCTTCATCTACACCCTGATCTTCACTGACCTGGTCCTCAAGTTCCAGAGACCCATACCTGTTGTGTAGGGGCAACTGGGAAGGTGAGGGAGACCAGGAGGGGATTCGCCTGCCTCCCCAAGCAGGGACCTGTACCCATTCCCCTCCATCTCTTAGGTCCCCTCCTGCCTGGTGGCAAGAGGGCAGGGGAACCTCCACTTCTTGCAGAGCCTCCATCTGCTGCCTCTGCCTCAGGGATGGTAGGGTGTGGGTCCACCAATCTATCTCCCTCTCACACTCCGATACTCCTCAACCTTTCCACTTCCTCCTTCAGCTCTGCCACCAGGCTGAGCAGATCATCCACCTGGTCACACCTCACACAAGAGGTGTCCCTGCTGCCCTCCATCATCAGTGATAGACTCAGGCACACCCTGCAGCCAGAGACCTGGACAACTGCACGTTTACATGGGAGCTCTGTCTGCATCGCTACATTTTTCCTAGAAATGGCTTTCACCCGAGTGGCAGCCATACCGGGGTCTCCTTCTGAGACTGATGCCCACCGCTTCAGTAGCCTTCTCGAGCTGGGAGGGGGGGAGGAGCTGCGCCCTACCTGCACGAACTGCCGCGCTACGCCCTGTTTGCCACGCTCTTGGTCGCTGGCGCTCCTCAGGGCCGTTTAAATCTCCCTCGGTTGCCCCTGGCAACGCCCACACCGCGTCAGCCTCTCTCGCGAGAGCTGCCGGCTCTGGACTGTCCCTCTGCTCTTCCCCGGGGCTCCTGGGCCTCGGGAACCTCCCAGTCCGCCTCAATCTAGCGCTTAGCCGCCGATTTACGGTTGCCTCTGCTGGCCTCGCCGCTGATTGATGTTCATGTATTGTATCAATAGTGCATTTCCTGTTCAATATTACACAGAGCAAAGTAAAAATTCCTGACTAATTTACACATTTTTCCACAAAATCGTGAATTTTCTCAGCATTACACATTTGGAATGATCTGAGCTTTGTCATCTTTTTCATGTATTGTTTTTTGCCCTCTGAAATCCAACATCTGGTTAGTTGTGATTGGTCATAAATTGTGTTTTCTCTTCTGAATGAGTATAACTCAAGATCATAAACCTCCTGATCTGAATTCTCATGACAAGTGAGATTTACATTTGTCTGTTTGGGGGCATGTATTCCTTTTCTTGGGGATTGACTGGAAGCAAATGTCAACAATTTAGTTCCCTCGAAATTGATGGGGACTTTCACCTAAGGAAAAAAATCATTAGAATCTGAACCAATATTGACATAAAATTTGTATTAGTATTCACCCAGCTCTACCCATAATAATGAGCCTAAAGCGTTTCCTCCTTAGAGCACTCTTATTAGGAATGCATTAATGAATTAATACATGATTACAGATATGCCATACTTGGCACTGTTATAGAATTTTGAAATACTGGCAGTACAGCATTGGCAGCCTGATTTTTATTTGTCATTTTTGAGACATCTGACCTTTTTAGGACTAACTAGGAGAACAGTTTTCAAAGACAAAGGTGTCAATTAAGACAACCACAGTGTTGCACGCTGTTACGTGCAGCAAAAAAAAAAAAAGGTTGAGATTTACTTGATTAAATCTGGATCAAAATTTGGTAGTTTAGACTAATAACTAGCTGCCTTTAAACATGGTGATGCACCTAAAAGTGAATATAGTCACAGTATATGTTTATGAATCTCCTTTCTTTTTCTGAAATGGTAATTAACAGCTCTCTCCAGCACATCCAAGCTTCAAACCTGTCCTTAAAAAAAGCCTCAATCATGAAGATGCAAATCCCAAGAGTTTTTAGACATTGAAGCTTATTAACTATAAACTTAGTGAAAACAGAGCTGAGCCGGTGGTTAGTGCATTCTAAAAACCCCACTCAAAATGCACTCAGACCCGCATGTAAACGGTTTAGAAATTTGGCAGCTGGAGCAAACAAAAGCCATCATTTATTTCCATTTTCAAGTATATCAACCATTCAGTCAACAGGTGCCCATCTTGTGCTCTGGCTGCTCTCTTAACACTTGGAATTTGCATTCCTATTAATGAAGTGCCATATGACATAATTAGAAGGTGCAAGATTTAGTGAGAAAAGGAGAAAGAAATTATGCGAAGCCAGATGAGAATAGATGAATGTTACAGTCCATTTGGATGTCTCAAACACAGGACAACATAATTTGTAAATTATACTTTATTCCATGAACTCATTCAGTAAAAAAAAAAACCAAAACCACAAACCACAACCAAATCAAACAAGGTCTCATCTTCTTTGTACAGACTAGTCTAACACGTGAATTCTCTAATTCATTACTTCATTAATTCATGAATTCTCTAACTCACGAATTCTCACTTGCAAATTCTCTAACTTCTAACTGGTGCACCTATGAGCAAAATAGTTACCTAGCGGATGCTGAGAGTGCTCATCCTTCCTCCTATCACGGCGCTGGTGGCCCCTGTGTCACATCAGGAAGCACAAAAGTCTCAGCAGTCCAGCTGCTGTTGGATTTGCTTCAAAATGTTTTTTGGGTAAGCTGATGTATTTATTTATACCTTCCAGCTTGGAAGTTTGGTCTATACCATTTCCATAAGTTAGTGGATTCTGAAGAAACTGCCAGACAGTTACTATGGAAAAATGCAGGAGATGATGGCTGTAGGAGACAGCAAGCTGCAGATGATAATAGCTGCAGAATGGTCCTTATCTCTTCCCGACCATTGTGCCCTGTGTATGTGTTGCTCTCTCTTTGAACTAATGGAGCTGCTCCCAGCATGTGTCACTCCTTAACATGAGCTGTGTTTTCGGCCAAAACCTGAGCAGGAGTTCAGTGAACAGTCACACATGAGATAAGGCAACAAGGACAAAGAAATAGGGTTACATTGGAAGTGCTGACAGAGGAAAATAATACAGTATCAGGCATACCACAGTTTTTTTCAAAGTCAATACCATCTATCTGTGGAGGATAATGGACAGTAGCATTGCAAAGTCATAGAATCATAGAATGGCTTGGGTTGTATCACGACCCAGACTAGACAGACCAGGGAGTCGTGTTTAATTCAAAATTCCCTCGGGCTAAATTAAGGTGAAATGACAACAAACGATCAGTTAAAGATTTTATTCATGACAGAAGCAAACTGATCTGGGGAGGCATGGTAGTAGGTGGCAGGGTTTCTCACAACAGGAATTGGCATAAGACTACTTCTGTAAACTGTGTAACCATATACATCAATTCAGGGAATAAGGAGATCCCTTCTGTTGAGTCACGAGGTTCAGAGCAGACCCCCTTGCTTTCCAGACTCCTCCTCAGAGAAGGGTCTAGGGGCGGCTGGATCCACTCTTAGTCTCAGACTTGGTCAACGGTTTATATCTTGAAACGGATGAGGTGTAGGGATTGTGGAAAAGGAAAAGGACAGAGAGAGAGAAAGGAAGAGAGAAAGATTTCACCGGTCCTGGGCCCAGCGTTGGTTCAGTCAGCCGAGGGGTCCAGTCAGCCGAGGGGTCCAGTTCCGGTGGGCTTGCGCACCTGGGGCTTCAGTTTGTGTCCTTTTATCATCCTTGTCCCTCCTTTGGGCAGGCACCCAAACTCGTCAGGTTAATGAGCAGTTCGTGAGCCTTTGGGCTTGGGGGTCATTTGTGGAGTAACTTCTCCTTCCCTGCAGACACTGCCATTGTTTGATTTTGTATCAGAATAGCTTATCAGAACAGGGAGCTGTGCACCCTCCAGCACGCCCTCCCCCTCCTGTTGCTGATGTCTGAGCTGATGGGCTTTTCACCTTGGTTCCTTGCTGTGCAGAGTTTGTCTTTAAGTGGAACTTGCCCCACCACAATGTTTGAGACATTAACTCTTTCAGTCTCTCACAGGTTGGAAGGGACCTTTAAAGATCATCTAGTCCAATCCCCCCTGCAATGGGCAGGGACATCTTTCACTAGATCAGGTTGCTCAAAGCCCCGTCCAACCTGACCTTGAACACTTCCAGTGATAGGCATCCACAATTTCTCTGGACAATCTGTTCCAGTGTCTCACCACCCTCATCGTAAAAAAATTTTCTTCCTTATATCTAGTCTGAATCTACCCTCTTTTAGTTTTAAACCATTACCCCTTTTCCTATCACTACAGGCCCTACTAAAAAGTATGTCCCTATCTTTCTTATTGACGTGTGGAAACAGACTCCACAATCAGTGAGATTGTAAAGTAGGTATGTTTATTCAGCACTGGGCAGCACGGGGGGGTAGTCCCACCAAAGTTGTGCGCGCCTGACTCGGCAGTTCGCTTCAAATTTATACAGTCAAGTGTTACATATATATGGAGTTTCGCAATACGCCTATACATAGGCATGATCTATCCCCGCTTCATATTAAAATTAGTTCCAAAAAGTCACAAGGCCGGTCTTGGCTGGTTCTTGGGGTGGACTGCTGCTTCTTATCAGGGACTATCTCCTGCCCCAGCCAGTCTCAACAATGCAAACGTTAGGCATCATTTCTCATCCCCTTGGGCCAACACTGCAAACATTAAGCATCACTTCTCATCCTCTTGGGCCATGTCTACCTCTATTGAAATTTCTTTAACTTCACTGTAAGCTAGATAATTATTAAACAGTTCCTATCTACATCCATATATCTACTATATCTACTAAGGTTCCTTTGGCTCCCCGTTTCATTATAAGCCCCCTTTCAGTATTGAAAAGCTGCAATAAGGTCTACCAGGAGCCTTTTCTTCTCCAGGCTGAACAACCCCAACTGTCTCAGCCTTTCTTCATAGGAGAAGTGTTCCATCCCTCCGATCATTTTTGTGGCCCTCCTCTGGACACATTCCAACAGAACCATGTCTTTCCTGTGCTGAGGACTCCAGAGATGGACTCAGCACTCCAGGTGGGGTCTCACCAGAGGGGCAGAATCTTCTCCCTTGACCTGCTGGCCATGTTTCTTTTGATGCAGCCCAGGATGCGGTTGGCATTCTGGGCTGCAAGTGCACATTGCTGGCTCATGTCCAGCTTTTAATCCATCAGTACCCCCAAGTCTTTCTCTGCAGGGCTGCTCTCAATCCCTTCATCCCCCAGTCTGTACTGATACTGGGGATTGCCCTGACCCAGGTGCAGGCCCTTGCACTTGGCCTTGTTGAACCTCATTTATACCGAAAAGCTGGTCGAAGAAACTCTCTCTAAGACTCGTTTTGGAGTTTTAGAAAGCAGGCATTCTTTATTGCAGCGCTGGATGCGCGGGGCATAGTTCCACCTAGCGTGCATGCCACAGCTTTAGCACTAACAGGTTATATAGAATAACTAATTGCATATTAATCAGATTAGTATACATACACATAAAAATAATTGCAACTGATTATCTTAGTACTGCCTACATCTGATCATGCACAATGAAGGATCCATTTGAGTCGAAGGGCTGCTTTTGCGACCACCCACCCATTTGAAGTTCTTGCTGGCTGTCCTTGAAGTCTTTATTCTTGTCCTTGTTCTTTGATCTTGAAGCTTAACGCAGCTTCAATCACATGTGGTCAGTTTCAACATTGTTCTCATCTAGCGTACAGGAACATCTAGTCATAAGAGCCAAGAACTGCCAAACTTAGGAGTAACTACCTCTACTAGTTAATTGCTTGGCTATACTTTTGTCTATTGTTTCAATCATAGTGTTAGTATAAGATTTCTAATAATTATTTACCAAATCTCACTTTTGCAGTCACCTAGCAGCAAACCAGTTTCCACGGCTGGTACAAAATATTAAACCCATCAAAATATTTAGACATGCCATACAGAATGTATGGAAATATGCTATCATCATGAGGTTCACATGGGCCCATTCCTCAAGTCTGTCAAGGTCCCTCTGGAGGGCATCCCTTCCCTCAAGTGAATCAACTGCACCACTCAGCTTGGTGTCATCCTCAAACTTGCTGAGGGTGCACTCAATCCCACTGTCTATGTCATTGATGAAGATATTAAATAGTACTGGTCCCGGTACTGACCCTTGAGGGACACCACTCATTACTGGTTTCCACTTGGACATTGAGCCATTGTCTGTAACTCTTCAGATGTGGCCATCCATCCAATTCCTTCTAACAGTCCATCCATCAAATCCATAGCTCTCCAATTTAGTGACAAGAATGTTGTGGGGTGTGGGAGAATTTGTGGGAGAAATTGTGGGAGGACGAAGGAAACTGCACAAGGCACAACTGTTGTTGTAAGTTTGCTAACTGCACAAAGGCACAATTATTATGAGCTTGCTGAAGAATGCACAAAAAGTAGAACAAGGTCGGGCGTACGTGACTGATAACAGGAGGGTGACGTGACTGAAGACAGAGTGCAAGACAGCATGCAGGCGGAGGAAACTATTTGCATGATTAGAAGACTTTATCCAATTAGACTATTGTTTAAGCGCGTGAACGGCACATGTTAACCAATCAACAAATGGCTTATGCGTGAGTAGATACTAGAAACATATATAACCGAGTGTTGCGCAGTTAATAAACGGAGAAATCGTTTGATCCACAGTATCTGTGTTGGTCCGTTTTCTCCCCAGGGCGAGTCCCTGGCGATGTGTCGTTGTCCCTAGATTGTCGCAGTGGAGAAAGTGTGACAAGTGGTGACCCCGACGCGGACGCGGAGTGTGCGAGTGCTTTGTCTGGCCAGGCGATTGTAAGAGAGCCCTCGGGGCAATCCTGCCGGTGACGATGGCATCCATTGGAACAATTATTAAGGTATTAAAGGCGGTAGCCAGGGATGTGGACTGTGGAGTGCATACGGCTCCAGTCACGAGTCTCATCCAGTGGATGATACAACGGGGCTTCATAGTAAAGCCGGGAGAGATATTTGACGCGTCGCGGCTGCGGGCTGCGCGCGAGGAGTTGGTGGAGGAGTGTTTGAGTGGAAAGAAAGGAGCTGCGGATAAGCTCGCAGCTCTTGGTTCAGTGTTGACTCTATTGAGGAAGGGGAGAGAGGCAAAGGCGGTTTGGATGGTGGCTACAGTGGTGTTGCGCGGAGAGGCGAGTAGAGAGGTGCTTGATTTGTTAGAGGTACAGGCTGACAAAGAGAGTAAAGGTGTTACTGGAGTCGGAGGTGAGGAGATGTTGGGAAAACAAGTAGAGAGACTGGAAAGAGCGGAGGATGCTCCGGACGCCTTGGCATTTCCAGTCTCTTGCGGGCAACCAGTGGATTCTTTTTTTGGGTATCCACCCCTTCCCCCGCCAGGATTGTTTTCACATGAGGCAGAGGAGCCCTCTAAGTATGTCCCGCCAGCGAGTAGTACGACCATGGGTCCTAGTGCACCTCCGGCGTCTATGATGGAGGTAGATTCGGATGAAAAAGGACGTTGCTTTAGAAAGAAATTGCAAGCAGAAGCAGTTCCATTGCCGGACTCAGATGAGGAGAGTCCACCGAATGCAAAACAGAATCAGATCACTGATATAACGGAGGTTTTGACGAAATTTAAAAATTTAGTGGCGACTATTGAACAGACAGTACAGCATGCTCAAAGCGTTGTAGATCGTGCAGCACAACCTCCGGTGTTTACGGATTGGAAGTTAATAGCAAAAAATTGTGTTCTAGAGGGCGTGGATTTCAAACCTTCAGATGAAGGGGGAGTATTAGCGTGTCCGTTGTTAATCACTCAAGATGGACCTAGATGGCAACCATTAGATTACAAATTAGTAAAGGAATGGCAGACGAGCTGTAGAGATGATGGATTGAATGGCCCAAGGATGCGAGCTCTGTTAGATGTGATTTATGCTCAGCTGTTACTGCCCTTTGATTCGAGACAGCTGGCGCGTGCAGCACTTACGGCACCTTTGATGTGCCTCTGGGAGCAGGCGTTTAAAGAGGAAGCAGAAGCGGTTGTTTTGGACGCTCTTACTCCAGGACACGATTTAGTAGGGGTCTCTATGGCGCAGTTAACGGGGACCAGAGATCATGCATCCCCTCAAAATCAGGCCGGTTTGCGAGGTCGGGTGATAACAGCTTCTTCAAAGTGTGCTAGAAATGCATTTATGAAGGTCAGTAAGTTTGAAAAGAAAAGAGTCCCGTATACAAAGGTTATTCAGAGACTTAATGAACCATATCAGGATTTCTTAGAGCGTTTGCAAAAGGCAGTGGACGTAGCAGACATACCGGACGAGGTTAAGCCAGTTCTTGCGAAAGAATTAGCTCGTACACAAGCAAATGACCAGACAAGGCAAATTTTATCACAATTGCCAGCAAAAGCTTCAGTAGCAGATATGATTAAACAGGTGTTAGAAGCAGAAGCTCAAACTGCAGCGGCACCTGTGGTTGCAGCAGTTACAGCTGTACTTCGCAATCGCACAAATAACAACCTGAGGAAAAACATCTGTTTTGGTTGTGGGGGAAGCGGTCACGTTAGAAGCCAGTGTCCTTCAGTGTCTAGAGCCAATCTGGGCAGGACGCCAAATTCAGACCAACAAAGGAGTTGTTTCCGCTGTGGGAAGTTAGGGCATCTTGCAAAGCAATGTCGCATGACACGGGCCGGGGAACATCAGGGAAACTACAGGGGCGGTCCCAGCACGGGGCAGGCGGGGCTGCCGGAGAACAATCCGTCCTGTCAAGCATATTCCGTAGAATGCCGAGAATCACCGACGATTGGACAGCAAAAGGACGAGCTCCTGCCCTGGAAGATCACAACCGACGGCCTTTAAGAACAACCACAGGGGTTTGGGTGGGCCAACCCACAACGATAACTTTGAAGGGAGGAGGATCAGGAGAGAATGTGGGTGGCATTCTAGTGGGCAATGGGGCTCATAAATGGGGGGTTGATATTATTCTGGGAATGTACAATGAAACAAATGACA
Organism: Aquila chrysaetos chrysaetos; assembly: GCF_900496995.4. NCBI lineage: Eukaryota > Metazoa > Chordata > Aves > Accipitriformes > Accipitridae > Aquila > Aquila chrysaetos. Next base: position 2,710,844 of record NC_054457.1, on the reverse strand, counting down.
CGATACAAGCCACTATAGTTCCCCTCACTGAAGTACCAATGTATATTCCAGAAGATACTTTTATGGCTCATTTAGTATTGGATATGTCAACACGTCCTATGATTGGATGTCTTTTACAACCAGTGGGCAAACAATGGGGACAGAGCATTCAAATTCAAGCCCTTTTAGACTCTGGGGCTGATGTCACTGTGATTCCCCAAGAAATTTGGCCCAAAATATGGCCCTTGGAAGAGATTAGTGTCTCCGTGACTGGGGTTGGTGGCAGTCAAGGTACCCGAAAAAGTATTTTACCCATCCAAATTCAAATATTGGGAGATAGAGATCATCACCCGTCAACTGTGATCAGACCATTTGTGTTAAAAGGGCTTCCTTTACCTCTGTTGGGACGAGATGCTATGCAAGGTCTATCGCTTTGCATAGTTTCTGATCCACAATTGAACACTGATCCCCATTTTTCGTAGGGGCCGCTGGCCAATTCCCACCAGCCATAGCCATGAATTGGAAGACCCAACAGCCGGTGTGGGTTGACCAGTGGCCCCTTCCTCAGGAAAAAATGTCTCAATTACAGATATTAGTACAATGAGAAGTAGAAAAAGGACATTTAGTCCCAACCACCAGTCCATGGAATTGCCCTGTGTTTGTCATCCAAAAGAAGTCAGGTGCCTGATGTCTTTTGCATGATCTTAGGGCAGTCAATGCTGTTCTTGAAGACATGGGACCATTGCAACCAGGCCTGCCCTGGCCGTACATGTTACCCCAAGACTGGCCAGTTGCTGTAATTGACATAAAAGATTGTTTCTTTTCTATTCCACTCCATCCGGACGATCAACCCAGATTTGCGATGACGATCCCAACGATCAACAATCAAGAACCAGTACAACGTTACCATTGGACGGTGTTACCACAGGGGATGAAAAATTCCCCAACTCTGTGTCAGTGGTTTGTTTCTCGCGCGTTGCGTCAGTTTCAAGATACACATCAAAATTGGGTTCTCTATCATTATATGGATGATATTTTGCTATGCGGGGAGGGAGACATTAACACAACCTTAAAACACTTGGTTCAAACTCTTAAGGAGCATGGTCTAGAAGTAGCACCTGAAAAAGTACAAACAACTGTTCCAGTGAAATATTTGGGAACACTCATTCAGAAACGAGCAGTCCAGCCTCAAGAACTACAAATTGAACACCAAGTGTCAACCTTACACAACCTACAGGTGTTGGTTGGTAACCTACAGTGGTTAAGACAATTCATTCCCATAACACACAAGGAGTTACAATCCTTGTTAGCAGATTTAGCAGGAACCCCAGATGCCGCAGCTCCTCGCACATTGACAGACACACAAAAGGCTGTGTTACAACAGATAACTATTAAACTAGCTCACAAGAGTCTCAGCCGTTATACCCCAGAAATCCCATTAGAATTGCATATAACTATGCAACAAGAAGGAGCAAACGGACTAATATATCAATTCATTGATTCACAGGTATGTCCTTTGTTATGGCTGTATACCAGTTATCCCAAACAAGCTGCACCACAATTTTTAGTAGCATTGGCAGATGCAATCTCTTGAGGACGATGACGAACGCAGCAGTTATCAGGAAGACATCCTAAATTTATTTCAACATCTGTTAGTCCCCGTAATTTTGAACAGTTACTAATGTTTGATATGTGTTTACAAGCGGCCTTAGCAGATTTTATGGGGCAAATTATCCCGGCTAGGGGTGACCCTCTCATTAAGAGTCTATTATCATCAACCTTCAAACCACAAACACCCATTTCAGAGAAACCCCTCCAAGGCCTCACTGTGTATACAGATGCCTCTGGAATGACTCAACAGGCAGCTATAGCCTGGTTTTTGGACAATTAATGGCATACCAGAGCTTGGAAAAGCCAAGGATCTGTACAAATTTTAGAATTACGTGCTGTGTTAACTGCTTTAACGACTTGGCCTACCATCCCTCTAAATATTGTAACAGATAGCGAATATGTGTATAACTTAACACAATGATGTAAACAAAGTTTACCGGGGGGGACTGAACCTGCTCAAGAGCTGTTATCAATATTAGAGAAAAGACAAGAACTTGTATTTTTTGCACATATTAACAGTCACACACAAATACCAGGCGCTTTAACGGGGGGGAAATGCTCATGCAGACAAAACAGCAGGAACCCTCATTCAGACAGTAGGTATCCCCATTTTACAACAAGCCAAACTTTCTCATGAATTTTTTCATCAAGGAGCTAAAGCACTAGCAAGACAATTCCGACTACCCCTGTCTGATGCTCGAGCAGTGGTCGCTTCTTGTCCACACTGTTGTCAAACTAACTCTTGGACATGGGGAATTAACCCCCGCGGTCTACTACTGGATCAAATTCGGCAAACAGACATCACAGTCTATGAACCTTTCAAACCCCGGAAGTATTCACACGTTACTATAGATACTTGCAGCGGCTATATTTGCCCTACTGCCGAAACTAAAAGTAACGCCACAGCCACCATACGACATCTTTGTCACGCCATCAGTGTCTTAGGGATTCCCCAAGAGATAAAAACAGATAATGGCCCCAATTATGCTAGTTCTCGAGTTCACGAATTTCTGAATAAGTGGGGCATCTCACATATAACCGGAATACCCTACAATTCTACAGGACAAGCAATCGTTGAACGAGCCCATCAAACCCTAAAGACACAGTTAGACCATCTTAGGGAGGGGGAGAAGGTACCTGTAAGCTATCAAAATGAACTGTTAGCCAAGGCCTGCGTGGTAATAAATCATATGCCACGAGGCGACTCAGATCCATCTCAGCATCACAGCGACATTTTTCTACCGCATTGCTATCTGACCGTACGCTGGGAGCACCAGTTCGGTATCGAGATCCAATCACGATGGAATGGCAAGGGCCGGTACCCATTTTACAATGGGGGCGAGGATACGCCTGTGTCCAAACAGACTCAGGACCCAGACGGGTACCGGCCAAATGGATCCGACCAGATGTACAAGGAACCAATAAGGATTAACAGCCTACAAAGTGATACCCCCAAAACTGCGAGGAGGACTCTGTTCCAAAGGACAATTGAAAGCCTGGGCACCTACAGAAGCACAATTAATCAACGTGACACGTCGAGAAAAAGGAACTGTACAGGTAATGAAATTGGACAGCTCTTGTGACCCCAACGTCCGTTTACCCACTGATTTTTTATACTTGACACTCTCATCAGTTACTCCAAGTAGGACCTTGGATAAACAGAATGAATATTCAAGCTTTAGCCTGTTTGGTTTTAAAACAAGGAAACGCCACTGCTCAAGGCATCGACGCATTAACAGCGCTTCAGGAAACGACAACAAATCAATTACAAGCACTACTTCCACCCATAGATTTTCTACTGGCTCAATTTGAGGTACGATGCAAACAAAACAACACCCTTTTTCCAGAATTTTGTTGTTTAGGCTTTACAAACAATACCGAGACACTGAAAACCATCAGACAACAAGCCGAGATCATTCGACAACTCCAAGATGCTGTAAAAAGTGATAGGGATTTCAGGTATTCCTGAGGATTGGTTTGGCTGGTTGAAAAAATGGGGTTTCTCCATCATTGGAAGTCTGTGTATTTTGGCCGTTGTCTGTATGATCATTCCTTGTGCTTTGGCGCTTTTGAACAGTATGTTAGATAGAATAGTTAAACAAACTATGCACACTTATGTATTATACTCACCTATTGTGAGCGAGACTGTTTAGATGAGCTTAGGGAGGGGGAATTGTGGGAGAAATTGTGGGAGGACGAAGGAAACTGCACAAGGCACAACTGTTGTTGTAAGTTTGCTAACTGCACAAAGGCACAATTATTATGAGCTTGCTGAAGAATGCACAAAAAGTAGAACAAGGTCGGGCGTACGTGACTGATAACAGGAGGGCGACGTGACTGAAGACAGAGTGCAAGACAGCATGCAGGCGGAGGAAACTATTCGCGTGATTAGAAGACTTTATCCAATTAGACTATTGTTTAAGCGCGTGAACAGCACATGTTAACCAATCAACAAATGGCTTATGGTGAGTAGATACTAGAAACATATATAACCGAGTGTTGCGCAGTTAATAAACGGAGAAATCGTTTGATCCACAGTATCTGTGTTGGTCCGTTTTCTCCCCAGGGCGAGTCCCTGGCGATGTGTCGTTGTCCCTAGATTGTCGCAGCGGAGAAAGTGCGACAGTGGGGGACTGTGTCAAAGGCCTTACAGAAGTCCAGGTAGATGTCATCCATAGCTCTTTCCTTGTCCATTGATGCAGTCACTCCATCTTCGAAGGCCACTAGGTGGGTCAGGCAGGATTTGCCCTTAGTGAAGCCATGTTGGATGTCTCTAATCACCTCCCTGCCTTCCATATGCTTTAACATAACTTCCAGGAGGATATGCTCCATGATCTTACTGTGCACTGAGGTGAGGCTGACTGGTCAGTTGTTCCCAGGGCCCTCTTTTTTACCCTTTTTAAAAATGGGTGCAATGTTTCCCTTTTTCCAGTCACTGGGGACTTTGCCTGACTGCCATGACTCTTCAAATATGATGGGGAGTGGCTTGGTAACTACATCAGCCAATTCCCTCAGGACCCTGAGATCCATCTCGTCAGGTCCCATGGACTTGTCTATGTTCAGAGGTCTCGAACCTGATTTTCTCCTATGATGGGAGGGACTTCATTCCCCCAGTCCCTGCCCTGAGGTTCAGGGACTTGAGAGATGTGGGCAGAGAGATTACCATTGAAAACCGAGGCAAAAAAATTGTTGAGTACCTCAGTCTTCTCCATGTTGGTTGTCACCAGTTCTCCTGTCTTATTTATTATGGGGGTGCATTTTCTTTAATCTTCCTTTTCTGGCCAGTGTACCTGTAGAAGCCCTTCTAATTATTCTTCACATCCCTTGCCAAATTGTGCTCCAGCTCTGCCTTAGCTTTCCTGATCCCATCCCTACACATCCAGGCAGCATCCATATATTCTTTCCAGGATACATGTCCCTGGTTCCACTGCCTGTGCATTTCCTTCTTACACTTTAGTTTGGCCAAGAGGTCCTTACTGAGCTGTCCTAGTTTCAGCTGGGATAGAGTTAACTGTCTTCCTAGTAGCTGGTACGGTGCTATGTTTTGAGTTCAGTATGAGAAGAATGTTGATAACACTGATGTTTTCAGTTGCTGCTAGTAGTGTTTAGACTAATGTCAAGGATTTTTCAGCTTCTCATGCCCAGCCAGCGAGAAAGCTGGAGGGGCACAAGAAGTTGGCACAGGACACAGCCAGGGCACCTGACCCAAACTGACCAACAGGGTATTCCATACCATATGACGTCCCATCTAGTATAGGAACTGGGAAGTGGGGGCGGGGAATCGCCGCTCGGGGACTAGCTGGGTGCCGGTCGGCGGGTGGTGAGCAATTGCACTGCGCATCATTTGTACATTCCAATCCTTTCATTATTGCTGTTGTCATTTTATTAGTGTCATCATTATCATTATCCGTTTCTTCTTTTCTGTTCTATTAAACTGTTCTTATCTCAACCCGTGGGTTTTGCTTCTTTTTCCCGATTTTCTCCCCCATCCCACTGGGTGGGGGGGAAGTGAGTGAGCGGCTGCGTGGTGCTTAGTTGCTGGCTGGGGTTAAACCACGACATGAGCCATGATGGTCTCCTGACTTCCTTGCCTGATTTCTTACAGGTGGGAATCGGAGCTCTTGTGCTCTAAGAAAAATTTCCTTAAAGAGCTGCCAGCTCTGTTCAGCTCCTTTGTCCTTGAGGGCGGTTTCCCAGGGGGTCCCATCCACTAATTCCTTAAACAACTGAAAGTTTCTTCTAAAATTCATGGTCCTGACTCTGCTCTTCACCTGGCCCATTTCCCTCAAGACTGTGAATTCCTTCAGGGTATGATCACTGCAGCCCAGGCTACCACCAATCTTGACCACTCTAATTAGTTCATCTGTGTTGGTAAACAACAGGTCTAGTAACGCTTCTCCTCTGCTTGGGCTGTCTATCACCTAGATTAAGAAATTATCATCAACACACTCCAAGAGTCTCCTGGACTGCTTACAGGTTGCTGTGCTGCTTTTCCAGCAGATGTCAGGGTGACTGAAGTCCCCCAGAAGGATCAGGGCCTGTGAGTGCGATGCTTCCTGTAGCTGGAGTAAGAACGCTTTGTCAACAGGCTCCCCTTGGTTGGTTGGCCTTTAGTAAACACCAACCATGAGGTTTCCTTTGTTGGCTTGGCCCCTAATTTTCAGCCATAAGCTCTCAACCTGTTCATTGATGTTTTTCAAAGACAGCTCTGCACAGTCAATCCATTTTTTTACATAAAGGGCAATCCGCCCCACACCTCCTTCCTTCCCTATCCCTCCTGAACAGTTGATAGCCATCGATTGCAGTGCTCCAGTCGTGCGATTTGTCCCACCACATTTCAGCGATAGCAGTTAGATTGTAGCTTTCTAGCTGCGCAGTGGCTTCCAGCGCCTCCTGAGTTTGCGTGGCAAGGTTATGGTAGTGGGGGAGCTACAGGGGTGGTTTCTGTGAGAAGTTGCTAGAAGCTTCCCCCATGTCCGATAGAGCCAATGCCAGACGGCTCCAAGATGGACCTGCCACTGGCCAAGGCTGAGCCAATCAACAATGGTGGTAGCACATCTGTGATATAGCATATTAAAGAAGGGGAAAAAGTTGCTGCACAACAGAAACTGCAGCTGGAGAGTTAAGTGAGAATATGCAAGAGAAACAACTCTGCAGACACCAAGGTCAGTGAAGAAGGAGGGGGAGGAGGTGCTCCAGGCACCAGAGCACAGATTTCCCTGCAGACCATGGTGAGGCAGGCTGTCCCCCTGCAGCCCATGGAGGTGCATGGTGGAGCAGATATCCACCTGCAGCCTGTGGAGGACCCCATGCCGGAGCAGGTGGGCATGCCCTGAAGGAGGCTGTGACCCTGTGGGAAGCCTGTGCTGGAGCAGGCTCCTGGCAGGACCTGTGGACCCATGGAGAGAGGAGCCCACGCTGGAGCAGGTTTGCTGGCAGGACTTGTGACCCCGTGGGGGATCCATGCTGGAGCAGTCTGTTCCTGAAGGACTGCACCCTGCAGAAGGGATCCATGCTGGAGCAGTTTGTGAAGAACTGCAGCCTGTGGGAAGGACTCATGTTGGAGAAGTTTGTGGAGGACTGTCTCCCATGGGAGGGACTCCACGCTGGAGCAGGGGAAGAGTGTGAGGCGTCCTCCTCCTGAGGTGGAAGGAGTGGCAGAGACAATGATGTGTGATGAACTGACCACAACCCCCATTCCCTGTCCCCCTGTGCTGCTCGGGGGGAGGAGGTAGAGAATTCAGGAGTGAAGGTGTGCCTGGGAAGAAGGGAGGGGTGGGGGGAACGTGTTTTAAGATTTGGTTTTATTTCTCATTTTCCTACTCTGATTTGATTGGTAATAAATTAAATTAATTTTCCCCAAGTTGAGTCTGTTTTGCCCATAACAGTAATTGGTGAGTGATCTCTCCCTGTCTGTATCTCGATCCATGAGCCTTTCATTATATTTTCTCCCCCCTGTCTAGCTCAGGGGGGGAGTGATAGAGCAGCTTTGGTGGGCACCTGGAGTCCAGCCAGGGTCAACCCACCACAAGAGGCACTTCAGCTGGGCTATTGACCATGTCGCCTTTTTAGAGGAACATGCTTTAATTCCTTTGAGGAATTAGGAAGTCCTGCCCCTCCACAGGAGGCTCTTGCTTTGTCAGGCAGTTTCAGAACTTCATAATTCCTGAACCATTCCTCTTCTTTAGGGCAATTTCTGATCCTCCAACAACTTGATTTTATAGGTTGTTCTACATATAAGAGCCTCGCAGGCCTTTCTTCTGTCACTTTTCCTCTCTTCTGTCAAAATTACTTTCCATTGTTTGTCTTTTCTAGGTTATTCAGATTGCTCCGCATCACAACAGGTATCCCTTACCATTTCATAGTTGTAACTTTTTATTGTACACTCCTTTTTAAAAAAATTGTAGCTTTATTATCAGTTGGGAAAAGTCTATCTATCTGCTATAGTGATATCTCCATGAAACTTTGTTCCTCCCTTCCCAAATGCCTTCTTATAGTTGCTAGCATCTTCAGATGTTACAGCAGGTCATTCCTCTGCAGGTTATTGCTTATTATTGCATCTGTTCTTGTATCTTGATCTTATTCTATATATATGTCTATATATATATATAAAAAAATAAGAATTGGAGAGGAAGAAAGCATAGTCAGAAAAATTGCTCACCTTTTAATATAGTGCTCTTTTTTCCTTTCCTGCAATCTGCCTTCCTCCCCTCTGAAGGCAGAGACATTCTGCCACTTCATATATTTTCCTGGAACTTTATCCAAGTTAGTTTATTGCTAAATTCTTTTCAGCCCGGAAATCTCATCTGGAAGTTGGTGAACTGTGGCCTTAACAGCAGAATTTGATTGATAGATGCTTTGTTTCCTACTGCATTATTCAGTGATACTTATGCACTTGGTAGTAGTGATGCCCAGATGATATATATATGTGTCTTCCTGTGTGAGGATCAAGCTATCAGCTTCTGAGCTGAGATAATTTAACACTCTCCACCTGGTTTTAAGAGATCCTGCATTCGAAGTTGAGGATATGTACATAACAGACATCTACCTTGCTTCTCATTTTAGGCATAGTCACTGGATTCTGTCAAGCCTCATTTTTGCTCCCATTTTCCATTAGCCTTTCAATCAACATGTAACAGAAAAATTCATTGGGGCTGTATGGTAGTGAAGGGAGAAGAAAGGGAAAGGTTTCAGTAATTTTAACGCATCAAAGCCAAGAGGAGATGGAAAAGAGTTAATTCTTTTTCTTATTGTAGGAACTAGTAATGTCAGTTTAGTAAGCTAAAGGCATGGAAATGGTGAAAAATGCAGTAAAATAGCATATTTATAGCAGAAAGAGTAGGCAGTGTTTTCACCCATGTTGTTACAACAATTCTTTTTGATATTGTGGAGGATTGACCTTGGCTGGCTGCCAGACACCCACTCAACTGCTCTCTCACTCCCTCTCCTCAACAGGACAGGGGGAGAATATAAGATGAAAAGCTCATAGGTCAAGATAAAGACAGGGAGATCACTCACCAATTACCGTCATGGACAAAACAGACTTGACTTGGGGAAGATCAATTTAATTTATTGCGAATTAAAAAGAGTTAGATGGTGAGAAACAAAGAGAAAAACTAAAACACCTTTACTCCACCCCCACCCCTTTTTCCCAGGCTCAACTTCACTCCTTTGTTCCCAACTCCTCTACCTCCACCTTCTCCCCATCCTGAGTGGTGCAGGTGGGGTAGGGAATGGGGGTTGCAGTCAATTTGTAACAGTGCCTCTCTGCCTCTCCTTCCTCCTCATACTTTTCCTCTGCTCCAGCGTGGTTCCTTCCCATGGGCTGCAGTCCTTCTGGATAAAACTGCTCCTGTGTAGGCTCCTCTCCATGGGGCCGCAGCTCCTGCCAGGAGCCTGTTCCAGTGTGGGCTCTCTACAGGCTGCAGCTTCCTTCAGGGCACATCCACCTGCTCCAGCATGGGGTCTTCCACGGGATGCAATGGGGATATCTTCTCCACTATGGTCCTTCATGGGTTGCAGGGGGACAACCTGCATCACCATGGTCTTCACCACGGGCTGCAGGGAAATCTCTGCTCCGGTGCCTGGAGCACCTCCTCCCCCCCCTTCTTCTCTGACCTTAGTGTTCGCAGGGTTGTTTCTCTCACTCTTTCCCCCTCATTCCTCACACTGTAGTGCAGCATTTTGCCTGTTCTTAAATGTGTTTTCACAAAGATGCCACCAGTTTCACTTATTGGCTCAGCTTTGGCCTGTGGTGGGTCCATTTTTGAACTGTCTGGAACTGGCTGTGTCCAGCACAAGGCAGCCCCTGACCTCTTCTCACAGAGGCCACCCATGTACCCCCCGCCACCTGCTACCAAAACCTCACCAGTTAAACCCAATGCAAATATAAATCACAGTAGTGGATTATTTTTTTTTTAATTATTATTAGAACAGGAATTGTCAGGACAATATTTTGTCTCTGATTCTACATCAGTGCAAAACAAAACAAAATATTTTGACTGTCATGGTTACCTCCTGTGCCTCACTTTATACAGGGGTCCTGCAATATGTGTCATTTACTTTGGGCACAGCAGATCTTGGCAAGTTCCTGGGAATTCCCCCCAAGCAACACTGCACAGACAGCATTACAGCCTGCAAATGGTAGCACTATCTACTGAAAAAGCTTGTGCTGATGCACATTACTGAGATTTCTCCTAAGTCATCGCATTGACCAAATGCTGAGATTTTTTTTAACAGTCTTCTCAATAAGATTTTTTTTCTTGGCTTTACTGCCGTGGAACTCTAAGCTGTTTTGTTAACAAAGTATGCAGAAAATAATTACAAGTAAGAGGGAAATAAGGTGAGAAGATGTGGCTCCAGAGTATTTGTTGTTATGTGTTAGGAAACTCTTTTGGAAATTCTAACAGAAAACTATTTTGGAAACCTTGCCCAGCCCCTAGAACATAAAATTGTATTGATTTTAATAATCAATTTCCTGTGAGTGGCTTCAAGATGTATGGTTCAGGGAAGGCCTTTGAGAAGACACTTCATTGCACAGATTACCTTCTTTTTAGGAAGAAGATTCTTAGAGACATAAACATGAATAACCTATACCCAGAATCTGATTTTAATGAATATTAGAATGATGCCTAAAACTAACACATGACAGCTCCAGGTGAAAAATTAGACCTAGAATTAGACCTAGGTAGCCCATTGGGTGCTTTTGACACTCAGATAAACATAGAATAATTTGCTCTGATTAATTTTTAGAAAATTATATCCTATGCCACCTGTATAGCCCAGAGAAGAGACCAAAAATTCTGATGCCTAGAATCAAATTTTCAGCTAGTTAAAACCACTGTTATCTTATTTAATCATGTAGCGTTGCTACATATCAAGGTGCCGTGATTAGATCACTGGTCAGCCCGGACCAGGGAAGAGACAGATAACACACATGGTGTGAGCGTCAACTCCGTCTTTTATTGCGCAGTTAATTCCTTTTATACTAACAACGGTAGGTGGGATTACTGATATGTCATAGGGAGGCGACGACTAGCCTTCTACCTTTCCGTGACATCGCGAGATCTTCCAAACGCCGTACCCTACATATCACTACATAATATATACCTCATGTTGCCAACTGTTCTACATTCAACAAGTTTTTATATCCAGAGATATGGGCCTTTGGTTATAAGAGTAGCAATCTACTTAGTAGCCTCCATCTGAACGCAGTCTGCTGGCTGTACTGCCAGTTTCACTTGGAATTAGCTGGAAAATGCAATGGTAATACCTCTCTATTTCCCTGCCAGTGACATAAATATGTGCATTGATGAAGACAACAGGATTACTCATATGCTTTAAGTTAAGCATAATTAAGTATACTTAATTAATAAACTGAAAATGGCTTACATCAGACTAATCAAAGCTATTTGGGAAGAAAAAAATAATTAAGATAATTACATTTCTGTACCTAGAATCAGCTAGCTAAATAATTTCAAATAAGATCTGTAATTAAATTTAAAAAACTGTAATATATAAAAATATATTAAAATAATCATATTAAAATAAAAATATTTGTAATTAAACACAAAAATATATTAATATTTTGAATTGTATAATTTCAGTAATTACCTCTTTATAGATTTATAATTTTAAGAAATGATGAATATAGACTTTAAGTGAACTCTGCTAGTTAAGCTAAACTTCTCCAATGTGAGTCCTTCCCACAGGCTGCAGTTCTTCACAAACTGCTCCAGCATGGATCCCTTCTGCAGGGTGCAGTCCTTCAGGAACAGACTGCTCCAGCATGGGTCCCCCACAGAGTCACAAGTCCTGCCAGCAAACCTGCTCCAGTGTGGGCTCCTCTCTCCATGGGTCCACAGGTCCTGCCAGGAGCCTGCTCCAGCACAGGCTTCCCACAGGGTCACAGCCTCCTTCGGGCATCCACCTGCTCCAGCGTGGGGTCCTCCACAGGCTGCAGTGCAGATGTCTGCTCCACCATGCACTTCCATGGGCTGCAGGGGGACAGCCTGCCTCACCATGGTCTTCACCACAGGCTGCAGGGAACTCTGTGCTCTGGTGCCTGGAGCACCTCCTCCCCCTCCTTCTTCACTGACCTTGGTGTCTGCAGGGTTGTTTCTCTCACATATTCTCACTCCTCTCTCTGGCTGCAGTTTCTGTGCTGCAGGAACTTTTTTCCCCTTCTTAAATATGTTATCACAGAGGCGCTACCACTATTGCTGATTGGCTCGGCCTTGGCCAGTGGCGGGTCTGTCTTGGAGCCGTCTGGCACTGGCTCTATTGGACATAGGGGAAGCTTCTAGCAGCTTCTCACAGAAGCCACCCCTGTAGCCCCCCCTGCTACTACCAAAACCTTGCCACGCCAACCCAACACAAAGATGCTAACTGCAATATGACTGACTTAGAATAAGGAACTCTGCCTGGGACTACGAGCTTTTACTTCAGGGTTGACGTGACCTGAAGACGCAAGCTAAGCCAGCTCTTACCGGCTGAGAACACCCCACATCAATGATAAAACAATAGATTTACCTTTCAAAAAAACCAGGCGTATAACCACGGCCAGAACACCAATCGACCAGAATCCTAAGAATATGCATAATTTGTTGTGGGGGATGATTAGCAATGTCAGAATCCCTGGACTTCAGGGCAAGCTTCCCTCACCTCTTCGGGTTACCTGAGGTGTACTAACACCCCACCTCCTCATGAGCACATGTAGGGTGATAAAGTGCAATGCAATGCTGCCATTTCAGAAATTGCCACTGTTCCATTAACACCCTTCACAATGAAGTGCTTCAGTATCTGAACATGTTTCAACATCCAGATCATAAAAGGAAATGAGTTTTCTTCTCTTACAGATAAAACAATACTAGAAAGACAGAAAATAACCTGCCTAGTAATAGGATGATTTTTAATGGAGCTTTGTTTTTCACAACTGCCTGAAGATAACTTCAGCTAAGTAATAAAGTGTGTGCACCATTTGGCCTGTACAAAAAACACATAGCCCTTTCTGGCTGAGCCTTTGGCACAGCCACCATCTGATATAATTGGAGAATAACCACCAGCAGCTAAGGATGCTTCCTTTTGCTTACTTGTTCTCACAGATTACCCCTCTTTCTTGTAATTGCCCTGACAAAAGGTATAAGTTTATATTTACTGTGTCTATTAGTTTGGCTGTTGGTCTTTTTTCTGACATTTCTACCATTTAAAAATAAACAATGCATAGCTCTATCCCCTAACTTCCCCTACTAAATTGGACAGGTTTGTACCAAGTGTGTGAGAAGTGACCCCTCTGTGTTCCAGTATTTAAAATAACATTGAAAGAAAAACATGCTAGAGTGGGGAGAATTTAGGATTTTCATGTCCAGCTCTGTGGCAAACATTCTAAACCTGAGCTCTGCTTGGCTTTATTCATTATGGGCCATAGACCATCTTTCTGTTTCCCAGAGATGGAGGGTGAAGTTTTTATTGCTGGGGCAATTCGGAAGAAAGATTATACTAAGAAAGCATCAATACCTTCTAGACTCTCAAGTCATTATCACACAGAGTTTTACCCAAGTTAGAGAAATATCTGCAGGTAAATTTTCCAGCTGTTATGTTAAATCTAAGCAGGACACAATATCTAGAAAGAAAACAGAAAGGGTCTAGTCTTCAACATTTTTATAAAGGTTTTTGTTTTAATAAAATCAGCTTCTTAGCAAATTATTTTATGAGGCATATGAGAGGAAGAGAGGAATCTCCACTTCCTCTGCCACTGAAGCGCAACCACTTGTTTAGTGGGCATGGTGATTTTGTAACAAAGGATAACAAGGCTGCCAAGAACAGTAATTTGAGCCACAGCACACCAAACTCCACTGGTTGAAATGGAAGGTGGATAATAGGTTGGATGAACCTATTCTTACTGGAAAACTTTCCTAACCTAATGTAAAATTGCTATAGGCCTTTTAGCAATCAAGAATGTGCTGGCATATTTTGATGTTTCGTCTGTATTATGGGTACTCTTAATAACATAATCACTCCTGTCACATCTCCACTCCATGAGAACTCAATACAGGGCAGCTTGAAAGGCCCACCTGTGAAACTGGCCTACCGATTCTGAGCATGGGTTCAGTGAGCTTGCACCATCAGAAAAAATAACAGTGAATTTGGTGGGGCTATCCTTGCTGCCTACTCTATTTTAGGTTAAAAAAAGATACAAACATACCCACAATGGGGAGGCCTCCTTTGTGGTAATATTCTTGAATCTATTTTCTATATGTTGTGAATATGTGTTTTGTAAGAATACGACTGATTTGTTCAGAACTGAAAAAATGGTTGAAATGTTGTCAGGCTTCATTTGACTGATTTCTTGGGACAAAAGGCTCTCTCATTGTAAACATTTCCTCTCAATCCTTAAAGTATTAGGGTTACAGCAACTAACATTAATTACTATGCATTTTAGCACATTCAAGATGCAATGAACCTTTTTTTTTTTTTTTGGTAAACAAATGATTCCTAAAAATATTGCTCAAATTGAAGGAAGGAAAATTTCTAGTAGTTGTGGAGACTACTGACATCCTCAAGGACACATCTTAGTCATTGATTGCATAATTGATGAAATGAAGCTTTCATTCTCAAGAGAATTACAAAATTACAAAATAATGAAAAGTATTAATGCACTCGACTCCACTGGCCATATTTTCCATGACTGAATACTTTCAAGCCATTACCAAGAGCATAAGATTTTGACATGGCAGACCTTTCCCATGAACTTCCCCAAGCTGCATGTCTATTGAAATGAAAAGTCTCTAATAGCCTGGAGATGCTAGCACAGCTCCATTTAGTTCACACAGTGTTTGGTGTTCTACAAAGCAGTTTTCCATGAACTATCATCTCCTGTCTGTGGAAAGGGGTTGCCATACCTGTAAAAATTTTGCATGGTGCACAACCAGGATTTTTCCCAGGCAAGCTTGTTATATCTTTCTTGACAAACACAGCTGATGAGAGCTGCCTTGGAAATCCTGAGTGCTCTGACTGATGCATAAGAATAAAACAACAACTGAAAAATCTCTGCATAAACATATTAGTTTAAATTCAGTTTCTTTTGTACTAACAATTAAAACTTTCACAAAAACAAAGAACTGTAGGATCTGACACTCAGTATTCTGTGTTGTTTTTAAGCATATCTCTTGGGTGGGGAAGTACCCCCCTCCCTTGTTAATCAGTAATCAGTCAGTTTTCTGAAAACTGTAGTAAGGTTATTGATACTTTGTGACTAACACAATGAAGTTGAGGATTTTTAAGCAGCATTCTAATTTTGCATATATGGTTGTAAACATATAGTCTTTGCTATTTATTATTATGAGATTGATTCAAAAATTCTGCACTTCTGCTATGAATTTAAAAATATAGGTGTAGTGTGTTGACCTTGGCTGGCTGCCAGGTGCCCACCAAGCTGCTCTATCACTCCCCTCCTCAGCAGGACGGGCAGGGGGGAGAAGATAAGATGGAAAATAACTCATTGGTCAAGATAAAGGCAGTTTAATAAAAGCAAAAGCAAAGGCTGCACGCAGAAGCAAAGGAAAGCAAAAGATTTATTCTCTACTTCCCATCAGCAGGCAATGTCCAGCCACTTCCTGGGAAGCAGGGCTTCAGTACATGTAGCGGTTGCTTTGGAAGAAAAACATCATAATAATGAATGCCCCCCTCCTCCTTTCTCTTAGCTTTTATTGCTGAGCAGAGGTCATATGGTATGGAATATCCTTTTGGTCAGTTTGGGTCAGCTGTCAAGGCTATGTTCCCTCCCAAGATCTTGCCCACCCCCAGCCTACTGACCTTTGGGGGTGAGGAGGGAGGAATGCTGGAGAGACAGCCTTGATGCTGTGCGAGCACTGCTCAGCAGTAGCCAAAACACTGGTGTATTATTGTCCTGGTTTTAGCTTGGCTAGAGTTAATTTTCTTTCTAGTAGCTGGTATAGTGTTATGTCTTGGATTCAGTATGAGAAAAATGTTGATAACACACTGATGTTTTCAGTTGTTGCTAAGTAGTGTTTAGACTAAGTCAAGGAATTTTCAGCTTCTGATGCCCAGCCAGCAAGAAGGCTGGAGGGGCACAAGAAGTTGGGAGGGGACACAGCCAGGGCAGCTGACCCAAAGTGGCCAAAGGGGTATTCCATACCATGTGACATCATGCCTAGTATATAAACTGGGTGCAGTTGGCCTTGGTGGGGGGGCGGATTGCTGCTCGGGAACTAACTGGGCATTGGTCGGTGAGTGGTGAGCAATTGCATTGTGCATCACTTGTTTTGTATATTCCAATCATTTTATTAGTATTGTAATTTTATTATTGTTATTATTATCATTATTATTTTCTTCCTTTGTGTTCTATTAAACTGTCCTTATCTCAACCCATGAGTTTTACATTTTTTCCTCCTGATTCTCTCCCCCATCCCACTGGGTGAGGGGGAAGTGAGTGAGAGGCTGCATGGTGCTTAGTTGCTGGCTGGGGTTAAACCACAATTTTCAGCACCTTTTTAGCTACCAATACAAAGCACAGCACTATGAGGGCTGCTATGGGGAAAATTAAGTCCATCTCAGCCAGACCCAATACAATAGGTAACTGTGTTTGTTATACCAACCCAATATGTATTGCCAAAAAAAGTGTTTATTCTATGTAGGAACAAGATAAACATTTTCTTGGAAGCTTTGCAAAAGTGCTCACAGTTCCAAAATACTGTAAAATGTGTAATTTGATTTAAAGTGAAAGCAAATTGAGAAAGTCTGTGAAAATTAAGATTTAATAATATACTTCTCCGATAAGTGAATGGGATTATTGAAAGAAAAGAACAGGTCAGTTTATGTGAAAATTTATTTTTAGGGAAAAAAATAATGATAAAGTGTGTCTTTTACATCTGTATTTAATTTTTAATTTAATATAGAATTCACAGTTCTGGGAGAAAAATCTTACAGATTTTCATGTCACAATTGGTCTCACTAACTTATTGTTATAAGCCATCCATCCTCACAGCCCGGTGGCTGCCCGCCGGCCCCCCCGCTCTTCGTCCGCCGTTGGAGCTCGGGGGCTCCGACTGGGGAGGAGCACGGCTTTCCCCGGGGCACGACTCTTCTGAGGGGTGGGAGGGGACATGGCTCTGTGGGCGTCCCAGGCTGCGCGCCACAGCTGTGCGCGGGGGAAGATCTGCCTCCGTGTCCCGCGGGCCCCTCCGCCGGGAGCGGGCCATGCCTGCTGTGCCCCCCGCTGCCCGGGCCCGGGCCCGTCCCTGTGGGGCGACCGGGCAGGCGGGAGCCCCGAGCACGTCGGTGCTGCGAGCGGGCCGGGGGGCTGCCCGGCTCCACGTCAAGGGAAAGGTTCGCCCTCGTAGGGGCGGTGGCTTGGGAGGATTTGCATCCGTCGCTGACAACCGAGGCTCGCCTTCCCCCCAGAGGCTCAATAGCTGCAGATGCTTGTTTGAACCTTTGAAATGTTGTTTGGAAAACATGTCAATGCCTTCACGGCCCCCCTCCCTCCTCCACTTTTTTTGCTTTCCCTGTTTTTTTGTTTGTTTTTGTTTAGGAGGATTGGGGTTTTTTTGTTTGCCTGTGGTTTGTTTTTGTTTGTGGTGGTTTTTTTTAAGCTGGGTCTGAACGTCTGAAGAAGAGGCTCGCCCGCTGGGGGAGAGGCTTGTCCCCCAAACAGAGCCTCGACGGCCCCGCACCTCGACGGCTCAGCGCCCCCTCCTAGCCTTGGCCAGGAACCTCGGCGCCTCCGGGCCTTGGTGGTGGAGCGGGTGGGTCCCTGTGGGACTTAAGCCACTCATAGGTGGGATGAGACACTCCCAGCCCTACTAGACCCCAAACTCCTTGTCCATCCAGTCCGTCCACAAACTTTTTAGTCCCGTGCAGCACAATCCCTCCTTGCCCTTGAGTTTTGGGAACCAGCTGAGATCAAGGGGATGGCCTCGAGGGGGAAGGCATTGCCAAATTCGCATTTCAGGTTTTGGAAGCAAAAAAGAAGTGGGTACATGATGGATTTGTATGTCATTCCCCTGTCCCCCTTCCACTAAAGTTCTTGCAGATGAGCCCCGCCCCCCCCCAATTAGCTTTCCAAGGCGCCAAAATGCCTAATAGGAACACTCCCTCTTCCATAGCAGCTGTGATTGCTCACATTGCTTATAATTGGCTACAACACACTGCACTAGACAGAGAGCGCATGATAAGTAGCTCTCATCCTTTTGCAAGGTTTAAAAAAATATCTGGGGCTGAACATCTCCAGTGTGAGTGGCAAGAAAGTATTCTAGGAGTCAGCAAATGCTCCCCTTTATTTTCCCTGGAACGGGCCACACGGCAGAAGAAATAAGCAGGGAACAAGTGTGGGCAGGCTCCATCTGCAGCACCACTGTCCTGCTCCTTTCTGGGCAAAGCTCCGCTGTCCGCCCTGCACCCCGAGGCTCCTCAGGGCCCCCTCCCTTCCCCTTTGGGACAGGAAAACAGGAAAATGATCAGAAAGAGAGGGAAGAGGAAAAAAGAAGGGGGAGCAACTGCCAGTTATCACTACGTTTTGTGGTTTTGTCCCTAGGAGGAAGAAACGGGATGGCAGCAGCTAAAGCAAATGGGAGTGGCTTTTGCAGGCTGTAGTCATGCTGTTTGAACCTATATACCCCAGACTGTGATTTCTGGTCCATTTGGAGGAGAGACAGGAAATTTCTTGGCTGCAAACAGTCGTAAAAGCCTGCTTTATTCAAACTCCAGACTGGTGTGTGGACAAACATGACAAATCTTTGAAACGGTATAAACTAAGGGATGGGATCCCAGGGATAAATAAAAGGAATGGTTTACATACCTGCTTTTCTGTCTTGTTTGGTAGAAGTTTGGTGTATTTTGCTCTTTTCACCTTTGAAGTGTTTCAGGACCAGTCAGACAATAATTACTTTATAAGTAGTTTGTCATTACTTCTTATTCACTTTGGGTGCTATGTTCAGTTTTCCACATGATTCTCTTGACAATTGCTTACTTTGTAATAATGATGTGAGCCTGAGAATAATTCTTCTACATTACAAATGCATTCCTATAAACTATGTTTTATGTTGGACTGTAAAAGCACTTTGCATTCCAACACACATGCAATACTGTTGTCCCAAAAACTTGGGTCCATTACCCAGGGTGCGTTGCCCAATTTGCACACAGAGTCAAGGTATTTTCTTTTATTACGTAAATGCGCAGATACGGGCGCATGGCACAAACCAGCACACCGTCGGTACAAACTGACAGTTATTTATACACAAAATTTAGTCAGCTAATACATATTCATTGTTACTTTATTAAATGATTGGTTAAAATTCTTCACCTACCATGTAAATAACTATACATGCCTGCTATGATTTTTGAGACCTTTAGTTCCTTAACCTTTTGGGTCAGTGGGTTTCTTGAGTGGGTGGTCCTTGAGTCAGTGGTCATGATCTCCCCCTGCCAGAGTTACCTTTCCTCTAGTTTCACTTAAATTTGGCAACACTAAGCAGTCCTTCACGGACCTTTAACAAAGCAGACTATCATTCAATTTGGGGTTTTGTTCTTAGACAGCAATTTCCTGGTTTACAATGCCAAAGTATTGTTAGGGTAAAATGAACTAGGTTAATCTTTATCGATATCAATACAATGTGAAGCTTTTTTTAAAAAATAAAATTTATTCAAAACGATCACTTTAATAAAAGTATTCATTTCCATGCTAGGCTATTTTTGTAATTAAATAATACTCATATTAAGGTACATAATGGCAAATGTAACTAATATTTTACTACTGCTCTAAATTTTGTCTAAAGACACAACTGATGAAATAATGGAAAAAACTGAGTTTAATATAAAATGTGAATAATACATGATCAGAAAAGAATAAAAGTGAAGAGAGAGTTCATGACTTTGATGATTCCTGGTATTAAGTATAAAACTGACTTTAAAAGATTTTCCTCCATATGGTTGTAAGATCTAGTCATAATGATAATAAAGAGTAATGATATGTTACATTAACTGGCAAATGAAACTTTGTTAAAAAGAAAAAAAGAACAGGTAACTAAAGCATCACTCTTCTGTTTACCTGCTTCACGAAATCCTTAAGACTCTTCCCCACATCCGTCCGTCCCTCCACAAAAATATTTAACAATTTCCAGGTTCAAATATTTAATCAGAATAGTGTATATGGAGGGAAGCAGCTTTTATGTGGCATCTTTAATTATGCTTTTTGCAATATGGCCCAGAAAAGTGTCCTGCCCTATCCCCACCACCAGCAGTGCTGGGGTTCTCCGGGGGTCACCAAGCTCCCAGCACTGCCTTAGGCACGGCAGCCCCCGGGGGTCCCCAGCTCTGCACTTTGTCATACTGTGGACTGTCAGGAATTATGGTGCAGGGAAAGGGCTCTAGGAGTGGACAACAAACTTGGAAAGAAGCTTGAGTGGGGTCTGTTGGGGAGAGTGGAACCCAGTGAAAAATTGTGACAGCCATAAATCTGCAAGAGGGTGCTGACACATAAGGGGTTGGGACAGTCTCACAGCTCACTGAGACCCTGGTGTCCCAGTGTCCCCTTTCTCTCCTCCAGTGTCTGTCTTTTTTCCCTTGCCTCATATAGTTTGACATTTGCGCCTGATTTCTAGCAGTAGTCTCAGTGACTTACATTGATATTACCTACATCTCTTTGCCCTTCCCCTTCTTAATTTTTTACTTTTACAGGTGGGGAAACAGGCATGGAGCTAGCAAGACATAACTGGGACCACTGACTGGCCTATGACAGAGCCAAGCATAGATTCCAAAATGCACCTGATACCTTGTATTTCCTTTATCTTTTCTTCCACCCATTTTGGTGTCTTCTATCCTGGCAAAGTACTTTGTTAATCTTCTTGGAGACAGCCAGCCATTTCTTAGACATTGTTAACCAAAAAGCAGCAACAGCTAACCACAGACAGATGCACAAATTTGTGCATTCTTCCTTCTTGTTGCTTAACTTCCCTCTGATTCATGCACTAAAGTGTATGTGAACTAGGTCTTGCTATCAAGTGAACAGCAGAAAGGGTCTTTCATTACTCAAACGGGTTCTGCTTTCTCTTATTGGAGGGATTTGCTTTGTGAGATAGTTTTAAAACAGGAAGTTTTATTCCTAAGTGTGCAGAGAACAATGACAGGTTTCTTCTACCTTGGTTTCATGAATCCTAGTAAAGCATCAGTCAGCATTCATCTTCATGAAAATGAAAAAATGATTTTACAGGTTAGAAAACTTAAGTTTGCTTTATAGTAGTAGGATAAACTATTAAAAAATGCCTGTTGGAGTTAGGACCCAATTTTCAGGAATCACATGAATACATAGGTGTGTTGGATTTGTGTGGTGGGGTTTTTGGTAGCAGGAGGGGGCCGCAGGAGTGGGTCCTGTGAGAAGCTGCTAGAAGCTTCCCCAGCTCCAAGTCAGACCTGCCTCTGACCAAGGCCGACCCAATCAGTGATGGTGGTAGCGCCTCTGCGATAACATATTTAAGAAGGGGAAACTGCAGCAGGGGAGGAGATTGGAATGTGAGAGAAGCACCTATGCAGATACCAAGGTCAATGAAGAAGGAAGGGGAGGTGATGCCCCTGCAGCCCATGGTGAGACAGCAGGCTGTCCCCCTGCAGCCCATGGAGGTGAACGGTGGAGCAGATGCCCACCTGCAGCCCGTGGAGGAGCCCACACTGGAGCAGGTGGATGGCCCCGAAGATGGTCGTGACTCCATGGGAAAGCCCACGCGGGAGCAGTCTGTGACTGAAGATCGGCCCGCGGAAAGGACCCATGCCAGGGAAGTTCGTGAAGATCTGCAGCCCGTGGGAAGGACTCACGTTGGAGAAGTTCGTGAAGGACTGTCTCCCGTGGGAGGGACCACACGCTGGAGCAGGGGAAGAGTGAGGAGTCCTCTCCCTGAGGAGGAAGGAGCAGCAGAGACAATGCATGGCGAGCTGACCACCCCCCCCCCATCCCCTGTCCCCCTGCGCCGCCGGGGGGAGGAGGTAGAGAGACCCGGGAGTGGAGTTGAGCCGGGAAGGAGGGAGGGGTGGGGGGAAGGTGTTCTAAGGTTGGGTTTTACTTCTCATTATCCTTGTTTTGATTTGATTTGTAGTAAATTAAGTTGATTTTGTTTCTTCCCCAAGTTGAGCCTGTCTTTTGCCCGTGATCATAAGTGGTGAGTGATCCCTCCCTGTCCTTGTCTCAACCCACGAGCTTTTCTTTATATTTTCTCCTCATCCCACGGGGGGTGGGGGGAGGAGCGAGCGAGCGGCTTCGTGGTGCTTTGTTACCAGCTGGGCTTAAACCACAACAATAGGTTTAGTACACAGATTAGAAAAATAGCTCAGGGGATTACAAGTATTGCAGTAGTTTAAGACTATCATAATTGATCGTGCCTAAGGGGGGTACTGATATAGTTGTGGTGTCATTTGTCCAATGCAATATGATGCCACCTTTTACCTGCTGTAAGGTTCATATCCCCAGTTCTCCATTACCTTCACAATACAGGCATAAGCTTTGACCTTGAGCCCCTACCAGCCATCACTGTTCCACATCTGCTTAAAGATTGGCCTTTCAGTTCCCACTTGAGAGTCTGCTGTATGCCGAGTAGGTGGGGCTTCAAACTTTGAACTTCGGTGTAATTTATGGGCTGTTGACAGATGTTGCTTCAGGCTAGTGCAGCGGTGAGACTTATCAAGTAGGGTACCAATGTCCACATTCTGCAAAACAAATTGAATTCACTATTTTCTGTAAATCAAATGTTGCAGAACATATTTAGGAATATCAGCAGAATGTTCCAAAATTAAGACTATAGCCCCCAACCCTGGGACCAAGATCTCAGCAAGGACCAGTGATCATCATAACATCCACACAGGGGTGTTGCAAATATTCTGGTAAAGAAATCAGAATTTAATCACATAGAAGAGTTAGGTTTGATTAAGAAGTAAGATTGTGAAGCATAATGTATAGGATTGTTAAGTTTGAAATGTAGTCATAGAAACTTTAGGAACTGTGTTATGTGTGACTATAGGAACCTTAACATTGTTAAAGTTTGAAATAGCTAACCATAGAAACCTCACCAGGAAGTTACTGGTTTTTCTATGTTTTGTTTCAAGAAACTAAGGAAATGGTCATGGACACCAGTTTGCTGCTTGGAAACCCCCTTACTGTTGCAAATATTCTGGTAAAGAAATCAAACTTTAATCACATAAAAGCGTTTGGTTTGATTAAGAAGTAGAAAATTGTGAAGCATAAGTATGGGAGTGTTAAGTTTGAAATGTAGTCATAGGAACTTAGGAACTTTAGAAAATGTACTATGTGTAACCATAAGAATTCAAGTATTGTCTAAAATCAGTTAACCACAGAAACTTTGACAAAGATTTGTTGGTTTGTAGTGTTTTGTTTTAGGAAACTAAGGAAACCGTTATGGACACCAGTTTGCTGCTTGGAAACCCCTTACCCTTCCCACCTCGATCTAATTATCGAGGATTCCAATCAGTAGAGTTAAGTGAGATTAACCAATGATTGTTTTAACATAAGAATATTAATAAGATGGTGTGACTGAAGGACCAATTATTAGAAAGGTTACATTTAAGAATAGACATAGTATGCATTTTTATGTAAACTAATATAGATGATGGTGAGAATCGTACTGCGCAGAATCACCTAAGGGAAGTCAAGAAACGGACAAGTGACGAAGACTATGGAAGACCACCAGAGGGCTTCTGAAGACCACCAGAGACCTTCACTGCAACTGTGTGAAGAGACATTTACATATGCTAATGATTTATCGGAAAGTTAATGATTATGTATAACATTTTCCAGAAATTTAGTGACTATGTATAACAGGTGTGTATTTAACCTGCACAGTTAGACTAGACAGGTGCACACAATAGGTGGAGCGATCCCCCGTGTGCCCAGCGCTGCAATAAACGAAGTGCCTGCTTCTTAACTTCTCATTGCTGTTAAGGAGTTTTATTCCGGATTTCCGGATTTCGGCAACAGGGGAACAATTTACAATGCAGAGAAATATTGCAGTCTTCCAAATGATGGGCTACCATACCATGGCAAATGGTACCCCTGGGGCAGGACTGTGAAGGCATACTGCTGACCTTTCCATGGGAATGCAAATTGCTCCTATAATTACTTAGCAATTGGAATGCTGAAGAAAGCATTAGCTAGATCTAACACAGCATGCCACAGCTCAGTCTCAGATTCGATTTGCTGGAGGAGAGTTATAATGTCGGGCACTATGGCTGTGAGTGGGGGGACACAGCCTTATTTATCAATTGATAATCAACAGTCATTCTCCAGGAGCCCTCAGGTGGTTTTTGTGTGTGTGTATGTGGTGTAAATGGGGCTATTGAAGGGGAAATGAGCTCCCAGAATAATTCCAGCCTCCAAAAGCTGTTTAATTGTCTGGATGATCTCTGCATAGCCTCCGGGCAGCCTGTACTGCTTGGATGCAACGGGTTTGTGGGGAGGATCTAAAACAACAGGATCCATAACAACTTTTCCCACAATGGTAGTACAAAGCCCAAAAGAGTATTTGCCCCCATCATCATGAAAGTTTTACCTGCCAAGAAATCATAGCCAATAATATGTTTGGATACTTTAGGTATCCATACCTTTGTCATGAAGGGTGGGTAGGAATTCAATTGCAATATCAAAGAGATTTCCCAAGCAGGTTCTTCTTCTCTCCCAAATGCATTAATTTGCATCAATCTATTTTTCAGATGTCAGGATGGGTCCCTATGAATTAAAGTTACCTCAGACCCTGTGTCCATTAGAGCTATCACCCACTGCCTGTTATGATAGCTCCAATGTATTGTCAGAGGAATTTAAGGTCTGCTATCTCCACATGGGGCTCCAACTGCTCCAACTCGTGTATAATGAACCCAAGAATTGATTCCTTCTACCTTCACAGCAGTACAAGTGGTCAGCAAAATTCTATATGGTCCCTTCCACTTCTCCTTTAGCAGCTCGTCTTTCCAAGTGCGAATATAAACTGAATCTCCAGGATGAAAATTGTGCACTGGTGAGTCCAGAGGCAGAGGAGCTTGCTGATTGAGATGCCTATGTAAAGATGATAATACGTGTGAGAGAGACAACAAATAATCTCTTAACATTCCCTCCCCTTTAATATGCATTTGATCATTCTGAATTCCTATGCTATTGACTGGGTACGGTTTCCCATATAGTATTTCAAAAGGACTCACCTCTTCCCTAACTCGGGGACTGATTCTAACTCTCATCAAAGCTATTGGTAAGACATCTACCTATTTGAATTGAGTTTCTTGGCACAGTTTTGAAATTTGCCTTTTAAGGGTTTAGTTCATCTTTTCCACTTGACTGAGGTTTCCAAGGGATATGTAAATCCTACTTAAAATGAAGGAATTTAGATACTCCTTGGACTATTTCTGAAACAAAATAGGGCCCATTGTCAGAAGATATTCCTTCAGGAATTCCAGATCTTGGAATTATTTTTTTTAATAGTGCTTTAATGACCTCTCTAGCTCGATTGGTGTGGCGAGGGAAAGCCTCGGGCCAAACTGAAAAGGTATCAACTAAAACAAATAGATACCTGTACTGTCTACACTTTGGTAACTTAGAGAAATCTATTTGCCAGTGCTCCCCAGGAGTTATTCCCCTCTTCACTTTACCAGCAGGTGGTCTTCTTTGTATTTTGGGATTATTGACACAGCAAATTCGACATCTTCCTACTATTATATCCGCAATTGTCTGCATTTTTGGTCCTATGGCGTATCTTTTAACACTACTTATCATGGCATCTGCTCCCATATGAGTTTCTTTGTGTAATCTTTTAAGGAAAGCTTCCATCATTTTGGCTGTGATGAGAACCTGTTGATCCAAAGTCATCCACCATCCTTCGGCACTTTTTGAGCATTTTAACCTTTCTGGTAGTTGATTTTCCTTCTCAGAATATTGAGGGGGCTTCACGTTAATTCTTTTATCAGGTACCAAAGCTCCAATTACTTGATCATGCAGTGCCGCTCTTTTGGCTGCCAAATTGACCTTTCTATTTCCCTGAATTATTTCTCCTTGTCGTCCTTGGTGGGCTCTGCAATGAATTATGGCTACTTCTTTTGGTTTTGAAACTGCATGTAACAATTTCAAGATTTCTTGTCCATGTTTTATACCACTTCCTTGCGAATTTAGTAATCCTTGTTCCTTCCATATGGCTCCATGAGCATGCACAACGCTGAATGCATATTTAGAATCTGTATATATGTTAATTCTCAAGTCCTTTCCTATTTCCAGAGCCCTGGTTAATGCAATAATTTCTGCCTTTTGCACTGAGGTATTTCAAGGTAGTGGTTTGGCTTCCACTTCTTCCCAGAGGGTTACCACTGCATATCCTGCTCTTCTTTCCCCATTTTGCATAAAACTGCTACCATCCGTAAATAATTCCAGATCCACATTTTTCAGTAGTTCATCTTTTAAATCCAGTCTGCTAGCATAAACTTGTTCAATAGTGGCCAGGCAATCATGTTGCAAAGGTTCTTGTTCAGCTGTTGGCATTAGGGTGGACGGGTTTAATGTAGATACCATACTCAGAGTTCTATCCTCCTGATCTATCAGGGTGGCTTGATATTTTGCTAACTGACTTGGAGAAATCCAGTGATGCACTTTATCATTTAGGATGGCCATTACAGCATGAGGGACCAGTACCGTTACAGATTGTCCTAAGGTGAGCTTTCGAGCTTCCTGGATTAATAGAGCAACTGCTGCCACAGCTCGAAGACATGTGGGCCATCCTTTGCTTACCTCATCAAGCTGTTTTGAGAAGTAAGCTACTGGTCTTTTCCAGCTTCCAAGCACTGGAGTCATTACTCCTAAGGCTACATGTTGCCTCTCATGTACATATAATTGGAAAGGTTTTGTCATATCAGGGAGACCCAGTGCTGGAGCCTCTATCAGCTTTTTCTTTATCTCATCAAAGCTCCTTCGGCATTCTGGAGTCCATACCAATATTTCCCCTGGTCCCTTTATAGCATCATATAATGGTTTAGCCATTAATCCAAAGTTTGGGATCCAAATATAACAAAATCCAGCCATCCCCCAAACACCCCTTAATTGTCTTTTAGTTTTTGGTACTGCAATCCTGTATATAGCCTCTTTTCTTTCTATTCCAAGTTCTTTTTGTCCTTTTGATATTTCAAAGCCCAGATATTGAACTTTTTCCTTTGCTATCTGAGCCTTTTTCTTGGAAACTCTGTATCCTGCCAATCCCAGATAGTTTAACAAGCTGATTGTTGCCTTCAAACAACTTTCCTCAGTGTCAGCTCCTATTAGTATGTCATCAACATATTGTAACAAGGTCACATAATCATTGTTACCTCACCATTGTTCCAATTCTTTCTCCAATACGTTACCAAACAGGGTAGGGCTGTTTTTAAATCCTTGTGGGAGTACAGTCCAACACAGCTGCACTTTTCTTCCTGTTGTGGGGCTCTCCCATTTGAAGGCAAAAATCGTTTGGCTTGGTTCGTCCACTGGGATGCAAAAGAAAGCATCTTTTAGATCCAAGACAGTAAAATAAGTGTTTGATTTATCGCTCTCAAGTCCTGTACCAGTCTGTATTCCTGAGAATGAGGCTTCTTTACAGGTAAAATAGGAGTGTTAAATTCAGATTGACATTCTCTGAGCAATCCATACTGCATAGAAACATTTATCAAAGGCTCTAATCCTTTGCGTGCTTCCAGCCTAACAGGGTACTGATTTACCCTTACTGGACCTGCCCCTGGTTTGAGCTTGATTTTGATCAGGATCACATTCTTGGCTTTACCTGGCATCTTTGAGGCCCATACCAGAGGAATTACTGTATCCAATACCATGTCCAGAACATTGTCTCCAGGTTCTTCTGAGATTTCATTCATCAGTAAACAGAGTTGAGCTCTCCATGCCATTTCTTGAGGAATGTGCAGCTGTACAGAATTCTCAGAGAAGGTTATTTGAGCATTAAGCTTGCATAACTAATCCCATCCCAAGAGTGGAAGGGGCATTCAGGCATATATAGAAACTCATGAGTTAATTTAGTGTCTCCAATCATACACTCCATAGGTTGCAAGAATGGCTGCAAGGTTCTTTTTCCCATTGCCCCAACAACCGGTACCACAGTCTTACTAAGAGGTCCCTTCCAAATTGTTACCACTGAACGAGTAGCTCCACTATCTATTAAAAAATCAATTGTTTCATTCCCCAGCTTCATTGGGACTGGGGATCTGATCACTGGGGATGCTTCAATGTTCTCCCCGGTCCTCTTCATTTGGTCTTCATTCATTATCTGAGCTCTCTAATACCACCACAGTAACATCCTTGTCTAGCTCCTTTTTCTCCTTGTTGGGGCATTCATTCTCCCAATGCCCTTCTTGCCTGCAAATAGCACATTGATTCAGACCTAAGGGAGGACCCCTTCATGCCCCTGGCTTTTTGCCTTTATCCCCACAGCCTCAGCCTCCTCCCCCTCTTCCTTTCCCCCCCTTCCCTATCTACTATTGCTGCTGCTAAAAAAGAGGCTCATAGTTTCATTTTTGCTTGTTCTCTCTTTTCTTTCTGCTCCTCTCTGTTATTATACACTTTATAGGCAATCTCAATTAATTGTGTAATAGACATTCCTTCTGCCCCATCCACCTTTTGCAACTTTTTTCTTATGTCTTGGGAGGACTGATCCATAAACAGCATATTAAACACCCTTCGATTGGCTCCTTCCTCCGGATTTAAATCCGTCCACTTCTTAGCTACCTTACACAGCCTCTCATAAAAGGCTGAGGGGTTTTCATCAGGCTCTTGTCTCACTTCATACAGTTTGGACAAATTTTTAGGTTTAGGGACCCCATGTTGTATTCCATATAATATCAACTGTTGATACTGCTTCAATTTAGTTTTTCCAAATCCAGTATTTGGGTCCTATCCCGGATCTTCCCTTAAAGGTAAGCATTGATTAGGATCCTCCTGCCTGTTTCTTTTTTTTCCCTTCCTCTTTTGCCTTATCCAGCACCATTCTTTTTTCCTCTGCAGTAAAAAAAGGTGTTCAATAAAGTTTGCATGTCTCCCCAATTAGAGTTATGAGTTAACATAATCGTTTCTAAAAGTTGATGCATCCCTTCAGGGTTTTCTCAACATGAACCAACAGACTGTTTCCAATTTAACAGATCGGAGGTAGTAAATGGAACATGTACAAAAACTGGTAAACCCTCTGCCCCCACTGCTTGCCTTAAAGGCACTTGTATCACTGGCTGAATTTGTCCTTGTGTTCGGCTTGAAATAGGACTAAAATTTAAATTCCCCATTTGTCACCTTTTTCCACTCATTCCTTTATTATCCTTATCTTTTTCCTTGTTGGTTTCTCTATTATAAGGAGGTGGGGGAGGTGGAACCAACACCTGTACATCTTTTTGCTCATCCCCCCCAACATAGAACTCCTTACTTTTTTTCTCTTTCTCCTCTATACATGGCATCAACATATCTCCCCCCAATTTACACTTCTGAATATCTGGGTTTCTATACAAAAACATGAAAGCATCAACATATGGAACTTTATCCCATTTTCCCAATCAGCAACAAAAAAACATCAACTGCAATATGGTATTAAATTGTAAAGATCCATTTTCTGGCCACTGTTCCCCATCATCCAATTTATAATTTGGCCACCACTGATTACAATATCTTTTCATTTTATCTTCAGTCATCGGATCTCCCCCAAACTTATTCCAGTTTTTCAAAATACACCCCAAAGGGCTACAGGGAGGAATCGTGGATTGGCCTGATCCCATTTTTACCAAATATCCAGATTATCAATTATTTGCTGGCTCTGACCCCCCTGGTCAGTAATTCCTTCTGCGGTTCTGACCCCCCTGGTCAGTAATTCCTCTTGTGCACACTCAGCTCTGACCCCTATTTGTCAGTAAAGGCGATCTTTTCCCCTGTTGCCAAGCGTCTACATGCAACTTTATAACCTTCCGCAGAAGCAATTAAATTAATTTAAATTAAATTTAATACTCAGCAATCCAGGAATTCGCTCCCCTTTCACCCTTGTACAAATATTTTTGTTCAGCATTGCACCTTTGATTTGCTCGTCACCCTGTGAAATATATTCACCTGATTCGTGTCATTATGAAACAATGCTAGGGATGCATGGTGAAATGTGACCCTCTCTGCATATGTAATTTTTAACCGTTTTGCTTGATCTTGTATAACCATAGGCCTAAGGGAAGTAGGAGAGTATGTATATAGTTCTTGCTTCCTGCAAAAGCCATATAACAGTAGGAAATTACGAAAGTTGGAAACGAAATAAAATCAGACATCAAGTAGAAATTGAAAAATACTTTACACGGTCTCTTGGAAGTAGTGGAATCTTATAGTTGCAAAAGAATTTGCAAAGGTTTAAAGAAAAAGGGGGGGGGGATTGATATAGAGAACAAACTGCTTATTGCTTAATGATTGTCTCTCTGTAACTATACATACCAAGGACTGGTATTTGTCAAGGATTAAGCCTGTCAGAGACTGGTACTTAGGAATGATGAGCAAGAAGGAACCAAGAGCGATCACAAGACTTAATTAAGTGTTCGATGAATTTACGATCTTGTTAAGAAAGCACAAGTAGAGGCCTTGCTTGAATAGATAAGGCCGGAAAAGATAAGAACTCCTGCCTTTTGTTCCCATTCTTGTAGATAATTTAGCTTAAACTAACCATATGGTTCTATACCACTAATGAGAACTTAGATAATAAGAGCACTAACAAGCACTAAGGTATCAAAACATGTAAAGGACCATACTGGGCAGAATCACCTGAGGAGGGTCAAATAGCGGACAAGTAAGGAAGACTATGAAAGACCACCAGAGACCTTCAATGCGCCTGCGTAAAGGACATTTACATATGCTAATAGTTTCCCGGAAAACTAATGAATATGTATAAACATTTCTCAGGAATCTAGTGAATATGTATGTAGAACCTGTACTTAACCTGCACAATTAGACCTGACGGTGTGTGCCTTGGTAGAGCAGAGGCTCCCGGTGCACCCAGCACTGTTTGCTTGCCTCTATTCATGTAATAAATTGTAAACTTTAATTAGAATCCTGTTTTGGACATGATCATTTTTCACAACCCCAACTTTGGAAAGAATCTGGAGGAGTCCCTGATCAGTAGGTCGGTGCGTGCTGGAGCTCTGTCCGGTCCGGTCCACTGCTGGGGACAGCAAGACAATCCGGGCAAGGCCTTATGGCTGTCCCACCTGGGTCACCAAAATGTTGTCCCAAAACAGGGTTTTTCACCCAGTGTGCAGATGGCCAATAACACACAGAGTCGAGATATTTGTTTATTTCATGTCTGCGCGGAGATGGGTGCTAGGTGGTAACTCCACAAATCTAGCACACACTTGAAATGCAAACAGGGTCTTATATACACATCAGGATCAAGGAAAAAGTGTTAACAAAATACATGATTGGTTACAAACAATTCATATAACAAAAGTACTTCTACGCATGTCTAAATAATTACCCAACTCATTATATTAAGGTGGTCTTACATTTACATACTCATTATGCACAAGTGGGTGTTATTTTTAATATTAAAATCAAGCTAAGTTAGCTAAGGACACACTTTTTTCTTGACACTACTCCAGAACTGGGCACTTATGATATAAATCAGAAGTAAGGCAATAGTGTTGACAGAACCCTATTGTTTCACCTCCTTGCTTCAATGGATTCAATGTAGGGACCTTCCATTCTTGTTCCTATGGTTTCAATAACAGATTGTCCTTCCAACCTTGGAGAGGAGATCCAAATCTAGTCAATCTGTATGCATTTTGTATGTTTTCAGAGGCTCACACGATCAAATTCAACAGGTGTTAAAGGTCAGATTTATTCTTCAGTAAAAAGTTAGTTAGAACTCCGATAACATTAGTGAACCACAGGCTCAATGATGTAAGGGGAATTAGTGCTACACAGATGACTTAAGAATTCTTAAAATTTAAAAATGATGACTCAAAATGCATATATCGCCTAAAAGATGAGGGCTCTCAACCTGCAGGGGTTACCTAGGGCGGCATCCTGACCCAAGGGGAGAGTCCCCGACTGCAGACCCACTGCTCCGAGGAGGACTGACTCAAAATGCCCTCTGGTGGGTCCCTGTTTATACCCTTGTCGAATCTGATCTGTGGTCATTTTAATCCCCATTGGCCAAAAGGTCAACACTTCAGTGTACCTGGCACATTTGATTGGTCAGTTCAATTTTCAACCTGTGGCCTCTAGGGTTTGGTTTTTTTTTTCCTCTCCTCCTTGCTCTGAGAAGTTTTGTTTCCTGTCGGGGCAGGTGTACCTGCCACATCCAGTGAGCCACTGAGGCGAGACTGGGGTAATTACTTGGTCCTGGTGTACTGTCCCTTTCTTCACTGAAGTGGGAGGAGCAGAGGATGTAATCAGTCTATCCACCATCCTAATTTCCTTTTGTGATCTCTTTTTCCCTTATATTTTTCCCATAAATAGGGGGTAGGCTTCCTATCAATTTTGTCTTTTGGGACTTGGGACTGGAGTAAAGCTATGAACATTTCCTTTTGGGTAACATTTTTCTTTTGCAGTTTATCCACTGTCGTGGTTTCAGCCCAGCCGGTAACAAAGGACCACGCAGCCGCTCGCTCACTCCTCCCGCCCCCCTCCGGTGGGATAGGGGGGAGACGGAGGAGAGAAAAGAAAAAAAAAAAAGGAACCTCGGGGGTTGAGATAAGGGCAGTTTACTGGGTGTCCTAGTTTCAGCTGGAATAGAGTTAACTGTCTTCCTAGTAGCTGGTACAGTGCTATGTTTTGAGTTCAGTATGGGAAGAATGTTGATAACACCGATGTTTTCAGTTGCTGCTAGTAGTGTTTAGACTAATGTCAAGGATTTTTCAGCTTCTCATGCCCAGCCAGCGAGAAAGCTGGAGGGGCACAAGAAGTTGGTACAGGACACAGCCAGGGCACCTGACCCAAACTGGCCAACAGGGTATTCCATACCATGTGACGTCCCATCCAGTATAGGAACTGGGAAGTGGGGGCGGGGAATCGCCGCTCGGGGATTAGCTGGGTGCCGGTCGGCGGGTGGTGAGCAATTACACTGTGCATCATTTGTACATTCCAATCCTTTCATTATTGCTGTTGTCATTTTATTAGTGTTATCATTATCATTATTCGTTTCTTCTTTTCTGTTCTATTAAACTGTTCTTATCTCAACCCGTGGATTTGCTTCTTTTCCCAATTTTCTCCCCCATCCCACTGGGCGGGGGGGGGGAGTGAGTGAGCGGCTGCGTGGTGCTTAGTTGCTGGCTGGGGTTAAACCACGACACTGGGACAACGCAAAAAAAGTTACAACAACAACGACGGTACTAATGAAAGGGTATACAAAAAAAGAGTGATGCGCAGTGCAACTGCTCACCACCCGGGACCCGACGCTCTGCCACTTCCCCCAACGAAAGTCGAGAGAGAGAGCAGGAGAGCCCTCCCCCTGGCCCACTCCCCATATATATACTGGGCATGATGTCACATGGTATGGAATAGCTCCTTGGCTAGTTCAGGTCAGCTGCCCCGGCTATGCCCCCCCACCTCCCAGCTTCCTGTAAAAATTAACTCTATCCCAGCTGAACCCAGGACATCCACAAAGGGCAATCCTCTCTCTTCCCTTTTGGTTTGGTTTTCTCTTAACTGCCCCAGCAGAATAATTACATCCCGGACTGTTTTCCCCTGGGCAGCTCCCTTTAAGATTAAAAGGTGCTCTGGCTAGCAACCTGGATCGCATTGCTGAGGTCAATACCTCTGAGTTGGGGCTAGTGAAGGCAGAGCTGTAAACACCCTGTTGAATAGCCAGTTCTCTCAGATACTGCTCCCCATCATCTATAAACCTCCACGTCACCATTCTATAATTCCAACCAGATGGGGAGGGGTGCTGTAGCTTTACTGCCTCCTGCAACTATTCCCAAAGAGAATAAATCACATTTCCATTTGCCAGGGCCCCTTTTAAGTGTTGCATCATCACTGGATTTTTGGGAAAGTGCTCCCAGACACGTCACTTCTTGCAGGCTCATTTGTACACTGTCCCCTCCTTGGTCCCACACTCGCTGTAACCACTGTCCTAATCTCTTCCTGGGCTTCTGCCAATATTAGCCTGCCACATTCTGCAGCTGGGTCTGAGCATAGTCTCACACTGATACTGTATGCTGTGGTGCCCTGCAGGGTTTCCTTTTGCTTTGTTAATAACCAAAGACCACACAGGGATTGCTCTACCATTTTCATGCTCAGACCCTTCAGTCCATTCCTCAGTAGAGGAATCCCAGCTGCCACCATCCCAATAATCACTGGGGCAACTAACCACTAGACTCCTATGCCCCCATCGCCCAGTGCAGACACTCTGCCCCTTCCTCACTGTGGTTACTTGGGTTTCCAGCATATCCCCCTGTGCCTGGGCTTCCAGCTTATCCAAGTGCAATCGGATCTCCAAACTTTCCAGTTGTGCTTACAATTCCCTGGTTTTCTTTTGTTCACTTTCTAGGATCTCCCACAGTTGCTGCAGGTAAGTTAACTGTAACCAGATGTTACTTAGATCTTGTCGCCCTCTGTCCCATCCTACCCCTTGCTTCTCTAAACATTTCTTAATATCCTCAGAGGTGAGGCACTGGGGTAATTCCTTCTCAGCTTCCCAACTCACTGTGGGGGTCACCCAGGCTAAACACTCTGCGACTGGCTCCCACGCCTGTGTGCGGGGCCAACCTGGCACCCATTTGGGCTTTTCCTGCTCTCTGCTATTCCTCTTCCAAAATGGCATTTTTTTATCAAGATCCTGTCCACAATGCCAAATATTCTGTGCTGGGGTGGATGTGTGTGTGTGAGAGAGAAAGACAGTGCAGGGTTCTTTCTCGATCTTAATAAGAAAGGTCAAATAACAAATGGCATAGTAAAATAACTGTTTTAATAAGATAGAATAAAAAGAGGAATATTGATAGTGAGTAAATCTTATGTGCCTTCAGGTGCTGGGAACTGCGTGTTCATGCAGTATCGGACAGACCCCAGATGGATTTTTCCCCTGGTATGCTGCACAAATTCTGTCTGTGGAGAAGTTCCTTCTCCCTCTCATGCTGTGGTGCCTTTTATTTTCTGTAACAAACCAGAATTACATATCTTCTCCTGCAAAGTTGGAATATCTCTGTCATAACACACACCAGTGCGCAGCACAGGCTGGCATGGAGCATTCCAGCAGATTCTCTTACAGTGGCTATTCATGCTAACATACAAGCTTCTCAAGCCTTAAGTACAAGGCCCAATAGAGCAGACATGATCTGTTCAAGATCGCTAACTCTTTGAATACAATGTCTTCCGCAAGGCTCCCAATACAAGAGACAACAAGACTTTTTAACTGTAAGAAACATTGATATAATGTGTAGTTACCATTGTAGTTGTGGACTCGTTATCACTGTCTGTATTTAAAAAAAAGTTGGACCAATATCTGTCAGGACAGGTTCAAGTATACTTGGCTCTGCAAAAAGACACCAAAGTGGATTAGATGTCTCAAAGTATTCCTTCCCAATGTATTTCCAAAGTGTTTTTACTGATGATGCTCGGGGATACACTGCCTTTGTTTCACATGTAAGCCATTGCATGAATGAAATAGTTTAGTTGGGCTGATCTGAATGTATTTTTGGTAAATGATCATCATCATAAAAGGATGATTCTCACTGATTATGGCAATTGTTTCACAGGGATTAGGGCAACATTTGACATTAGTAATTATATTTTCACATTTTCAGCACTGCACAGTTATCCTCATGGAAACATGAAAGGACTGGAATGGAGGGCACCAACTGAATCATTAAGGCCATTACCCTGATATTGAAGCGTGGTTAAGTTGATATAATTCCATAAATGCATTTTCCAAGTCTCAGGTTAGTTGAACTTTTTTTTCTTCACGATTCCTATAACATCACTGTTCCAGAAGAGTATTTCTGTTGTCTTCAAATTTCTAGTTTAAGTTTATTCACAGCTGATTTGTATTCATGATCTTATGTGCATGTGGTGGGTTGACCCTGGCTGGGTGCCAGGTGTCCACCAAAGCCGCTCTATCACTCCCCCTTCTTAGCTGGACAGGGGGGAGAAAATATAACAAAAGGCTCGTGGGTCAAGATAAGGACAGTTTAATAAAGTGAAAGCAAAGGTTGCGCGCGAAAGCAAAGAAAAACAAATGATATTATTCTCTACTTCCCATCAGCAGGCGATGTCTGGCCACTTCCTGGGAAGCAGGGCTTCAGTACGCGTGGTGGTTGCTCCGGAAGACAAAAAATGCCTTCCCTTCCGCCTCCCTTTACTTAGCTTTTATATCTGGGCTGACGTCATATGGTATGGAATATCTGTTTGGTTAGTTTAGGTCAGCTGTCCTGGTTATGTCCCCTCCCAAGATCTTGCCCTGCCCCAGACTGCCATTGAGGGAGGGGGCAAAAATGTTGGGGAGACAGCCTTGATGCTGTGCCAGTGCTGCTCAGCAGTAGCCAAAACACTGGTGTGTTATCAACACCTTTCTAGCTACTAATGCAGAGCACAGCTCTACGAGGGCTGCTATGGGGACTATTAACTCCATCTCAGCCAGACCCAATACAGTGCAAAGTATGTCCTTTCACTTACATGGCTTGCTTTACTCCTTCTTCCCCCCACCCTCATGTATTTCTAGAGAGTAATCATATTCTTTCACAGTGATGATTTTGGTAGGCCAAAAGGTTCATTTGAAGATATTCCTTCTGGACCTTTGTATATTCATCACTTCTGGAAGCAGAATGCTAGGTATGCTAGCAGAAATGGTATAACACTGTATTGGCTTTGTGTGGCAAGGTTTTGGTAGTGGGGGGGGTTACAGGGGTGGCTTCTGTGAGAAGCTGCTGGAAGCTTCCCCTGTGTCCGACACAGCCAATACCAGCCGGCTCTAAGACGGACCCGCCACCAGCCAAGGCAGAGCCAATCAGCGAAAGTGGTAATGCCTCTGTGATAACAATTTTAAGAAGGGAAAAAAAAGTTGGGACAGACGGGAAACGGCAGCCAGAGAGAGGAGTGAGAACATGTAAGAGAAACAGCCCTGCAGACACCAAGGTCAGTGAAGAAGGAGGGGGAGGAGATGCTCCAGGCCCTGGAGCAGAGATTCCCCTGCAGCCCGTGGTGAAGACCATGGTGAGGCAGGCTGTCCCCCTGCAGCCCATGGAGGTGCATGGTGGAGCAGATATCCACCTGCAGCCCGTGGAGGACCCCATGCCAGAGCAGGTGGGCGCCTGAAGGAGGCTGTGACCCCGTGGGAAGCCTGCGCTGGAGCAGGTTTTCTGGCAGGACCTGCGGATCTGTGGAGAGAGGAGCCCACATTGGAGCAGGTTTTCTGGCAGGACTTGTGACCCGGTGGGGGACCCACGCTGGAGCAGTGTGCTCCTGAAGGACTGCACACCGTGGAAAGGACCCATGCTGGAGCAGTTTGTGAAGAACTGCAGCCCGTGGGAAGGACCCACATTGGAGAAGTTCATGGAGGACTGTCTCCCGTGGGAGGGACCCCACGCTGGAGCAGTTTGTGAAGAACTGCAGCCCGTGGGAAGGACCCACATTGGAGAAGTTCATGGAGGACTGTCTCCTGTGGGAGGGACCCCACGCTGGAGCAGGGGAAGAGTGTGATGAGTCCTCCCCCTGAAGAGGATGAAGGGGCAGAAAATAACATGTGATGAACTGAACGCAAACCCCATTCCCCGTCCCCCTGTGCCGCTGGGGGGGTAGGTAGAGAATCCAGGAGTGAAGTTGTGCCTGGGAAGAAGGGAGGGGTGGAGGGAAGGTGTTTTGAGATTTGGTTTTATTTCTCATTACCCTACTCTGGTTGATTGGTAATAAATTGAGTTAATTTTCCCCAAGCTGAGTCTGTTTTGCCTGTGAAGGTAATTGGTGAGTGATCTCTCATGTCCTTATCTTGACCCACAAGCCCTTTGTTATATTTTTCTCTCCCCTGTCCAGCTGAGGAGGGGGAAGTGATAGAATGGCTTTGGTGGGCACCTAGCGTCCAGCCAGGGTCAACCCACCACACGAACTGACCACAACTCCCATTCCCCATCCCCCTGCGCCGCTGTGGGGGAGGAGGTAGAGAAAACTGGGAGTGGAGATGAGCCGGGAAGGAGGGAGGGGTGGGGGAAGGTGTTTTAAGATTTTGGGTTTACTTCTCATTATCCTTGTTTTGATTTGATTTGTAGTAAATTAAATTGATTTTGTTTTTCCCCAAGTTGAGCCTGTCTTTTGCCCGTGATCATAAGTGGTGAGTGATCCCTCCCTGTCCTTGTCTCAACCCACGAGCTTTTCTTTATATTTCCTCCTCTTCATCCCACCGTGGCGGGGGGGGGAGAGTGAGCGAGCGAGCGGCTTCGTGGTGCTTTTCTACAGGCTGGGCTTAAACCACGACAGTGGGTTTCTTGAGACGGTCGTCCTTGAGTCGGTGGTCGTGATCTCCCCCTGCCGGAATTACCTTTTCTCTATTTTCACTTAAATTTGGTAACTGTAAGCAGTTCTTCACAGACCTTTAACGAAGCAGACTATCATTCAGTTTGGGGTTTTGTTCTAGACAGCAATATCCTGGTTTACAATGCCAAAGTATTGTTAGGGTAAAATGAAATAAGTTAAGCTTTATTGATATCAGATCTGAGTGCGCACAAGGGAAAAAGTTGCACCTAGATGCTTGGCAAGGATGCCTTAATTGACCAGTGGGGTCAGAGCCGAGTGCGCACAAGGGAATTACTGACCAGTGGGGTCAGAACCACAGAAGGAATTACTGACCAGGGGCGTAAGAGCCAGGAAATAATTAATAATCTGGATATTTGGCAAAAATGGGATCAAGCCAATCCACGATTTTTTCCCTGTAGCCCTTTGGGTTGTATTTTTGAATATTGGGATAAGTTTGGCGGAGATCCTGTTGTCCCAAAACTTGTGGGATAGTTCACCCCGTGTGCAAGCCAGTAACACACAGAGTCAAGGTATTAGCTATTTATTGCCGGTTCTGCGCAGAAAGGGGTGCTAGGGCGTATCCCTGCAAAGCTAGCACACCCAGCACTAAAACAGTCATTCATTTATACATTGTAATTACCATATTCATTGTTTATCAACTTGTATTGGTGCCCATAATTCCATATCTTAAAGCTGATTGGTGTATAGTGTCCTCGTCTTCATTTAAAGGTGCAACATCTTTTAATTTTACTGCACAAGCTCAGTGGGTGAGGGTCTTCAGGTGGAGGCAGGTATCCTAACTTCTAGAGGTGTGGTCTTCATATTATAATTAGTTAAGTTCACCTAAAGGGAGCATTTTTAACCGATTCATGTGGTATAGCCAAGCTTCTTGGGCAACCAGCCCACTAAAGTTTCCGATTCCTAGTTTTAGGTTGATTTGTTCCTTCCATTCCATTGTCTTGCCAAGAGTTACTTACCCAAGTGATTTACATCGATTACTTATCTTTTGTTCCCTAAGTCTGTAAAAAATTATGACATAAAGATTTCAATAGCAATTCCCACCCTTTGAGAGTTATCAAAGTCTTAACTTTTAGTAAGTCTCATTTTCATTATGCGCAATCATTATATATGAATATAATTAACACTATTAAACTCTGCAATAGACTCTGCAACCATCCAGTCAAAGAAAATCCCAGTCCATGTAGTATTTTATTTAACCAACTGTCCTGGGTTCGGCTGGGATGGAGTTAATTTTCACAGGAAGCTGGGAGGGGGCACAGCTAGGACAGCTGACCTGAACTAGCCAAGGGGATATTCCATACTATGTGATGTCATGCTCAGTATATAACTGGGGAACAGGCTGGGGGGTCGGTATGGTATTGCAGCAGGGGAAGTGGTGGAGTGTCAGGTTCCGGGTGGTGAGCAATTGCATTGTGTATCACTCGTTTTGTATATTCTTTTATTAGTACTATTGTTATTATTGTAACTTCTCTCCTTGTGTTGTCCCAGTAAACTGTCCTTATCTCAACCCACGAGGTTCTATTTTTTT
The DNA here is from genome assembly GCF_900496995.4 of Aquila chrysaetos chrysaetos. Taxonomy (NCBI): domain Eukaryota; kingdom Metazoa; phylum Chordata; class Aves; order Accipitriformes; family Accipitridae; genus Aquila; species Aquila chrysaetos. The sequence continues at coordinate 2,670,726 of NC_054457.1, read as the reverse complement.
TTTTCCCCATCCCACTAGAGGGGGGCAGGGGGGGCAGGAGTGAGCGAGTGGCCTCCTGGTGCTTTGTTGCCAGCTGGGCTTAAACCATGACACCAACCTGTTTCCATGCCTGTTCTCAAGCCACGGCTGGACTTTGCAACTTGTTTTATTTTCTCCAGTTGCCTATCCAAATGTTCAGTAATATTTGGGATATGATGCCAACACAAATTTTGACTTTTATTTCCTAATATTTGCCACCTATCTAGTCCAAACACCTTTTCCTTTTTTAGGTTGAATGTTAATATTGAAGCAGCTGACTTAGGCAGTGGCAGACATGCAGTTATTTGACTAACATTGTGAATTTTACCAAACAACTGGATGAGTTGCAGAATCAGATTGCCATTACAAATAAACATATATTGCAAGACTATTAAAACTAACATTGTCCTGTGAGTCATTTTGGATTCTCCTTTTCCCATAAACATTTCTATGTGTCCCTTTAAGATATATTATAAGGATAGACAAAATCCTAAAAGTATTGTTATTATTTCTGGTACACACTCTTATTTCTTCATATGATTTCGGGGTTGTCCAGGTGCAATTCATCTGACTTTAGAGAATTTCAGCTTAGAAGCTCCTGTTCTTTCAGAAGTCCATTTTTCTGGTGTTGCCTTCTTTATTCAGGTATGGTGAATCCAGGAATCGATTCCCTCTACTTTCACAGCTGTGAATGCGGTCAGAAGAACGGAGTATGGTCCTTTCCACTTCTCCTTTAGAGGTTCATCTTTCCTTGTTCGAACATAAACCGAATCTCCTGGTTGGAAATTATGTACAGCAGTGTCCAGGGCAAAGGTGTGCGTTGGTTGAGGTATCTGTGTAGGGATGACAGAACTCTGGAAGGAGATAACAGGTAATTTCGTAACATACCTTTTCCTTTAATATGCATTTGGTATCCCTAGGTAATGATTTCATTAGTAGGATATGGTTTACCATACAAAATTTCAAATGGACTAACTCCTTCCTTTGTCTTTGGAGTAATTCTGATTCTCATTAGAGTGATAGGCAACATTTCTACCTATTTCATATGGGTTTCTTGACATAACTTGGCAATTTGTCTTTTTAATGTTTGATTAATTCTCTCTACTTTCCCGCTAGACTGTAGTCTTCATGGAGTGTGCAATTCCCATTTAATTTGAAGGAATTTTGACACTCCCTGTACCACTTCTGCTACAAAAATGAGGCCCATTATCTGAGGATAATCCTTCAGGGATTCCAAATCTAGGAATTATCTCTTTTAGCAACACCTTAATTGCTTCTCTAGCCCGATTGGAGCAGCAAGGGAAAGCTTTAGGCCATCCCGAAAAGGTATCATCTACCAAGACCAGTAAATATTTAAATCTATTACATTTAGGTAATTCAGAGAAATCTATTTGCCAGTGCTCTCCCAGGGCTATTCCTCTCTTTATGTTTCCTGCTGGTGGTTTTTGTTGAATTCTAGGATTGTTAGCGCAACAGAGATGACACTTCTTCACGATGACATCTGCTGTAGTTTGCATCTTTGGTCCTATTGCATATATCTTGACATAATTCACCATTGCATCAGCTCCCATATGGGTTGTTTCATGCAGATTTTTAAACAACATTATAACACCTTTGGTTGTGACCAGGAGTTGACCAGTTGGTGTTATCCATTGTCCCTTTTCATCCTTAGTACATTTTCAAATCCAGTTTTACATTCTGGAGTCTATTCCAGGAACTCTCCTGGTCCCTTTATGGCTTCATACAAAGGTTTGGTCAAGACATGAAAATTTGGTATCCATATTTGACACCAACCCACCATTCCCAGGAAACCTCTGAGTTCTTTCTTTGACTTTGGGACTACAATTCTACAGATGGTTTCTTTTCATTCAATCTCCAACGTCCTCTGGCCTTGGGAGATCTCAAACCTCAGGTACTGTACTTGCTTCTTGGCAATTTGCGCCTTTCTTTGGGACACTCGATATCCTGCGAGGCCCCAAAAGTTCAGTAAGTCTATTGTTGCCTGTATGCAAACTTCTCTGCTATCTGTTCCAATTAGAATATCATCAACATACTGTAGCAAGGTTATACCCTGATTTTTACCTTGCCATTGGTCCAGTTCCTTAGCCAATACATTACCAAACAGTGTGGGACTGCTTTTTAATCCTTATGGAAGCACCATCCAGCACAGTTGCACCTTCTTCCCAATTGACAGATTCTCCCATTCCAAGGCAAACAGTTTTTGGCTTTGTTCATCTATTGGGATACAGAAGAAGGCATCTTTCAAATCCAAAACTGTAAAACAAACATTAGTTTCAGGTATTGTTGTAAGAAGAATATATGGATTGGGTACCACCGAATGTATATCTAACGTTATCTGATTTATTGCTCTTAGATCTTGTACCAATCAATATTCTTGTGGTTTTGGTTTTCTCACTGGTAAAATGGGAGTATTATATTCAGACTGTTATTCCCGCAACAGTCTGTATTCCAAAAAGACATTAATTAAGGGTTCTAATCCTTTCTGTGCTTCCAATTTAATAGGATATTGTTTTTTTCTTACTGGACATGCTCCAGGCTTTAGCTCAATTTTCAAAGGGCTTACCCCTTTTGATCTTCCAGGTTTTTCTGTCGCCCACACTAAAGGAATTACTGCATTCATCACTTCATCTGGTATATGGTTCTCAGAAGCTTCCAACACTTGAAGTCCCATCACTAAACAAACTGGAGCTTTCCAAGCCATATCCTTGGGAATATGTAACTGTACAGAATCTCTGGAAAATGTTATTTGAGTGTTCAGTTTACATAACAAATCCTGCCCCAATAGCGGCAAAGGGCATTCTGGCATGTTGTGGAACATATTTAGCTAATGATCACAAGAGCATTCCAGACGCCTTTAGAAGGCCTTGAACAGAATAAAGAGAAGACAAAAATAAGAAAGATACCAATTAGAAAAACACAGGTGCGCATTCCACGATAAAGAGAACTTGGCACAAACAACCTCACTTCGGCAGTTTATCTTGACCAATTAGACTGAGACAAGTCTTGTATGTTTTAGTTAGTATAACCAATTATGTTTTATGTTTATGCGCGTGTACAGTGTTGATATAACCAATCATTAAGTGTAACTGGGCGCGTGGACAGTGCGTGAATAATGTGTGCAACCAATAGTAAAATAGCTAAACGCATGTACAGATGTAACTAATGTATAAAATGATGTCTGATGCTCTAGTAAAGTGGACTTCACCTGATCACATTGGTCTGTGTGTGCTGTCCTGTGCCTCCGCAATTGGCGCCCGAACAGGGACCCTCGGATCGGTGTTGAATTCTTCAACGAGAGCCGACGGAGAGAGGGAGCGGAGAAGCCGGCCGAAATTATCCCTGCTGCCCCGGCAGGATGACCAGCTGAGCTGGGGCTGACAAAGACCGCGCGTGCGGCGGAATAGGGGAATCTTACCCTGGTGGATCTCGCCCTAATCAGGTGAGCGGTCGGAGAAGGAGATGGGGTTGGACAAAGAGCAAGAAGCGGTCCTAAACCTCCTTCAACATATTCTCTCTACGAGAGGGCTGAAATGTGATAACTCCATTATAAAGGAGTTACTTTTATGGGCTTGGGAGAGAGAACTTATTCCGAGTATAAATGTTGCATTTGAAGTAGTGACTTGGGACGATGTAGGCAAGGCGCTGTGGGACACTATTAGCGCCGGGGGAGATAAGACAAAGGAAGCAATCAAATACGCAACGCACTGGAAGGTAGTTCGGGATGTGCTGCAGGCAATGAGGGTGGAACGGCAGGCAGCCGCTGCTGTCTGCGCGGCCGTGACCCCTTCTGATGCCTCCATGTCAGCCGCGTCAGCCTATCCCACTGCAGTTAGAGGAAGATTTTCTACGCAGCTGTCTCTACCCCCCCGAGCATCCATTTCTGCTAGTGCTGAGACGTCTATACAGACACAGCCTTTGCCTATACCCAGCCGGGTCGCTGGCGCTGAAAGTATCCCCCTGCCTGTTACTCCACGAGAGACGGAGGAGTTAGGGGGGGCCGTTTCTCATCCGATTGATTCGGACGAGGCAGACTCGGAAGTGATTAATGTGGATAGACAGATTGTAGAAGCTATCGGAACCTCCCTATGGGATGAAATTAGTGACAGGTCTAAAGAAGTTAAAGGTCTTGCAACTTTATGGAAATTAATTAAGACAACTCTACAAGAAATGAAAGCAGATCGTAAAGCGTCTGCGTCTGCTTTTGCTGCGCTCTCTTCAACCACAAGCGAAGGGGAAACGCGGGGAGAAAAACATAATGCAGCGGGAGAAACTTTTGGCTTTCCCGGAGCTTGTCTGCCTGCTCCTGTGCCCTTGAATTCTGCTCCACTCCCTGGGACTGCTGATATTAATCAGCCATCTGACAGTTCCCAAGCCTCCCTAACCGTACACTTAAAGGAAATCCTACAGAATCAGGAAGCGAGTAAAAATCTGCCTAGGAAAAAACAGCCCCCAGATATCGCCGCTCAACATGAACAAATTATACCTAGCATATACCCTCCGTTGCCTTCGTCTACGCCCGGGTCACCTCAAGAGCACGAAGAAGGGCCGGAGCTCACTTCGCAGCAGTTGCGGTCAGTAATAGAAAAGCTGGCACAGCTGGAGCCTGCTGTGAAGCAAGAAAAACCACCAGCCGTATCCTTTGATGCACCCCTTTTACCTGCGCGGGGAATTATTCGCGATGCCTTAATTGAGGGAGAAATCATAGCAGCTCCCACAGCATTTCTGGTTACTGCTGGGGCAGGGGGTAGACCTAATCAATGGGTTCTATTTGATTGGAAAATCATAAAAGAAACAAAAGTTACAATTGCTCAGTATGGTTTAAAATCTCCTTTTACGCAGGCAGTTTTGTCCCATACATTTTCTGGGTCAACTTTAACTCCACATGACTCGTGAATGCTTGCTAAAACCTTGTTGTCGACATGGAAATTCATTTATACTACACTGGTGCATTTACAGCCGGCAGAGAAAATCATATCAATACAACCTGATACTGCTTTTGAGGAGGCAGTTTGTAAGCAGACCGTTAACGAGCAGGATTCTGATTCCGATAATAATTCTTTTGCATCAGGCAGGGTGGACTCTGAAAAAGAGCCGCATTTATATCCCTCATTACCTCCACCGCTGCCTGCCATGGCCGCCCCGCCGCTGCCTCCCACGGCCTCTGCGCGGCCGGGACCGCTGCCGTGCCGCCGCCGTCCCCCACCCCCCCACCCCAATCGCCTGGTACTCCCTCTCCAGGGTTTGCTGAACTTAAAACAGAACCTAACTTTACTACACTACCTGTATCTCCTTTTCCTGCTAATCCCTCTAACTCTATGCCTCTGTCTAATCCGTGACGATTCACTTAATGATTTGGGAAAAAATACACATAGTTTGATGCAACACTGTCGAGAAAAAGCTCTACAGCAAGGAGATACCATGTTTACTTTTCCTGTTGTATGCACACCTGCCTCAAGAAATGCAAGAACCTCAAGAGAGAGTTGTTAGGATCAGTCATCATGAATCCCTGTGTGATGTTTAATTACATCTATAACACCACTCGAAAGGGTCAGAATGTAAATGCTATTTTGCCTGTATATAGAAATGCTACAGCTTGGTGTAACTATATCTATTCCAGAATATCACACTCTTTTTTCTATTCCAGCTGCTTTACCTGCGGGGATATTTTTAATTTGTGGAAATAGAGCGTGGGAGAGGAATTCCATTGAAACTTAACGGGAGGCCATGTAGCCTCGGACGACTTGCGTTACTAACACCCGATATCAATATGATTCACAGTAAAAGGCTCACGATAACTGACACAGGTTTAACTGGATGGCTAACAAGTTTGGGAATTACGGGATGGTTGAAAGATTTGCTTATACATAACTTAGTTATTTTAATTGTAATATTAGCAGTTGTAATGATTGTACCACGTATCATAAAATAGTTGAACGTATGATTGCAAAAGCATTTCATGTAACTTGGCTTGCATAAAAATAATTTAAAAAAAAAAGAGAGAGAGAGAGAGAGAGGGGAAGAGACAGGAAAAAAAAAATTAATGAAAACAAACGGCTGGAGAGGGGGAAGAGAGATGCGGTTGCGGAACACACAGACATGGCAGCTGAAGAGTGAGAACTTCTAAGAGAAATAACCCTGCAGACACCAAGGTCAGTGCAGAAGGAGGGGGAGGAGATGCTCCAGGCGCTGGAGCAGAGATTCCCCTGCAGCCCGTGGTGAAGGCCATGGTGAGACGGGTCGTTCCCCTGCGGTCTGTGGAGGTCCACGCTGGAGCAGTGTGCTCCTGAAGGACTGCACGCTGTGGAGGGGACCCATGCTGAAGATCTTCGTGGAGGACTGTCTCCCGTGGGAGAGATCCCACGCTGGTATAGGGGAAGAGTGCGATGAGTGCTGCCACTGAGGAGGATGAAGTGACAGAGATAATGTGTGATGAACTAACAGCAAAACCTCATTTCCCGTTCCCCTGTCCAGCTGTGGAGGAGAGAGTGATAGGATAGCTATGGTAGGTGACTGGTGTCCAGCCAGGATCAACCCATCACATAGACAAAATGCATTATAACATAGAATGAAATTACATTGCAATTGGGAATTTCAAAATTCAAAAACAAGGGCTCTGTGTAACTCCTTTACAAGGGAATGAAAGTGTATATATGAAATTAGCAGAATAAGGTGTTTTTCAAAGAATTGTCTAATACTGTTGAATGCTTAAATCCAAAAATATGATTTGAAGGTTTAAATTTGTATATCTGAATTTATATTGCTATTGGAGAATTATTAATCATTTGTGTGTTTGCAGCAATCAGAATCACCTGAGGAGCAGTTCGAGGATTGCGTCAGTTCGAAGCTAGAGTCCTCGCTGCCTTCCTCGTGAATCTGATGTTCCTAAACAAAAAAGGGGGAGATGTGGGAGCAGCTCGGAACACCTGGCATTTGTTTTCAAGAGTGACCGTTAGAATTTGTTGTGCTGCATGTTTGCCAAGCCTTGAAGAACTAGTTTTACAAGGTCAGGTTGGAGGATGGCCTTGTGTAGGCCTGGGAAGATGTGGCTGAAGACAGTCACGAGTATGTCTATGGAGTGTTTTTATCTTTAACTGTTCTGAGGACTGGCAAACATCCCAGCTGGGTCAGATATGCCCTCCTGTGCTAGTAGTATTGGCTGTGAGTCGTTAGTACTTTCTGGATCTTTGTTGAAACATATATAAGTTGGATTCTTTTGTGAAATAAAGGGAATCTTGCAAAAAAAAAAAAAAAAAAAAAGTGGGGAAACAGTGTGGGGTAAACGTCCGGATGCCCAGAAGTTATCAGATTATTGACAAGACATGGAACGACACAAGAAGGTATTAGGTGCGCCACCGTTGGTGGAAACACTTTGCTGCCTCATCGCAATATGTGCGGTGGTACAGCCAGCATTACCATTACACCGAATTAACCCAAGGCAAAATATGTGGATAACCTGGGCCACCCAGACAGGACAACAGTCTTTTTGCCTCTCAATGAGTACACCCTCAGATCCATTTCGAACATGTTTGGTGGGAGTGCCATATTTGTACCTGCCAGATTTTCGAGCATGGGTTTCTGATGGCAGTGCTTTGAATGAAACAAAGATCAATGAGACCTGTTACAGCTTGTATTCGTCGCACATCCCACAGCAGCATTGTCAAAATCTTACAGGGGTAGCAACTGCAAAGATTATCAATTCTCTTAATGTTACATTGCCCTGGGATCCGCAAGAGCTTGATTTAGTAGCATCAACATATGGTAATAAGTCATGTGTATATTTGGCAGGAGGGTTTAGCACAGGAATTAATTATTATCGGCAACACAATATGTCGGGGTGGACAAATGTATCTAGTCCAAGCTCTTGGTATAAGTTTATGGATAGTAGGGATTATTGTGTAGGAGCCGTGGGAGCAGAAACCCAGGGGAGTAAGATATTTATAGGTACTAATTATACCGCCAAGGCTTTACCAAGCGGATATTTTTTGATATGCGGTGATCGTGCTTGGCACGGCATCCCAGTGAGATCTTTTGGCGGACCATGTTACTTGGGTAAGCTTACATTGTTTGCACCCTCTATTATTCAGTTACTGAATTTAACAGACAATTGAAGACACAAGGGATCTATAGAAAATCTTGGGCCTGATTGTAACGATAACGTACGACTGTTAGGCAAGGCCACAAGAGTGCTGCTATCTCTTTTTACACCAGGGGCTGCAGCGGGTAATGCGTTACGGGAGTTGCAAACGTTTAGCATGTTGGACGTCGAAGCAATTAAATCTTACATCTAGTATTATAAATGATCTCTTAGAAGACACAGAAAACATAAGGCATGCTATTTTACAAAATAGGGCGGCTATAGATTTTTTATTGTTAGCACAAGGACATGGCTGTGAGGATTTTGAAGGAATGTGCTGTATGAACATATCAGGTCATTCGAAGTCTATACATGAAAAGTTGCAGCAGTTGAAAGATAACATGAATAAAGTGGTAGTAGAGAAGAACCCCTTGGATGAATGGTTTGGGTCATTAGGGATAACAGGTTGGTTTAAAGAATTATGTCGCATGGGTATTGTTGTAGTTATCGTGATTTTAGCTATTGTAATAATTTTACCTTGTTTGGTTAGCTTGTTGAGGAAAATGGCATCCCAAGTTATTAGTCAAGTCTGGATTGCTCATAAACAAAAGAAGGGAATTGTGGGAGATTTCATGGAAAGCAGGGGACATTTCTTTGAACCTGATTATTTAGAGTTAAGTACGCCGCAGTCAACGTGATTGGACCGGAGTACGTGACAGCTACAATATGAATGGACCTTTGAACCACCAGAGAAACAACGGACATGAGGAACTTGGACAGTGTAGCAATTAATAAACAAGATAACAGAACTGCAGAGGCAAGAAGGAGCTGCAAGGGTTTCAACGCAATTAAGAAAGCTGCCATTTCGGCTTAGAACATTTAGCTGCGGGATGGGGACTTAGGAGTTGGTTTGTATCTTTGTTAAAAATAGGGGTTTCTTTTATTCTTGTGTATTTTATTAGGTATAATGTTGCTTTTACTGTGTTTTAATTAATTGTATTCATAGGTCTTTGCAAAGGGCTGAGTTCACAGGCCCACGATGGACTCCCGCTCGATTTGTACGACCATCATCATCTGGAACACCCTAGATGGTGCGACAATGTGAATACCACCTCAGCCAAAAACTAACGTGTAGGTCACCTTGACCAACATAACAGGTCAAGATTCTCTGTGCACTGCAACCGCATCACAAAGCCCGTGAACCAATAGATAGGATGGCTATGACTCGTGCGGCGCACCTGGCCAGCGACCGCATGTGCCATAGGCTCCCTATGTTTCAACTGAGGCGAATTTTAGCACCCGCTGGCCACGTGTGCTGAAATCTGTTCCTCTGCAAATGTACAAATACCGGGATTTTCCGAAGAGCATCGGGCTGGTGTACGGCAAGGCCATCGTTGCCTCTGTGGGGACGCCCACGTAAAGTTGACACCTACCGATTGCTGGGCTGAGTTCGCGGAGAGTGGCGTCTAGATCTGTTAATGCTCTTTTTAAAGAAAAAAGGGGGAGATGTTGTGGAACATATTTAGCTAATGATCACAAGAGCATTCCAGACGCCTTCAGAAGGCCTTGAACAGAATAAACAGAAGACAAAAATAAGAAAGATACCAATTAGAAAAACACAGGTGCGCATTCCACGATAAAGAGAACTTGGCACAAACAACCTCACTTCGGCAGTTTATCTTGACTAATTAGACTGAGACAAGTCTTGTATGTTTTAGTTAGTATAACCAATTATGTTTTATGTTTATGCGCGTGTACAGTGTTGATATAACCAATCATTAAGTGTAACTGGGCGCGTGGACAGTGCGTGAATAATGTGTGCAACCAATAGTAAAATAGCTAAACGCATGTACAGATGTAACTAATGTATAAAATGATGTCTGATGCTCTAGTAAAGTGGACTTCACCTGATCACATTGGTCTGTGTGTGCTGTCCTGTGCCTCCGCACTGGCATATAGAGAAACTCATGAATTAATTTGGTATTCCCAATTATACATTCTGTTGGTTTCAAAAATGGCCTCACGGTTTGCTTTTCAGTTGCCCCAACAATAGGAACTGTGTTTTCACTTAGTGGACTTATGTGATTAGTTAATACAGAATGGGTAGCTCCACTATCCACTAAAAAATTTATGGTTTCATTCCCCAGCTTGACTGGAACCAGGGGATTGTCTGGGGAAACAATAATATTTTCTCCCGGTCCTCCTCAATCTGAATCTTCCAGCATTATGAGATTGTTGTTGTCACTTGGTTCTTTCTTCTTTAACTCACGACATGCATTTTTCCAATGTCCCTCTTGTTTGCAATACGCACACTGATTGGGGTTCAAAGATGGTTTGTCGCTAACAAACAACCCCTCTTGGGCTCCCTCCCCCTCTGGATGTGCCTCCTCTCATTCCTATTTTTCCTCTCTTCTGTAGTAAAAACAGTATTCATCAGGGCTTGCATATGTGGAATGATTGCTGGAGGTGACTTATTGATATGTCCACCTCTTAAAAGGAGATGAACCTCCAGGGTGGAATGCAGTGGATATACATGAAATCTGTTCCATAATTCTCTAAGCAACATAACCTGCAACCTTAGATGTTAGCAACACCAGGGGAGCTTGGTATGCTGACTCTAAGGGAAACAACACGGAGGGTGGAGCGGAGTGGGGACACCGCAGCCAGGCTCTGTGATATCACCGCAGGGATAGGGAACTGGAACTACTGGAACAAGAATGGAAGGTCCCTGCATTGAGTCCACTGAAGCAAGGAGGTGAAATAATGGGGGTTCTGTCAACCTACTGCCCTACTTCGATTTATATCACACATGCCCAGTTCTGGAGTACTGACACGGAACATTGCTCATTATAATACCAAAACACACCTCCATCCCAAAAGCTACCCACCTTCAAGGTGCAATCACCCCTCACTGAGCATGCGCTCTGAATTTTCTCTAGCATATACCTTTAAAAGTAAAGTGAGGAGATTTTACACCAATCATAATAAAGATATGTATGACTAGAGTCACTCAAGCTCCACCTAAAAATAAGAAAATAGTATAAAAGGGCTTAAGAGAGGAGGAATGCTGAGGGAAGACACCATCATAGACAAGTTGGGAGGACATTGCTGACTTCTGGGATCAGTTGACGGGCTGAACCTCTCTTCCCCGCCATAGGGATGCCTATTGGGTAAGATTCAAACCCTTGGTTATACCGAGTGCTTCCCTGGGAAACTTAGCAATCTCTATAGAGTTTTTCCATAATTTAGTGTGCTTGTAGTCTGTATTATTATTTGCACGTGCTTTGCAGACGGTGTATTTATCACCGGCAATCCAAAAGAACCTGTACTCCTGTTGCTTTAATAAACTGTAATATTCATTAAAATCTAGCCGTGATAGTTCGTTGAACGTGACTAAATTGAAAGTACAGTGCACTATTAATGCATCTGTAATCATGACAGTTCAATATATTGAATGCGACCGGACTTATAGTGCTGAATTGGGCATCGCTCAGAATCTAAGCCTAGCTGCCCCCAGCCCCTCTGATACCTGAGGACAAGCTGGAATCATAGAATCATAGAATCATTTAGGTTGGAAAAGACCTTTAAGATCATCAAGTCCAACCATCAACCATGCCCACTAAACCATGTCCTGAATTGCCTTGTCTATGCGCTTTTTGAATACCTTCAGGGATGGTGACTCAACCACTTCCCTGGGCAGCCTTGTCATCTGCAAACTTTCTGAGGGTGTACTCAATCCCTTCGTCCAAATCACTGATAAAGATATTAAACAGAACTGGCCTCAATACAGAGCCCTGGGCAACACCACTTGTGACCCGCCGCCAACTGGATTTCACCCCATTCACCACAACCCTCTGGTCTCGTCCATCCAGCCAGTTTTTAACCCAGCGAAGAGTACACTTCTCTAAGCAAGCGGAATGCAAGAGGGGTTATTTTCTGCCAAACTTCATTACACTTTAATGCAACAGCATATCACCCCTGTTCAGGGAATGAGTAAGTACAATAGTCTCCAATAACTGGCACGCCTTCTCAGGATTTTCCCGATAAGATCCTGCTGACTATTTCCAATTTAATAAATCACTAGTAGTGAAGGGGACATGGATAAGAACTGTTCCGTCTCCCCCCCACAGCTTGCCTTAATGGTGCCTGAATTACAGCACTCTGTGCTCCGGTTCTACCAGCTATTGGACTAAAATTTTCACTCCCTGTACTACCTGCTGCTCCTTCTGAATCCCCAGAGGGAGAAGACCCCATCAAAGATCTTTCCAATGATGTTCCTGAGGGGGCCAGTGACACTAATAAATGTATCTCTTCCTCTGGGGGGTGTTATCAAGACAATTATTACTTCATCCACATCCGAGACAACAACCTTTACGATTAACATTTCCCTCTTCTTCTATTATGTATATACCATCCACACTCGAGTGCACATTAAGTAATTTTGTTGTGGTTTAACCCCAGCCAGCAACTAAGCACCACGCAGCCGCTCACTCACTCCTCCCCACTCAGTGGGATGGGGGAGAGAATCAGAAAAAAAAAAAAGTAAAACTCATGGGTTGAGATAAGAACAGTTTAATAGAACACAAAGGAAGAAACTAATAATGATAATCATAACAATAATAAAATGACAATAATAATAATAAAAGTATTGGAATATACAAGTGATGCACAATGCAATTACTCACCACCTGCCAACTGATGCCCAGTTAGTCTCTGAGCTGTGATTTCCCCCAGTCCCACTCCTCCCAGTTTATATACTAGACATGATGTCACATGGTATGGAATACCCTGTTGGCCAGTTTGGGTCAGCTGCCCTGGCTGTGTCCCTTCCCATCTTCTTGTGTCCCTCCAGCTTTCTTGCTGGCTGGGCATGAGAAGCTGAAAAATCCTTGACTTTAGACTAAACACTACTTAGCAACAACTGAAAACATCAGTGTTATCAACATTCTTCACATACTGAACTCAAAACATAGCACTATACCAGCTACTAGAAAGAAAATTAACTCTATCCCAGCTGAAACCAGAACATGTGGTAATAATAAAATATTGTGATAGATGGTAGTTCATTTCAGCTGCTTGTACTAACAGCAAAAAGGTTTTTTCTAATGAATATTCACAGTTTGTATAAATACAAATATTTTTATTTTCAATATATTTTGTAAACCACTTTTAATCTAAAGGATTCCTCTGTCTACAGTTCCAGTCCTTGGTAAGCTGCCAAATACAATAAGGCATTAATTAACATGTACCAGGGATTCATCGACACACATGGTAGTAGGGAACAATTGCAGACTTTTTTTTTTTTCCCTTTCATCTTTGCATTTCTGTGCAATTCATGAAAAATCTACTCCAATATGTAAATCGGTTATTGCTAAATGCCAGTAATACAGTTCCCTTTATATTCTAGGACTGCTGATGAATTTTCACACATCCAGGAAAGACATTTACTCTGTCTCTTTTTTCATGTTCAGAATCCATTTGCAGGCTGCAGATGGTAAAAATAACATATTTGTTTATTTGCCTTAAAGACTACTCTGTAAAGAAATAATCTGATAAACTACAAATAAAAGGAACAGAATGAGATTAATTTCCCTTAATGTTGTACCAGTGGGAATGGCAAAATTACTTTTCCTGTTAGCCCAGAGTGACAGTAAGCTGGACTGCTAATTTACATGAGTGTGGGGAGAAATACTGTAAGTCATTCCGTATCTAGATTTTACCACCCAGCAGTGAGTAGTCAAGTAAAAATTAAATTTTGATTAGTCTTCAGGTAAACCTCATTCCCTTTATCTCCAAGGAAACCAAACTTTCTTCCCATTTCCTTAATTGTCATTATTATTCATTTTTTAAAAAAAAAAAATTGAGAGAAATCCCCAAATCCTCCTTTTATTATTCACTTATGACCCAACACTAAGGGAGTGTGTAGGTTCTCCAATTAGGTTGCTGGTATCTTTGCTTTGAAAGGAATAATTTATAGCACAGAGATGTTGGAAGGAGATAACAGAGGGGAGATTTGTGATTTTTTTATATCATATAAATCTAATAAATAAGATCACCTACCTGACAGCCTGAATGTTCTGAGAACTTCCTTCTTCTTTCTTTCATTTTCTTTTCTCTTTTTTCAGTCACTTCATCTATTTTACTCAGAAGCTCTTCACCTCATTTGAAACAATGCTTTCTCTTTCTCTCTCTGACCTTATCAAGTCTACTGTCTTTGAAGATATTCCAGTGGGGATCTCAGGTTTTACTTTTTATTTTTGTTCTGTGGTTCTAGTTATTGTTAACTTCAAATTACATTTTTTCCTGGGTTTCCCCATTAAGACGTGCTTCAGAAATTACTCCATTTTACTTTAGAACAAGTAAGATTCAAAACCAGCAGGCCAATATTTCCAAGCTGTCTCCATAATAAGAGATTAATTTGGCTGACAGGCAAGACATGAATTATAACAGGGGTGAACTCACTGTAGTATAAGAGAAAAGTAAAGAATCCACTGGAGCTTTTAAAAAATGTACTCCCACATTTTCCATGTTTTAAATTTTGTTACTAAAATTAGTGTTGTTAGAAGTCACAAAACCTGAAATCTCAGCCAGCTACAGAGGGTTCCATTGAAATCTTTATTGTAATATGTAGCTTAAATCAGATATATGATTACTTGTTTTGCTAACAGCAAAATTTTGTCTATCACTGTCCTGGTTTCGGCTGAGAGTTAATTTTCTTCCTAGTAGCTGGTACAGTGCTGTATTTTGGATTTAGTATGAGAATAATGTTGATAAAACACTAATGTTTTAGTTGTTGCTAAGTAGTGCTTATCCTAAGTCACGGATTTTTCAGTTTCCCATGCTCTGCCAGCGAGGAGGTGCACAAGAAGCTCAGAGGGACCATGGCCAGGACAACTGACCCGAACTAGCCAAAGGGATATTCCATACTATATGACATCATGCTCAGTATATACACTGGGGGGAGTTGGCTGGGAGGTGCCGATCGCTGCTTGGGGACTGGCTGGGCATCGGTCAGCAGGTGGTGGGCAATTGCATTGTGCATCACTTGTCTTTCTTGGGTTTTATTTCTCTCTCTTTTTGTTATCTCCCTTTTCATTATTATTGTTATTATTATCAATTATTTGTTTTATTTCAATTATTAAACTGTTCTTATCCCAACCCACGAGTTTTACCTTTTTTTTCTGATTCTCCTCCCCATCCCACTGGGGGTGGGGGGAGGGGGGAGCAAGCGGCTGTGTGGTGCTTAGTTGCTGGCTGGGGTTAAACCACAACAATCATTAATCTGGCAAAGCTTGTCCTCCTAACCCAGAAGTTCTTTTTTATATAATAGGCTTCAAAATTCTTTTTTTTTCTGGATGGATAGATATTTCTTGGATAGACTTTGTATCTGTAACTTCTTAAAGATGTGGCAAGACCTTACATTCTAGCTGCCCAGGTCCTGGACCTCTTAGACGAATATATCTTTTCCGGTGTTCAGTTTGACTTTTGTGGTCAATTTGATTTTCTATTCATTTATCCTCTGAGATTGCTAGCAATTAAGGACATAACATATTTGTTTTGTAAAGATTTTTAGTACAATTATGTTAGCACAAGAAATGTAAGCCTGTAGCAAAAGCATCCTTACAGCAGCATCCTTTGAAACACTGGACTTTGGTATAGAGATCAATATAATCTAGGGAGTTCCTGATCATCCACCTTGTGGTCTTTCACATAGGGTACCTCTGGTTTCATCTTGTCACCATCTCCTGTTCCAGACTGGTTTTGTTAGGAAACAGATGAGTCATTTGTCTACTATTGGTATTCAGTCTTGAAACTAATTCTTCCTGGAATGGATGCTAGCTCTGTCCAAAAAAAACTTCACTAGGAGCAGAGGATCAGTAAGGGTTCACTGAAATTCCATTACTAAATCAGTCTGGAAGTAAAAAGTCATGGTAATAAAAGGCAGGGAAATCCTGCTTTCACAACAGTGTTTTCATTCTGAAATGCATACACTGAGTGAGTTCCCTGAAACCAAACAGAATTCATAAAATGTACAGCGACAGATTCTTCTATGACTGATTCTTTACACCATCACCCCCCCCCACCACCACCCACAGAAGAATCATCTTAAAGGTGAGATGCAGCACAGAGCTCAAGCTAGTAAACATTCTGGGCTAATTAACTTGTTTCTGCATCAGCCCTGGCACCGCTGCAAGGAAGCAGAGGGAGCATATAGAAGGAGCAAGTAAAGAGAACAGCAGTAGCAGCAGCTTCTCACCTAAAAAAGGCTGAAATCTGCTATGCTGAACCATTTCAGGATGTGAAAACATATATTGAATACAAACCAAAACAGCATCATGGAAAATACTGCTCTTTAGTATTTGCACTGTGGTTGCAAACTCATTCTAAAGGTTAATCAGCGTAGGTGATTGCAAATATTAACTAGCAATGCTGAAAGTTACTAGTAAGAGCATAAGACAGGGTTATGTATATGTGCATGAACTTCCTTCTGCTATACTGCCTCTGCAAACAGCAACTTTGGAATACCCCGATTTACAGGTTGCAGCTAGACTGTTTGTCCTGGTTTAACCCCAGCCAGCAACTAAGCACCACACAGCCGCTCACTCACTTCCCCCACACCCAGTGGGATGGGGGAGAGAACTGGAAAAAAAAGGTAAAACTCGTGGGTTGAGATAAGAACAGTTTAATAAGACAGAAAGGAAGAAACTAATAATGATAATGATAACACTAATAAAATGACAGCAGTAATAATAAAAGGATTGGAATATACAAAACAAGTGATGCACAATGCAATTGCTCACCACTCGCTGACTGATGCCCAGTTAGTTCCCAAGCAGTGATCCCTCCCCGGCCAACTCCCCCAGTTTATATACTGGGCATGACGTCACATGGTATGGAATATTCCTTTGGCCACTTTGGGTCAGCTGTCCTGGCTGTGTCCTGTGCCAACTTCTTGTGCCCCTCCAGCTTTCTTGCTGGCTGGGCATGAGAAGCTGAAAAATCCTTGACTTAGTATAAACATTACTTAGCAACAACTGAAAACATCAGTGTGTTATCAACATTCTTCTCACACTGAACCCAAAACATAACACTATACCAGCTACTAGAAAGAAAATTAACTCTATCCCAGCTGAAACCAGGACACTGTTACGTTTCATAGCCATCAATGAACTTGTTCTCCATGAATTTGTTCAGTCCTTTTTTTAACCTCTTCTTTTAACTATTGGCCCCCAGAACAGTGGCTCCACTTTCCCCTTATAGAACTGAATCTCACCATTTATTTATCTTAATCTATTATTTGTGTTACAAGTAATCACAGTTAGCAACCCCATGTTCACTTTCTTCATACCATTCACAATTTTATAGTCCTCTGTCACATTCTTTTTCAGTTGCCTCTTTTTCAAGCTAAAAGGCTGTATCATCCATTCCTAGTAGATGAGGGAAAGGCTGTGGATGTTATCTTCCTTGACTTCAGCAAGGCCTTTGACACTGTCTGTCACAGCATACTCCTTGAGAAGCTGGCGTCTCATGGCTTGGACAAGTGTACTCTTCGCTGGGTGAAAAACTGGCTGGATGGACGAGACCAGAGGGTTGTGGTGAATGGGGTGAAATCCAGTTGGCAGCGGGTCACTAGTGGTATTCCCCAGGGCTTGGTGTTGGGCCCAGTTCTGTTTAATATCTTTATCAATGATTTGGACGAGGGGATTGAGTGCACCCTCAGCAAGTTTGCAGACGACACCAAGTTGGGAGGCAGGGTCGATCTGCTTGAGGGTAGGAAGGCTCTACAGAGAGATCTGGACAGGCTGGATTGATGGGCCAAGGCCAATTGTATGAAGTTCAACAAGGCCAAGTGCTGGGTCCTGCACTTGGGTCACAGCAACCCCATGCAGCGCTACAGGCTTGGGGAAGAGTGGCCGGAAAGCTGCCCAGCAGAAAAAGACCTGGGGGTGCTGGTTGACAGCCGGCTGAATATGAGCCAGCAGTGTGCCCAGGTGGCCAAAAAGGCCAATGGCATCCTGGCCTGTATCAGAAATAGTGTGGCCAGCAGGAGCAGGGAGGTGATTGTTCCCCTGTACTCGGCACTGGTGAGGCCGCACCTCGAGTACTGTGTTCAGTTTTGGGCCCCTCACTACAGGAAAGACATTGAGGTGCTGGAACATGTCCAGAGAAGGGCAACCAAGTTGGTGAGGGGCCTGGAGCATAAGTCTTATGAGGAGCAGCTGAGGGAGCTGGGCCTGTTTAGTCTGGAGAAAAGGAGGCTCAGGGGAGACCTTATTACTCTCTATGACTACCTGAAAGGGGGTTGTAGTGAGGTGGGTGCTGGTCTCTTCTATCAAGTAACTAGTGATAGGACAAGAGGAAATGGCCTCAAGTTGCGCCAGGGGAGGTTTACATTGGAAATTAGAAAAAATTTCTTTACTGAGAGGGTTGTCAGGCATTGAAACAGGCTGCCCAGGGAAGTGGTAGAGTCACCATCCCTGGATGTGTTCAAAAAAAGCGTAGATGTGGCACTTCAGGACATGGTTTAGTGGGCATGGTGGTGTTGGGTTGACGTTTGGACTCGATGATCTTAAAGGTCTTTTCCAACCTAAATGATTCTATGATTCTATTAGTTGTAGTGGGAATTTGATTGATGGCTGTAATTGGTTATCACCGTGGTATCTGAGGACTGATTCACTGTCATATAAATTTAATAAACTTACATTGGCAATATTTGTATCTGCAACAAATCAGAAAATGAATAAATAGATGCAGATACTGTGCAACACAGGAAGAAATGAACAACTGAACCTCATTAGAAGTTTTTCACTCATTGAATTTTACAGAGAAGTGAGAATACCACCCTCATTTTACAGTGATGACACCCCTTTCTAGAGTCTATTTCTACCATGCATACTACTCTGGTGTCTTAACAGTATTCATTTGTACTCTGAACTATGAAGGGTGTGAGAAGGTAACATAAACACTAGGAGAAAATATATAAAATGAAACAATAAAGAATACAATATATTTATAGTGATGACAAAGGTGAAAAATAACAATTAATGTTTGTATTTTGGGTTTGTGTGGCAGGGTTTTGGTAGTGGGGGAGGGGCTGCAAGGGTCACTCCTGTGAGAAGCTGCTAGAAGCTTCCCCGGCTCCAAGTCGGACCCGCCTCTAGCCAAGGCTGACCCAATCAGCGACAGTGGTAGCGCCTCTGGATAACATATTTAAGAAGGGGAACCTGCAGTGGGGGAGGAGACTGGAATGTGAGAGAAACACCTATGCAGATGCCAAGGTCAGTGAAGAAGGAAGGGGAGGAGGTGCGCCGGAGGAGGTGATGCCCCTGCAGCCCATGGTGAGACAGCAGGCTGTCCCCCTGCAGCCCTTGGGGGTGAATGGTGGAGCAGATGCCCACCTGCAGCCCGTGGAGGAGCCCACACTGGAGCAGGTGGATGCCCCCAAAGATGGTCGTGACTCCATGGGAAAGCCCATGCTGTAGCAGCCTGTGCCTGAAGATTGGCCCGCGGAAAGGACCCATGCCAGAGAAGTTCGTGAAGGACTGTCTCCCATGGGAGGGACCCCACACTGGAGCAGGGGAAGAGTGAGGAGTTCTCCTCCTGAAGTGGAAGGAGCAGCAGAGACAACATGTGATGAACTGAACCACAACCCGTATTCCCCATCCCCCTGCACCGCCGGGGGGAGGACGTAGAAAGAAAACTGGGAGTGGAGTTGAGCCGGGAAGTGTGGACACATGTTTAGCTAACATCGGTCGCAAGAGCATTCCAGAGGCCTTTAGAAGACCTTGAACAGAATAAACAAGAAGACTAAAAAAGAAGGATGCCAATTAGAAGAACACAGGTGCGCATTCCACGATAAAGGGAACTTGGCACAAAGAACCTCAATTTGGCAGTTTATCTTGACCAATTAGACTGAGACAAGTTTCGCGTGTTTTAATTGGTATAACCAATTATGTCCTATGTTTATGCGCGTGTACAGAGTTAGTATAACCAATTATATCTTATGTTTATACGCATGTACAGTGTTGATATAACCAATCATATTTTATGCTTGTGCGCGTGTACAGTGACTTTGCAGAATATGTGACTATAAGTATGTGTGTGTTTTAGCAATAAAGTGTCGTCTGTTGTCTGCTCTCAAGATTACAGGCGTCCGTCTACTTCAATCTCCTCAAATGGTGACCGCAACGTGATTGCGGGCTGAGAAAACGCTGGAATTGCTGGAAGTGCGTCCGGAGGAGACTCTAGCCGAACGATTGTCTAGCCAGCTGGACTGAGCGGACAACTTTCTCCCGGGAGATCAATCACCCTGCTCGTTTGGAAGTAAGGTGAGCGGCTAGAAGGATTAAAATGGCTGCCCAGATGTCTGTGGAAGAAGGGGCAATTGTACAAATGCTTTCGCATATCCTCTCCGTGAGAGGAGTTAAATATGATTCAAATACTTTACGTATGATGCTGAAGTGGCTTAAGGACTATGGTGCCCCCACTTCGAATATAGAAGTCTTTGAAATTAAAAATTGGGAAGAAATGGGAAAAGTAATTTGGGACTTTATATCGCATGGGGACGTGAAGGCTCAGAAAATCTCCGCTATGTGGAGACTGGTGCTGGAAATGTTGAAAGCCCTTAAGACAGAAAAGGAGGTGGCTGCTGCTGTAAAAATTTCAATTGAAAATACCCCGGAAAAAGAGAAGAGTGTGTGTGGCGAGGTGGTAAATAATTTGGACAGTGATGAGCAATTAAACACCGAGGGAGATGTCATTAATGGAGGCAATGATCAATTTTTAAGTAACCTGCCTCTCGAGCAGAGACCTATCCCCTCTGCACCTCCCTATGAGGCAGATACATCCCCAGGAGAAGCTATAAAAAAGTGATGGAAGGACATAAATCATAAAATGTTAACTGAAGGTCTAAATCCTGTGGCTTTTCCAGTTACAGTCAGGCAGAATGCCCCAAACGTGTGGCAACCTTTCAATTGGGATTTAATAAAAGAAGAACAGAAAACAGTAATGGCTAATGGATTGTCTGCTCTGTTTAGTCAGGCATTATTGGAGAATATATTTTCTGGTCAAATTTTAACGGGCTTCACCTGATCACATTGGTCTGTGTGTGTGATGTCCTGAGCCTCTGCAATTGGTGCCCGAACAAGGGACCCTTGGATCGGCGTTGAATTTTTCGACGGGAGCCGACGGAGAGAGGGAGCGGAGAGGCCGGCCGAAATTATTCCTGCTGCCCCGGCAGGATGACCAGCTGAGCTGGGGAAGACAAGGAAGCGCGCGCAAGTGAATAGAAAAACGGAATCTCGCCCTAATCAGGTGAGCGGTCGGAGAAGGAGATGGGGTTGGACAAAGAGCAAGAAGCGGTCCTAAATCTCCTTCAACATATTCTCTCTCTGAGAGGCATAAAATATGATGAAGCTTGTTCAAAGCGGCTTTTACAATGGAGCAAGGACAGAAACCTTTTAATTAGTGTGGGTACAGCTTTTGAGCTTAGTACCTGGGAAGCTATTGGAACCTCCCTATGGGATGAAATTAGTGACGGGTCTAAAGAAGTTAAAGGTCTTGCAACTTTATGGAAATTAATTAAGACAACTCTGCAAGAAATGAAAGCAGATCGTAAAGCGTCTGCTTTTGCTGCTCTCTCTCCAACTGCATGCAAAGGGGAAACGCAGGGAGAAAAACATAATACAGCGAGAGAAACTTTTGGCTTTCCCAGAGCTTGTGTGCCTGCTCCTGTGCCCTTGACTTCTGCTCCACTCCCTGGGACTGCCGATATTAATCAGCCACCTGACAGTTCCCAAGCCTCCCTAACCATACGTTTTAAAGGAAACCCTACAGAATCAGGAAGCGAGTAAAAATCCGCCTACGAGGAAAAAGAAAAAAGCCCCAGATATTGCCGCTCAACATGAACAAATTATACCTAGCATATACCCTCCGTTGCCTTTGTTTACGCCCGGGTCGCCTCAAGAGCACGAAGAGGGGCCGGAGCTCACTTGCAGCAGTTGCAGTCAGTAATAGAAAAGCTGGCACAGCTGGAGCCTGCTGTGAAGCGAGAAAAACCGCCAGCCGTATCCTTTGATGCACCCCTTTCCCCCCCCCCCCTTCCTCCTGCCTCTGCCCCTTCCTTGTCCCAGGGAACCGATCCCCACCTTTTCAGAAACAATGGACCCCCGGAATAGATGGCGAGGAATTATTCACGATGCCTTAATTGAGGGAGAAATCATAGCAGTTCCCACAGCGTTTCTGGTTATTGCTGGGGCTGGGGGTGGACCTAATCAATGGGTTCCATTTGATTGGAAAATCATAAAAAAAGGTTGCAATTGCTCAGTGGGAAGGAAGGAGGGATGGGGGGAAGGTGTTCTAAGGTTTGGTTTTACTTCTCATTGTCCTTGTTTTGATTTGATTTGTAGTAAATTAAATTGATTTTGTTTCTTCCCCAAGTTGAGCCTGTCTTTTTCCTGTGACCATAAGTGGTGAGTGATCCTTCCTTGTCTCAACCCACAAGGGTTTCTTTATATTTTCTCCTCCTCATCCCACCGGGGCCGGGGGGGAGGAGTGAGCGAGCAGCTTTGTGGTGCTTTGTTGCCAGCTGGGCTTAAACCACGACAGTTTGTGACTGGATTGTGCAAGGTGGTTGTCTGTTTCAGAAGCACAAGCCCTTGGTATTGAAGCTGAAGGACGTATTCTGTTTTAGGCCTTATCAGTGCAAAGCCTATGAAACACAGGTTCATTAGTTCTGTCTGCATCTGGTTCATTACTGTAGCTAGTACAATAGCTAGTTCATTACTGTAGTTTACAAGAGTGAGGCTGCTCAGTGACTAGACATTTCATTACATTGTCACAAGCCATCTGTCATTTAACTTGTTTTGATTTGCACAAAGCTTCTCTGAACTGCTAAGTGAATGGAAAGCTTGCCTGCCATTGTGTGCTGTAAGGTGAAACAGCTGAGAAGCAAAGTGAGGGACCCATGATAGGAAAGGAGTATTCAAATGTATATGAAAAAGGATTTTCTTTTTTAACGGGAAAAAGAGAATGAAGAAACAGGTAATGAAACAAAAGGTGCTCTGGAGCACCAGGAGATGCAGAGTATATGTGAAAATCAGCAAAGCTGTGTTAGGAGCTACAGAAGACACTACAGGGCACAAATAGGACCTTACTGTATAAATGTAAGATAACAAAGCCCGTAAGAACAGCACAGTTATATTAGACATAGTTTTGTAGTTTTAGATAAAATATTATGTGGATATTGATATTCTATGGAGTAATTATGGGGTTTTTTGCTTTTTTATATGAGGAAATGTGCAGAGGAAAACTAGGATTCTATTCTATCTAAAATGATATTCAAAATTTTGATAGAAAAGTAGCAGTGCTTGCTTCCTTTCTGACTTATCAAAAAAATCTTATTCAACATATCTAGGTTTTATATCTGTGCTCCAGATCATGCATTCAGATTGTTCTGTGAGTCTGTAAAAATCTAAAAGAAAGCAAAGAGATGATCACATGAAGAGAATTTGCACAAAATGGACATGTTGCGTTAGTTTACGAAGGACAGCAATGCAGTAGTTTCCAGGCTAAAGACTTAAACTAGAGATATTTTAGTCAGTTATTCTTTTCCAGTGCAGATAGTACAATAAAATTCTTCTCTCTGTTTTTAGGCATGGTCCTGCAATGTTCTGCCACCTCCTTTTAGCTGTTTTTAATGTGCCTAGTAGAAAAAGAGTCTATATTTTTTGCTTCATTTAATATTCAGACTGAGACACTGCTTTAGAGTCCTGAAGACTGGGGTTTGGGCTGGTTTTTTCTCTTCCCCAAACAAGAACTCCACAAAGCAGCGTCCAGTGTATTAGTCATGTATGCTGGTTTTGGCTGGGATAGAGTTAATTTTCTTCATAGTAGCTTGTATGGGGCTATGTTTTGCATTTGTGCTGAAAACAGTGTTGATAACACAGGGATGTTTTAGTTATTGCTGAGCAGTGCTTACACAGAGTCAAGGCCTTTTCTGCTTCTCACACTGCCCCGCCAATGAGTAGGCTGGGGGTACACAAGAAGTTGGGAGGGTACACAGCTGGAACAGCTGACCCCAACTGACCAAAGGGATATTCCATACCATATGATGTCATGCTCAGCAATAAAAGCTGGGGAAAGAAGGAGGAAGGGTGGGGCATTTGTAGTTATGGTGTTTTGTCTTCCTAAGTAACCATTACGTGTGATGGGGCCCTGCTTTCCTGGAGATGGCTGAACACCTGCCTGCCAATGGGAAGTAGTGAATGAATTCCTTGTTTTGCTTTGCTTGTGTGTACAGCTTTTGTTTTACCTATGAAACTGTCTTTATCTCAAGACTTTTACCCTTCTGATTCTCTCCCCATCCCACTGTGGGGGAAGTGAGTGAGCAGCTGTGTGGTGCTTAGTTGCCGTCTGGGGTTAGACCATGACATCATGTTATAATGACAATAAATACTAAGCAATGACAGCGTGTCCCAAGGTACTCAGCACCTTGAACCCTTATCTGGTAATTAACAGATCCTGAACAGGCTCACGTGAAGCCCTTTTATTTTTAAAATAATAAATATCTTCCAATACATTACTCCCTGCTTCTGTAATGATCTCTACATATAGACTCCACATCCCTTCCCTCCAGCAAATCAACTGCACCACTCAGTGTCATCCACGAACTTGCTGACAGTGCACTCAATCCCACTATGTCACTGATTAAGATATTAAATAGTATTGGTCCCAGTATGGACCCTTGAGGGACACCACTCATTACGGGTTTCTACTTGGACATTCAGCCGTTGACTGTAACTCTTTGGACATGGCCATCCAGTGAATTCCTTGCCCATATAAGAGCCCACCCGTCAAACCCATATCTCTACAATTTAGCGGCAAGAATGTTGTGGGGGACTGTGTCAAAAGTCTTACAGAAGTCCAGGTAGACGACATCCATAGCTCTTTCCATGTCCACTGATGCAGTCACTTCATCATAGAAGGCCACCAGAGTAGTCAGGAAGGATTTGCCCTTGTGTCGTGGTTTAACCTCAGCCAGCAACTAAGCACCATGCAGCCGCTCACTCACTCCCCCCCCTCCACCCACTGGGATGGGGAAGAGAATCGGGAACTGCACCAGCGTGGGTCCCTTCCACAGGGTGCAGGCCAGGAACAGACTGCTCCAGCACAGGCTTCACATGGAGCCATGGCCTTCATCAGGCATAGCCACCTGCTACAGCATGGGGTCTGATATGGGCTGCAGGTGGACATCTGCTCCATCGTTAACCTCCATGGGCTGCAGGGGAGAGCCTGATGTCTCCCCACAGGCTGCAGGGGAACCTCTGCTCCGGCATACCTCCTCCCCCTCCTTCTTCACTGACCTTGGTGTCTGCATAGGTGTTTCTCTCACATCCCACTCCCCTCCTCCGCTGCAGGTTTCCCTTGTTAAATATGTTATCGCAGAGGTGCTACCACTATTGCTGATTGGGTCGGCCTTGGCCAGAGGTGGGTCCGACTTGGAGCCCGGGAAGCTTCTAGCAGCTTCTCACAGGAGCCACCCCTGTAGCCCCTCCCCCACTACCAAAACCCCACCACACAAAACTAATACAAAAGGGGATGTGATATACCCACTCAATGCCATGCTCTTTGGCCCAGGTGTATATGAGGTTGTTTCAGAAGTGAGTCCCATTGTCTGACTCAATTCTCTCTGGGGTGCCATGTCGCCATAAAACTTGTTCTTCAAGGCCCAGGATAGTGTTCCGGGCAGTGGCATGGGGAATAGGATATGTTTCCAGCCACCTGGTGGTTGCTTCCACCATTGTAAGCACATAGCGCTTGACTTGGCAAGTTTGTGGGAGCGTGATATAGTCAATCTGCCAGGCCTCCCCATATTTATATTTGAGCCATCACCCTCCATACGACAGGGGCTTTAACCAATTGCCTTGCTTAATTGCAGCACATGTTTCACATTCATGGATAACTTGTGCAATAGTATCCATTGTCAAGTCCACCCCTTGATCATGAGCTGATCTATATGTTGCATCTCTTCCCTGATGGCCTGAGGTATCATGGGCCCACTGAGCCATAAATAGCTCACCCTTATGTTGCCAGTCCAGGTCCACCTGAGCCACTTCAATCTTGGCAGCCTGATCCACCTGCTGGCTGTTTTGTTGTTTTTCAGTGGCCTGACTCTTGGGTACGTGAGCATCTACATGACGTACTTTTACAACCAGACAGGGCACAATATCTTGCCACAGTGCAGCAGCTCAGATAGATTTGCCTCTGCATTGCCAGTTGCTGTGCTTCCATTGCTGTAACCACCCCCACAGGGCATTTGCCACCATCCATGAGTCAGTACAGAGATAGAGCACTGGCCACTTCTCTCTTTCAGCAATGTCTAACGCTAGCTGGATGGCTTTCACCTCTGCAAACTGACTCGATTCACCTTCTCCTTCGGCAGTTTCTGCAACTTGTCGTGTAGGACTCCATACAGCAGCCTTCCACCTCCGATGCTTTCCCACAATGTGACAAGACCCATCAGTGAACAGGGCATATTGCCTCTCATTTTCTGGCAGTTTATTATACAGTGGGTCCTCTTCAGCACGCATCACTGTGGCAGTACACCCCCCCTGACAGGAAATGAAACTTCTCCAGGCAGGGAGGAGAGGAAAAAAACCCCAAACCCTAGAGGCCGCAGGTTGAAAGTTGGACAGACCAGTCAAGATGTGCCAGGTACACTGAGGTGACCTTCTTGGCCAATAGGGATTAAATGACCACAGATCAGATTCGACAAGGGTATAAACAAGGTCCTGCCGGAGGACATTTTGGAATCAGTCCTCATCGGAGCAGCGAGTCTGCTGTCGGGGACTCTCCCCTTGGTCGTGATGCCACCCTAGGTAAGTCCTCGAGGGAGAGAGCCCTCATCTTTTAGGTGAGTGATATGCGCATTTTGAGTCATCATTTTAAATCTTAAGGATTCTTAAGTCGGCTGTGTAGTACTAATTCCCCTTACATTGTTGAGCCTGTGGTTTACAAATGTTATTGGAGTTCTAACTAACTTTTTACTGAAGAATAAATCTGACTTTTAACACCTGTTGTTTTTGATTGTGTGTGCCTCCATAACATTTTAAATTCGCGTAGTCAGCAGGATGGTGTTAATAGAGGAATTATTACGGAAGCATGGCTGTAGCCCTTTCCCCCCCAGAGATAGAATGGGCAAGGGAGCGGACGCGTCTATTGGAAGGAAAGATTGAAATTATGCTAGCACAAGCAAAAAAGCCCCCCAGTATTACCCAAATCCGAAAGTTAATCACGGGCACGGACCCTGAGGATTGGGATGGGGACATCTGGGGAGACTCTGATGAAAACAGCTCTGAAGAGGTAGAGGAATTGGAGGAATGGGACGTGCGACCCCTTATTAAAACAGAAAGGCACACGGGTCCGCACGGTGGGAGCCCCTGAACCAGTATTCCCACAACCCCTTTGTCAGGACCCGAACTCAGCGAGTTGCAAGCTAAGTTTTTGCGCAAGCCGGGTGAAACTGAAACTGAGCATTTGTGGAGAGTTTCTTTAACAGGGGGAGATCGGATACTGTTGAGTGATGAAGAAGTGAGAGGTTACTGGGGACTGGGAGTGTTTCTGAGTGACGGACCGGCAGGTGATCAGTTGATAACGTCCCAAGTAGCCTACTGGGCTGGGGGTGTGGACCCCAAGGAGAGAGGAGAACCTATTACTATCCGGGTAAAGGGGCTGTCAGAGTTAACAGAGGGAGTGCAAAAAGTGCAAAACATGCCGCGCATGTGATGACTTGGGAGGAAGTACTGCACAGCATAGTAGTTCACGGGCACGAGATGGGATGGGCGGAGCCGAGCGGTGGCGCGGAGGGCAGCAGGAAGGCCCGCCCAGCCGGTTGTAAACCCCGCCCCGAGCGGTCTCGATCTCGGAGTCGGTCGGGTCGGAACTACGATCCCGGAAGGGACGCTCTCCGGCGGAAGGCACCGGCACTGGGGGCAGCCCGAGCCGTGCTGTCCGGGCAGTCCGCCGGCGGCATCCGGGAGCTGGTGGAATTGCTGGAGGGGAAAGCTGGAGACCAAAGGGAAGCGCCAGCTACCCCGCCCCCTCGGGAAGAGAAACGGGACCCTTTCGCGGCACTGCGAGAGGAACTGGAAGGGCTAAAAAACTAGGAGGTGCGGTTTGGGGTTCAGGCCTCCCAATCCGCATGGTGAATATTTGCCAATGGTCTGCTGATAAAGAGCCTTATATACACATTCCTGTGGGTCCAAGACAGATAAGTTTAGAATTCTTAATTGATACAGGAGCCCAAATTAGTGTTTTAAACAAACGACAAGCTAGTGAGCTGGGAGTTAAACTGTGGAGAAAGGCTATAAACATTAGAGGAGTGACAGGGGCGACAGAAAAATGTCCCATAGCTCGAACTCAATTCTGGCTACCTGGGGAAAAGAGAATGACGGCTGTGGAAGTGGCTCTGAGTCCCTATGAGGGAAATATACTGGGATTTGATGTGCTGGCGGGAAAACAATGGTACCTACCCAATGGCAGGGTGTGGAGCTTTGGGGGCAGGGAGGCAGAGGCTATTCATGTGAGAACCTTGCAGGTTGCTCCTGCACTACCACAATCTAAGGTAACCCGTGTCCCTCAATACCCACTTCCAGCCGCTGCCAAATGGGGCCTTTCAGAAGTAATTAACGATCTTGAGAAGAGAGAGATCCTAAGTCACACACATTCCCCTTCTAATTCTCCTGTTTGGCCACTCCGTAAACCAGATGGGAGGTGGCGACTAACAATTGATTATAGGAGATTGAATAGTAATACCCCACCATTAACTGCTGCTGTTCCAAGTATAACCTCAACAGTAACAGCAATACAGGCTGCAGCCCACCCATGGATGGCTGTTTTAGATGTCAAGGATATGTTTTTTATGGTTCCCCTAAGGGAAGAGGACAAACCCCAGTTTGCCTTCACTTGGGAGGGGACCCAATACACTTTTAATCGACTTCCCCAGGGATATAGGCATTCCCCCACTATTGCTCACAATGCTTTAGCCAAGCTCCTTGATGCTGTGGAAGTGCCATCAGATATTCACATATATCAATATATAGATGATATCCTAGTTGGTGGGGATAACAAGGAACAGGTAGGGCAAGTGGCTGAGGCCATCTGGAATCTGTTAGTCAAGAATGGGCTGGACATTCCATCTTCTAAATGTCAAGGTCCTGGACAAGAAATTAAATTCCTAGGGGCATGGTGGATAGCTGGAGCAGTTGCGGTACCTGACGACACTCTATCAGCTATTGAAAAGGGACAGACTCCAGGCAATAAAACGGAATTACAACAGCTGTTAGATACTTTGGGCTATTGGAGAAAACATATACCAGGGTTTTCAGTGATTGCCTGCCTTCTCTATGACTTGCTCCGAAAGAATAGGAAA
Source organism: Aquila chrysaetos chrysaetos (assembly GCF_900496995.4). Classification (NCBI taxonomy): domain Eukaryota; kingdom Metazoa; phylum Chordata; class Aves; order Accipitriformes; family Accipitridae; genus Aquila; species Aquila chrysaetos. Next base: position 2,641,183 of record NC_054457.1, on the reverse strand, counting down.
TGGGATTGGATTTTGCAGCATATGGAAGCCCTCACCACTCTGAAAGATGAGCTTAAGGCTTATCAGAGACTAGGCCTGTTGCACCCATGAGATCCATTAAGGGTGGAATGGGGATTTGCTGAACATGCCTCATACTGTGGCATGTTTCAAAAGGGACCGCAAGGACCAGCCAGGCCTTTATTATTCTCTTCCACTTCATTTAAGGAGACTGAGCAATGATATTCAGACTGGGAAAAGGGGGTCCTTTCCCTCACTAGAGCGGTTAAGGAGGCTGAAAAGCTGTGTACATCACAAGATGTTATAATACAGGGTCCTTTCCCTCTCTTAAATTCAATCCTCAATGGGTCACCTCCTCCAGAGGGAGTAGCCCAAAAGGCCACAGTTAGGAAATGGTATGCATACCTAGAAGGGATAAGCCAATTGCTCCTGCTAAAGGAGGGTCCGACTAAGGTTTTCAGACTACAGCAACCTGTGAACACTGATCCAACCTTGTTGTGTTGACCTTATAAACCTTCTCCGATTGAGGAGGCACCTGTATTTGTGGCAGGCTCAGATATGCAGGGAGTGTGGTTCACAGATGCATCTGCCCATCGAGTGGGATCAAAATGGTAATATAAAGCAGTGGCATTGGAGATTGGTACTGGGAAGACAGTCGAGGAAGAGGGTGAAGGTAGTGCACAAGTAGGAGAACTACGGGCTTTATTACTGGCCGTAGAGAATGGTGCTACCATTGTCTATACTGACTCTTACGCAACCTTTAAGGGTTCTACAGAGTGGCTATGTCAGTGGGAATCTAGTAAGTGGGAAGTAGGTCATGTGAAAGTGTGGAGAACAGAGGACTGGCAACGTCTCCTGGCAATAGGGAGATCCCGACCTTTAAAGGTGGGATGAGTGAAGGGACATGCTTGGGGTAGAACCCCAGCTGAGAAATGGAATCAACAGGTGGACCACCTGGCCCAAATCAGGATGGTCACCAGTGAGAAGGAGGATTGGGATAGACTAGCAGAATGGTTGCATATCAAATGAGGCCACTCAGGGAAAGCAGATCTCTATTATGAATGCCGATCTCGGGGTTGGCCAGTGTCTATGAAAACCTGTGAAGCAATTCTTACAGCTTGCCTGCAATGCCGAATAAGGCTTAAGGCTAATCACCCAAACCAAGCTCTGGCCCAGCATATCAGACAAGGCAAGGCTCTTTGGAGCACATGGCAGGTTGATTACATTGGTCCTCTGAAAGCATCCCATGGGAGGAAATATATTTTGGTAGGAGTGGAGGTAGTATCAGGATTGTCTATGGCAACAGCCATTGGCACAGCTACTGGAGACCAGACAGTCCAGGTTTTGCGAGAGTGGTTTGGTATTCTACCTATTCCTGAATGCATTCAAAGCGATAATGGGTCGCATTTCACAGCCACAGTGGTACGAGACCGGGCGCAAGGGGAAGGCATCAAATGGGTGTTTCACACACCATATTATCCCCAAGCTAATGGTATAGTTGAATGAACCAATGGCTTGATCAAAAAACATGCTGATGTCTCACACCATAACTGGGACACATGATTACCACAGGCACTTTTTACTGTTAATAACCAATGGGGAAATTATGGAAGTCCAAAAATTCAAGGATTTTGTCCTACGGGACCATTAAGGGGCAATGACTCTATACCAGAGGATCAGAGATGCCAGTTCCCACTGGGGACATATGTGGGCCAACCTGTCATGGTGAAACTGCCCTTCATTGGCATTGTTCCTATGACCTTAGCAAAACCCAGAGGCTTGTATGCCTGGGAAGCCTTAGATGAGAGCGGAAAGACTCACCGTATCAGTGCCCTGTGGATAATCCCGGACTTCTAACCCTGTGACCCGGTTTTAAGACCAAGGCCTAGTTTGTGCTTTCTTACAGGAAAATGAAGAAACGAGCCATTCCAGTGTTTCTACTGTGTCCTAGTTTCAGCTGGGATAGAGTTAACTGTCTTCCTAGTAGCTGGTATGGTGCTATGTTTTGAGTTCAGTATGTGAAGAATGTTGATAACACTGATGTTTTCAGTTGTTGCTAGTAGTGTTTAGACTAATGTCAAGGATTTTTCAGCTTCTCATGCCCAGCCAGCGAGAAAGCTGGAGGGGCACAAGAAGTTGGTACAGGACACAGCCAGGGCACCTGACCCAAAGTGGCCAACAGGGTATTCCATACCATGTGACGTCCCATCTAGTATAGGAACTGGGAAGTGGGGGGGCAGGGGAATCGCTGCTCGGGGACTAGCTGGGTGCCGGTCGGCGGGTGGTGAGCAATTGCACTGCGCATCATTTGTACATTCCAATCCTTTCATTATTGCTGTTGTCATTTTATTAGTGTTATCATTATCATTATTTGTTTCTTCTTTTCTGTTCTATTAAACTGTTCTTATCTCAACCCGTGGGTTTTGCTTCTTTTTCCCGATTTTCTCCCCCATCCCACTGGGTGGGGGGGGAGTGAGTGAGCGGCTGCGTGGTGCTTAGTTGCTGGCTGGGGTTAAACCATGACAGTCCATTTTGGCACCCAACGTGGGGCCCGAAGGGTTGAGATAACGACAAACCTGACCAGAGCTCGTTAAAACAAATTTGTTATAAGCATTCATTATATTGGTCTAATAGTCGCTGGTCATTATGTTGATTTATGTGTTCTTAGAGTTGTTGCTCTGGTTTTTAAAGTTCTGTTATGTATCACCTCGCTTGCTGTATGTAGTCCCTCTTCTGCTGCTTATCATCTGTGGGAGGTGGATTAAGGTTTTCGCTTTGATGTATTGTATAACACTGGTTTATGGTATGATAAAGTCATCAGTTGTGGGATTAATCCGGTATTTGCACTCAGCATTGTCACCTTTATACTGCGGGAACCATCTGTGGGAAACTATTAATAATTATACCATTTACCTTTCCTCCTTGGAAAACCAGTCTATGAGTGGGATACCTTTTTTCCCCTCTCCTTTCTCCTTCAGTCCAGTTACAATGGTGTTTGGGAATTTTGAAAAATTTGAATACTCTTGGGATGTTGAGACCAGCACGGTCCTAGGCCTACTGCTGGGAATTAGCATGCTCCTGAATGTGTTTCAGCTCTTGTTTAAGGTTAAACAACTATTTAAGAAGATCACCCAGAGATCTGCCCCGAGGCTGGATAATTATGAGTGGCAGGGTGTGTGGGGTAGTATGGGCAAGTACCTAGAACAGTGGACACCTCCAATGTTTTGGAAATTCACCCCTGAACAAGTGCAGAATCCGGAAGAACTAGTAAAATATTTGGAAAAGGTATGCTGTCACCCCGGCAGCTCCAGAGAGATACAAATCACTGCAACGTGCTGGGGCCTGGCCCATGCCTATCGAGCCCTGTTCGACACAACTCAGCACCCTCAAGGGGAAGAGAAGGTCTCTGGACCTAACAACAAAACGATGAGCACTGCGGTCACCCAAACCTCAGCAACAGGCACTGCGGCCCCTCCAGCCGCGGCAACGAGCACAGCAGCTACCCAAACCTTGGCAACGGGCACTGCGGTCCCTCCAGCCCCAGCGACGAGCACTGCTGCTTCCCAAACCTTGGCGACAGACGCTGCTACCCAAACCTTGGCGACAGACGCTGCGGTTATCCAAAACCCGGCGAGCGATACTGCAACTGAACCAGCGGATCAACCTGCAGCAGTATCAGTTGCCCCCGTACAGAAAAAGAAATATACAAAAAAACCAGCTTGCTTAGCAAAGGATGAAGGTGAACCAGGGTCATCACGGGAACAGGAGGAAGAGGCAGAACCAGAGGTAATAACCCGGTCCCTATCCTTGAGTGAGCTGCAGGATATGCGAAAAGATTTTGGCCGCCGTATAGGTGAGCATATTATCACCTGGCTCCTCCGATGCTGGGACAATGGGGCTAATAGCTTGGAATTAGAAGGTAAGGAAGCCAAGCAGCTGGGATCGCTTGCCAGGGAAGGTGGCATTGACAAGGCAATTGGAAGAGGAACACAAGCCATCAGCCTCTGGAGGCGACTCCTGTCAAGTGTGAAGGAAAGGTACCCCTTTAAGGAAGATGTTATATGTCAATCAAGCAAGTGGACCACCATGGAAAAAGGTATCCAATATCTGAGGGAATTAGCTGTGCTAGAGACGATTCATCATGACCCGGACAACCGACAGTTACCCAAAGATCCAGACGAAGTCCCATGCACACGACCCATGTGGCGGAAATTTGTACGTAGCGCACCATCGTCCTACGCCAACTCACTGGCAATAATGACCTGGAAAGATGAAGAGGCACCGACAGTGGATGAAGTGGCTCGCCAACTCCGTCAATACGAAGGAAATCTCTCCTCCTCCCTACAAGCCTGCATTTCAGCTGTGGAGAAGCTGTCCGAGGATTTCCAGCAATTCAAAGAGGATATGTCCTATTGCCCACCTGTAAGGACCAATGTCTCAGCTATTAGGAGTGAGCGCTCCTCTGCCCAAGAGAGAGAATATAGAAGGTACACACCGCGAGGTGCCCTATGGTTTTACCTATGTGATCATGGAGAGGACATGAGGAAATGGGATGGAAAACCTACCTCGGTCCTAAATGCACGGGTACGTGAGCTGCGAGGAAAAACCACCACAAAAGGGGATTCTACTAGGAAAAATGCCGCTCCAGATTCCAAACAGAGTAGAAGGGCTGATCTTATTTCCGATCCTCTTGAAGGGACTTCTGAGCCAATTTTACGAGAAGTGAATACTGGATACTCTGGCCAGAATTAGAGGGGCCCTGCCTCCAGCCAGGTGGAGGAAAGGGATAACCGGGTCTATTGGACTGTGTGGATTCGATGGCCTGGCATGTTAGACCCACAGGAGTATAAGGCTCTAGTAGACACCGGCGCACAGTGCACTCTAATGCCATCAAGTTATAAAGGGGCAGAACCCATCTGTATTTCTGGTGTGACAGGGGGATCCCAAGAGTTAACTGTATTGGAGGCTGATGTAAGCCTAACTGGGAATGAATGGCAGAAACACCCCATTGTGACTGGTCCAGAGGCTCCGTGTATCCTTGGCATAGACTATCTCAGCAGGGGGTATTTTAAGGACCCAAAGGGGTATCGATGGGCTTTTGGTATAGCTGCCTTGGAGACGGAGGGCACTGAACAGCTGTCTACCCTGCCTGGTCTCTCAAGACCCTTCGATTGTGGGGTTGCTGAGGGTTGAAGAACAACAAGTGCCAATTGCTACCACGACGGTGCACCGGCGGCAATATCGCACCAACCGAGACTCTCTGATTCCCATCCACAAGTTGATTCGCCAACTGGAGAGCCAAGGACTGATCAGCAAAACTCGCTCGCCCTTTAATAGTCCCATATGGCCAGTGCGAAAGTCTAACGGGGAGTGGAGACTAACAGTTGACTATCGCAGCCTGAATGAAGTTACGCCACCGCTGAGTGCTGCCATTCCAGATATGCTAGAACTTCAATATGAACTAGAGTCAAAGGCAGCCAAGTGGTATGCCACAAATGACATTGCTAATGCGTTTTTCTCAATCCCTCTGGCAGCAGAGTGCCGTCCACAATTTGCTTTTACTTGGAGGGGTGTCCAGTACACTTGGAATCCATTGCCCCAGGGGTGGAAACACAGCCCCACCATTTGCCATGGACTAATCCAGACTGCGCTGGAAAAGGGTGAAGCTCCAGAACACCTGCAATACATTGACAACATCATCATATGGGGCAACACAGCAGAAGTTTTTGAGAAGGGGAAGGAAATAATCCAAATCCTTTTGAAGGCTGGTTTTGCCATAAAAGAAAGTAAGGTCAAGGGACCTGCACAGGAGATCCAATTTTTAGGAATAAAATGGCAAGATGGGCATCGTCAGATCCCAATGGATGTGATCAACAAAATAGCAGCTATGTCCCCACTGACTAATAACAAGGAAACACAAGCTTTCTTAGGTGTTGTGGGTTTTTGGAGAATGCATATTCCAAATTACAGTCAAATTGTAAGCCCTCTCTATCAAGTGACCTGGAAGAAGAATGATTTTAAATGGGGCCCTGAGCAACAGCAAGCCTTTGAACAAATTAAACGGGAGATTGTTCATGCAGTAGCCCTTGGACCAGTCCGGGCAGGACAAGATGTTATAAATGTGCTCTACACTGCAGCTGGGGAGAATGGCCCTACCTGGAGCCTCTGGCAGAAAGCACCTGGGGAGACCCGAGGTCGACCCCTGGGGTTTTGGAGTCGAGGATATCGAGGATCCGAGGCTCGCTATACTCCAACTGAAAAAGAGATATTGGCAGCATATGAAGGAGTTTGAGTTACCTCAGAAGTGGCTGGTACTGAAACACAGCTCCTCTTAGCACCCCTACTGCCAGTGCTGGGCTGGATGTTCAAAGGGAGGGTCTCCTCTACACATCACGCGACTGATGCTACGTGGAGTAAGTGGATTGCACTGATCACACAACGGGCTCGCATAGGAAACCCCAGTCGCCCAGGAATTTTAGAAGTGATCAGGGACTGGCCAGAAGGCAAAGATTTTGGAATGTCGCCAGAGGAGGAGGTGACGTGTGCTGAAGAAGCCCCGCTGTATAATAAACTGCCAGAAAATGAGAGGCAATATGCTCTGTTCACTGATGAGTCCTGTCGCATTGTGGGAAAGCATTGGAGGTAGAAGGCTGCTGTATGGAGTCCTACATGACTAGTCGCAGAAACTGCTGAAGGAGAAGGTGAACCGAGTCAGTTTGCAGAGGTGAAAGCCATCCAGCTAGCGTTAGACATTGCTGAAAGAGAGAAGTGGCCAGTGCTCTATCTCTGTACTGACTCATGGATGGTGGCAAATGCCCTGTGGGGGTGATTACAGCAATGGAAGCAGAGCAACTGGCAGCGCAGAGGTAAACCCATCTGGGCTGCTGCACTGTGGCAAGATATTGCGTCCCGGCTAGAGAATCTGGTTGTAAAAGTACGTCATGTAGATGCTCATGTACCCAAGAGTCAGGCCACTGAAGAATGTCAAAATAACCAACAGGTGGATCAGGCTGCCAAGATTGAAGTGGCTCAGGTGGACCTGGACTGGCAACATAAGGGTGAGCTATTTATGGCTCAGTGGGCCCATGATGCTTCAGGCCATCAGGGAAGAGATGCAACATATAGATGGGCTCGTGACCGAGGGGTGGACTTGACCATGGACACTATCGCACAGGTTATCCATGAATGTGAAACATGTGCTGCAATTAAGCAAGCCAAACGGTTAAAGCCCCTGTGGTATGGAGGACGATGGCTGAAATATAAATATGGGGAAGCCTGGCAGATTGACTATATCACACTCCCACAAACTCACCAAGGCAAGCGCTATGTGCTCACAATGGTGGAAGCAACCACCGGATGGCTGGAAACATATTCTGTACCCCATGCCACCGCCCGGAACACTATCCTGGGCCTTGAAAAGCAGGTCTTGTGGTGACATGGCACCCCAGAGAGAATTGAGTCAGACAACGGGACTCACTTCCAAAACAACCGCATAGACACCTGGGCCAAAGAGCATGGCATTGAGTGGGTGTATTACATCTCCTATCATGCACCAGCCTCTGGGAAAATTGAGCGATACAATGGACTGTTAAAGACTACATTGAGAGCAATGGGGGGTGGAACTTTCAACCACTGGGATACACATTTAACAAAAGCCACCTGGTTAGTCAACACCAGAGGATCTGCCAATTGGGGTGGCCCTGCCCAGTCAGAATTTTTACGTACTGTAGAAGGGGATTGTCGTGGTTTCAGCCCAGCCGGTAACAAAGGACCACGCAGCCGCTCGCTCACTCCTCCCGCCCCCCTCCGGTGGGATAGGGGGAAGACGGAGGAGAGAAAAGAAAAAATACCTGGAACCTCGAGGGTTGAGATAAGGGCAGTTTACTGGGACAACGCAAAAAAAGTTACAACAACGACGGTACTAATGAAAGAGTATACAGAAAAGAGTGATGCACAGTGCAACTGCTCACCACCCGGGACCCGACGCTCCGCCACTTCCCCCAACGAAAGTCGAGAGAGTGAGCAGGAGAGCCCTCCCCCCGGCCCACTCCCCATATATATACTGGGCATGATGTCACATGGTATGGAATAGCTCCTTGGCTAGTTCAGGTCAGCTGCCCCAGCTATGCCCCCCCACCTCCCAGCTTCCTGTAAAAATTAACTCTATCCCAGCTGAACCCAGGACAGGGATAAAGTCCCTGTAGTGCACACAAAAAATATGTTAGGGAAGACAGTCTGGGTTACTCCTGCCTCAGGCAAAGGTAAACCCATTCGTGGGATTGCTTTTGCTCAAGGGCCTGGGTGCACTTGGTGGGTCATGCGAAAAGATGGGCAAGTCCGATGTGTGCCTCAAGGGGATTTGATTTTAGGTGAGAATAGCCAGAATTAACCTGTATGATATTAGTTGCTATATAACCCTGCTACTGTATGTTATCATTACTATAATTGTTATATGCTATATCCATAGTACTATAGTAAGAATCACTTAGATCAAGCAATAAAAAACTGTGATAAAACTGAGCGAAGCGCAGTAGTGATGGAACCAGAAATTACTCCAGCATGCAACAATCCAACGGTGCACACCATCCTCCTGCTGCGTCCAATGTCAACTGCTCATCACACTGCACTGAAGCCCAACTCTGCTCTACCGACTGAGAGGACTTTGCACCATCCCTCCTGCCCAGAAAGACTGGTATGACAGATGGAGCCCAGAGCCAGGAACTAAATGAACTCAATGAACATTTAATGAACATAACCCATAAACTAAAGGAATGATATCTCTGTGTATGTATACATATATATATATATATATATCATTGTTCATATGTCTCAAAGGGATGGAAAAGCTGATGATGATTGACCAGGATGTAACTAAAGGTATGGGAACTGAGCATGACGTCAATGGTATAGAATAAGGGGTGGATACTGTCCTAGTTTCAGCTGGGATAGAGTTAACTGTCTTCCTAGTAGCTGGTACGGTGCTATGTTTTGAGTTCAGTATGTGAAGAATGTTGATAACACTGATGTTTTCAGTTGTTGCTAGTAGTGTTTAGACTAATGTCAAGGATTTTTCAGCTTCTCATGCCCAGCCAGCGAGAAAGCTGGAGGGGCACAAGAAGTTGGTACAGGACACAGCCAGGGCACCTGACCCAAAGTGGCCAACAGGGTATTCCATACCATGTGACGTCCCATCCAGTATAGGAACTGGGAAGTGGGGGGGGGAATTGCTGCTCGGGGACTAGCTGGGTGCCGGTCGGCGGGTGGTGAGCAATTGCACTGCGCATCATTTGTACATTCCAATCCTTTCATTATTGCTGTTGTCATTTTATTAGTGTTATCATTATCATTATTTGTTTCTTCTTTTCTGCTCTATTAAACTGTTCTTATCTCAACCCGTGGGTTTTGCTTCTTTTTCCCGATTTTCTCCCCCATCCCACTGGGTGGGGGGGGGAGTGAGTGAGCGGCTGCGTGGTGCTTAGTTGCTGGCTGGGGTTAAACCATGACATACTGGTAGTGATGATGGTGACAGGCATGGATGGTGAAGATCTGGATGACAATGTCATGGCAAAAATGATGGACATCAATATATAGCGAGCCCTTGAGCTCACATGGGAGCAATGTAACAATTATAGTTGGAGGTTCAGATTGGATGGGGGAGGAGGTTATACTCATGTTGTTTATAGTTGATCACCAGGTGCAGTAAATGCTAGTTCGGTATGGAACACCAGATGCGACTATATCCTCCAACTAACCCATGAGACTAAGGGGTGGAGTTGGAATGGTACGACACCATGCCCTGAAATTCCATGGGGGCGACTGCGTATGGTACCCAAGGGAGCACCAATAGAGCATTCTAGAACTGAGTTTACAACTATCAACCTTAGCCAATGTTACATCTGCCAGTTTGGGACTCTTGAACAATCAGTTACAACATACCGGTTAAGATGACTATCCAAAATTGAGCCGTATTGGATTTGATGCTACTGAAAGAGAAGGGTGTATGTGGAGTTTTGAACCTGTTGATGGATGACTGCTGTGTTCACTCCAAATGTGTCCATGTAGCTTCAAGATCAAATCAACAGAAGAAAGTGGCAAGAGATTCAGAGGCAATTGCTTCTGCAACAGGAACTAATTGGCTGGGAAAGGTTTTGATATGTTCAGATTTTCTTTGACGGAGTGGATGACCAGCCTTCTCCAATCTTTAATAATGCTTGTAGTTATGATTACTGTAATCTGTATTGCAATAAGTTGTATCAAACGGGCAGTAGTGAAGTCTGTACTAACAGTTAAGTATACTCCCTTTAAAAACCTGTTTGTGCGCTGAATATTCCTGTGTCAGATATTCCACTTTAATTCTAGACCAGAATGGAGTGATGACCCACGATGAGCATCAAATTCATCAGACTGTGCTCCCTTTTAACTTTGGAAGCAAGAGGTGATTGTACCACCACTCCAAGGAAACCAGTCGAATCGTGACTGTGGTAACGGGGTGGATTGTGTGGCAGTACACTCCCCCCAGCAGTAAATGAAACTTCTCCAGGCAGGGAGGAGAGGAAAAAAAACCCCAAGCCCCAGAGGCCAGAGGTTGAAAATTGAACTGGCCAATCAAGATGTGCCAGGTACACTGAGGTGACCTTTTGGCCAATAGGGATTAAATGACCACAGATCAGATTTGTCAAGGGTATAAACAAGGTCCTGCCAGAGGACATTTTGGAATCAGTCCTCCTCAGAGCAGCGGGTCTGCAGTCTGGGAATCCCCCTTGGGTTGGGACGCAGCCCTAGGTAACTCGTCGAGGTTGAGAGCCCTCATCTTTTAGGTGAGTGATATGTGCATTTTGAGTCATCATTTTAAATCTTAAGAATTCTTAAGTCGGCCGTGTAGTACTAATTCCCCTTACATCGTTGAGCCTGTGGTTTACAAATGTTATTGGAGTTCTAACTAACTTTTTACTGAAGAATAAATCTGAGTTTTAACACCTGTTGGATTTGATTGTGTGTGCCTCTGTAACAGTCATCTCCTCCTCTGGCGACATTCCAAAAGCTTTTCCTTCCGGCCAGTCCATGATCACTTCTAAAATTTCTCGGTCACTGGGTTTTCCTGTGCAAGCCCATTGTGTGATCAGTGCAACCCACTTACTCCACATGGCATCAGTTGCATGATGTGTAGAGGAGACCCTCCCTTTGAACATCCAGCCCAGCACTGGCAGTCGGGGTGCTAAGAGGAGCTGTGTTTCAGTACCAGCCACTTCTGAGGTAACTCAAACTCCTTCATATGCTGCCAATATCTCTTTTTCAGTTGGAGTATAGCAAGCCTCGGATCCTCGATATCCTCAACTCCAAAACCCCAGGGGTCTGCCTTGGGTCTCCCCGGGTGCTTTCTGCCAGAGGCTCCAGGTAGGGCCATTCTCCCCGGCTGCAGTATAGAGCACATTTTTAACATCTTGTCCTGCCCGGACTGGTCCAAGGGCTACTGCATGAACAATCTCCCGTTTAATTTGTTCAAAGGCTTGTTGTTGCTCAGGGCCCCATTTAAAATCATTCTTCTTCCAGGTCACTTGATAGAGAGGGCTTACACTTTGACTGTAATTTGGAATATGCATTCTCCAAAAGCCCACAACACCTAAGAAGGCCTGTTTTTCCTTGTTATTAGTCGGTGGAGACATAGCTGCTATTTTGTTGATCACATCCATTGGCATCTGAAGATGTCCATCTTGCCATTTTATTCCTAAAAACTGGATCTCCCGTGCAGGTCCCTTGACCTTACTTTCTTTTATGGCAAAACTGGCCTTCAGAAGGATTTGGATTATTTCCTTCCCCTTCTCAAAAACTTCTGCTGTGTTGCCCCATATGATGATGTTGTCAATGTATTGCAGGTGTTCTGGAGCTTCACCTTTTTCCAGTGCAGCCTGGATTAGTCCATGGCAAATGCTGGGGCTGTGTTTCCACCCCTGGGGCAATCAATTCCAAGTGTACTGGACGCCCCTCCAAGTAAAAGCAAATTGTGGACGGCACTCTGCTGCCAGAGGGATTGAGAAAAATGCATTAGCAATGTCATTTGTGGCATACCACTTGGCTGCCTTTGACTCTAGTTCATATTGAAGTTCTAGCATATCTGGAACGGCAGCACTCAGTGGTGGCGTAACTTCATTCAGGCCACGATAGTAGTCAACTGTTAGTTTCCACTCCCCATTAGACTTTCGCACTGGCCATATGGGACTATTAAAGGGTGAGTGAGTTTTGCTGATCAGTCCTTGGCTCTCCAGTTGGCGAATCAACTTGTGGATGGGAATCAGAGAGTCTCGGTTGGTGCGATATTGCCGCCGGTGCACCGTCGTGGTAGCAATTGGCACTTGTTGTTCTTCAACCCTCAGCAACCCCACAACCGAAGGGTCTTGAGAGAGACCAGGCAGGGTAGACAGCTGTTCAGTGCCCTCCGTCTCCAAGGCAGCTATACCAAAAGCCCATCGATACCCCTTTGGGTCCTTAAAATACCCCCTGCTGAGATAGTCTATGCCAAGGATACATGGAGCCTCTGGACCAGTCACAATGGGGTGTTTCTGCCATTCATTCCCAGTTAGGCTTACATCAGCCTCCAATACAGTTAACTCTTGGGATCCCCCGTCACACCAGAAATACAAATGGGTTCTGCCCCTTTATAACTTGATGGCATTAGAGTACACTGTGCACTGGTGTCTACTAGAGCCTTATACTCCTGTGGGTCTGATGTGCCAGGCTGTGAGGGACCGAGAGACGGTGATAGACTGGCAACCATTTTGTCTCAAACAACCAAGCAGGTAGCCGCAAGCAGCCAAAACAGGACGTGCCCTGCGGAGGTGGGGTAGTGAACTGTTTATGGGAGGCTTTCTAGCGGTTGTGCCTCAAAGAGGCTTTCTGGCAATTGTCTTTCTGGGAAGTTTTCTACTGGTTGTACTTCGGACGTTTTGTCACAGGTTCGGAGTTTTGCCACAGGCCCTTACTACAGCAGTTGTGTAAACAAGTTAAATGGGATAAGAAGGCATCAGCGACACCCCCCCCAACTCCCTCCTCAAGAACCTTCGATAAAACCTCACAACACTTGCAGGAAGGGCTCTCCGATGAGGGTATAAAAGGTGGGGAGACCAACCCCCAGGTGCGTGCCTGCCGCCTGAGGAATCCAGACAGTTACTACTGAGACTCTTTCCTCGCTGGATCCAAGGGTGGTGATACTTACCTCTCCTTTTTTCTCTTTCTTCTCTCTCTCTCTTATCTCTTCTCTTCCTCCTACCTTGTTGTTAGTAATATTTTGCTACGGCTGTTAGGTGTCAAGTTTTTTATTCGAAATATCTGCAATGCTAAATTTAGCCACACTTGTGTTATAAGTCAATGTTAAATAAAACATATTGCGAGCATTTAGGAGCCATTGTCGTGACTCCTGCCCTGGGATTCGCTGAGCGAAACGGGGTGTTGAAATTTTCCCTGTCCCTCCTGAGTCATTGTCATGACTCCTGTGTGTGGCAACGGACTATCTAAAAGATCATCTCCCCCCAGCCCACCGAGTGGGATGGGACACAGGCCATCGAATCCACACAGTCCAATAAACCCGGTTGTCCCTTTCCTCCACCTGGCTGGAGGCAGGGCCCCTCTAATCCTGGTCATAGTATTCGTTACTGACTTCTTGTAAATACGAATCAGAAATCCCTTTATTAAGGGGAAGTAGAATCAGCCCTTCTACTCTGTCTGGGGAACTGCCCACTGGAAACCGGAGCAGCATTTTTCCTGGAAGAATCCCCTTTTATGATAGTTTTTCCTTGCAGCTCACGTACCCGTGCATCTGGGGTCAAGGTAGATTTTCCATCCCACTTCCTCATGTCCTCTCTGTGGTCACATACATAGGTAAAACCACATGGTGGCCCATGGTGTGTACCCACTATATCCTCCCTCTTGAGCAGAGGAACCCTTACTCCTAATAACTGAGATATGGGCCCATACATGTGGGGAGTAGGACATATCCTCTGAATTGCTGGAAAACTCTGGACAATTTCTCCACAGCCGAGACACAGGCCTGTAGAGAGGAAGAGAGACTTTCTTCATATTGACAGATTTGGCCAGGCAATTCATCCACTGTTTGTCCCTCTCCATCTTTCCAGGTCATTACTGCCAGTGAGCAGGCATTCGATGATGGTGCGCTCTGTACAAACTTCTGCCACATGGGTTGTGTGCATTGGACTTCGTCTGGATATTTGGATAACTGCTCGTTGTCCAGGTCATAATAAATAATCTCTAGCATGGCTAATTCCCTCAGGTACTGGATACCTCTCTCCATGGTGGTCCACTTGCCTGGTTGACATATGACATCTTCCTTGAAGGGGTACCTTTCCTTCACGCTTGACAGGAGTCGCCTCCAGAGGCTGATGGCTTGTGTCCCTTTTCCAATTGCCTTGTCAATGCCACCTTCCCTGGCAAGCGATCCCAGCTTCTTGGCTTCCCTACCTTCTAATTCCAGGCTACTAGCTCCATTGTCCCAGCATCGGAGCAGCCAGGTGATAATGTGCTCACCTGGACGACAGCTGAAATCTTTTCGCATATCCTGCAGCTCACTCAGGGATAGGAATCGGGTGGTTACTGCCTTGTTTATGAGTTCTGCCTCTTCTTCCTCCTCTTCTCGTGATGGCCCTGCTTCGGATTAGCCTGCCTCGTCCACTTCTTCCTCCTTCCCCTTCTTAGTAGGAGTTTCTTCCCTTACTAAACGAGCTCACTTTTGCGTCCAGTATTTCTTCTTGTGTATAGGGGCGACTGATACCAGCATGGATTGGTTCTCTGGTTCAGCTGCAGCGCCTGTCATGGGAGTTTGTATACGGAGGGGTTAAAAGATGGGATTTTGGTCCGTGGATGAACACTGGGGGAGAAGTAGATAGCCGAGAAAAACGCAGTCAGCACAGAAAAATGGATGGTTTGTTGCCCGTTGCTTGGAATGCTGACCATGGAGATAAGAGAGCTGAGCAATACTGGGGGAAGACGGGCAGCGGGCTGTTGCACAGCACAGCTGTGAGCATGGTCGGCGCGTGACTGCTGGATTATGACAATATGCCGCGTGTACAAAGCCCATGAACCAATAGACAGGGTGGCTATGGCTCGTGCAGCGCGCCTGGCCAGCGAGCGCATGCGTCATAGGCTCCCTATATGTTACAACCGAGGCGTGTTTTGGCACCCGCTGGCCACATGTGCCAAAACCCGTTCCTCTGCAAACGTATAAATACTGGGATTTTTCCGAAGAGCATCGGGCTGGTGTACGGCAAGGCCACCGTTGCCTCCGTGGGGACGCCCACGTAAAGATGGCACCTACCAATTGCTGGGCTGAGCTCGCGGCGCAAGACAGCACAAGAATGTACGGATGGTCCATCTTCCTCACAGTCCTCAGGTCGGTATGTTAATTTGCTTTACAAGATACCCTTAGCACAATGCACATCTGTAGTTAATAAATGCTTGCTTTTTCCCCTTATAGTCAGTGTGTGTGTGTTTGCCTTCTCGGGAATCCTCAAAACCACCCTAAAACAGAGTTGGAGTAATCTCAGCGCCTGTTGCTTGGGTTGGAGTAGCCGCAGTGCCTGTCGTTTTGTTGTCAGATCCAGAGACCTTCTCTTCCCCCTGAGGGTACTGAATAGTGTTGAACAGGGCTCGGTAGGCATGGGCCAGGCCCCAGCATGTTGCAGTGATTTGTGTCTCTCTGGAGTTGCCAGGGTGACAGCATACTTTTTCCAATTATTTTACTAGTTTTTCAGGATTCTGCACTTGTTCAAGGGTGAAGTTCCAAAACATTGGAGGTCTCCACTGTCCCAGGTACTTGCCTATACTACCCCACAAACCCTGCCACTCATAATTATCCAGCCTCGGGGCAGATCTCTGTGTGGTTGTATTGGCTTTGTGTGGCAAGGTTTTGGTAGCGGGGGGGGTTACAGGGGCGGCTTCTGTAAGAAGCTGCTGGAAGCTTCCCCTGTGTCCGACACAGCCAATACCAGCCGGCTCTAAGACGGACCCGCCCCCGGCCAAGGCTGAGCCAATCAGCGATAGTGGTAACACCTCTGTGATAACATTTTTAAGAAGGAAAAAAGTTGGGACAGGCAGAATTCGGCAGCCGGAGAGAGGAGTGATGTTGTGGAACATTTTTAGCTAATGATCACAAGAGCATTCCAGACGCCTTTAGAAGGCCTTGAACAGAATAAAGAGAAGACAAAAATAAGAAAGATACCAATTAGAAAAACACAGGTGCGCATTCCACGATAAAGAGAACTTGGCACAAACAACCTCACTTCGGCAGTTTATCTTGACCAATTAGACTGAGACAAGTCTTGTATGTTTTAGTTAGTATAACCAATTATGTTTTATGTTTATGCGCGTGTACAGTGTTGATATAACCAATCATTAAGTGTAACTGGGCGCGTGGACAGTGCGTGAATAATGTGTGCAACCAATAGTAAAATAGCTAAACGCATGTACAGATGTAACTAATGTATAAAATGATGTCTGATGCTCTAGTAAAGTGGACTTCACCTGATCACATTGGTCTGTGTGTGCTGTCCTGTGCCTCCGCAATTGGCGCCCGAACAGGGACCCTCGGATCGGTGTTGAATTCTTCAACGAGAGCCGACGGAGAGAGGGAGCGGAGAAGCCGGCCGAAATTATCCCTGCTGCCCCGGCAGGATGACCAGCTGAGCTGGGGCTGACAAAGACCGCGCGTGCGGCGGAATAGGGGAATCTTACCCTGGTGGATCTCGCCCTAATCAGGTGAGCGGTCGGAGAAGGAGATGGGGTTGGACAAAGAGCAAGAAGCGGTCCTAAACCTCCTTCAACATATTCTCTCTACGAGAGGGTTGAAATGTGATAACTCCATTATAAAGGAGTTACTTTTATGGGCTTGGGAGAGAGAACTTATTCCGAGTATAAATGTTGCATTTGAAGTAGTGACTTGGGACGATGTAGGCAAGGCGCTGTGGGACACTATTAGCGCCGGGGGAGATAAGACAAAGGAAGCAATCAAATACGCAACGCACTGGAAGGTAGTTCGGGATGTGCTGCAGGCAATGAGGGTGGAACGGCAGGCAGCCGCTGCTGTCTGCGCGGCCGTGACCCCTTCTGATGCCTCCATGTCAGCCGCGTCAGCCTATCCCACTGCAGTTAGAGGAAGATTTTCTACGCAGCTGTCTCTACCCCCCCGAGCATCCATTTCTGCTAGTGCTGAGACGTCTGTACAGACACAGCCTTTGCCTATACCCAGCCGGGTCGCTGGCGCTGAAAGTATCCCCCTGCCTGTTACTCCACGAGAGACGGAGGAGTTAGGGGGGGCCGTTTCTCATCCGATTGATTCGGACGAGGCAGACTCGGAAGTGATTAATGTGGATAGACAGATTGTAGAAGCTATCGGAACCTCCCTATGGGATGAAATTAGTGACAGGTCTAAAGAAGTTAAAGGTCTTGCAACTTTATGGAAATTAATTAAGACAACTCTACAAGAAATGAAAGCAGATCGTAAAGCGTCTGCGTCTGCTTTTGCTGCGCTCTCTTCAACCACAAGCGAAGGGGAAACGCGGGGAGAAAAACATAATGCAGCGGGAGAAACTTTTGGCTTTCCCGGAGCTTGTCTGCCTGCTCCTGTGCCCTTGAATTCTGCTCCACTCCCTGGGACTGCTGATATTAATCAGCCATCTGACAGTTCCCAAGCCTCCCTAACCGTACACTTAAAGGAAATCCTACAGAATCAGGAAGCGAGTAAAAATCTGCCTAGGAAAAAACAGCCCCCAGATATCGCCGCTCAACATGAACAAATTATACCTAGCATATACCCTCCGTTGCCTTCGTCTACGCCCGGGTCACCTCAAGAGCACGAAGAAGGGCCGGAGCTCACTTCGCAGCAGTTGCGGTCAGTAATAGAAAAGCTGGCACAGCTGGAGCCTGCTGTGAAGCAAGAAAAACCACCAGCCGTATCCTTTGATGCACCCCTTTTACCTGCGCGGGGAATTATTCGCGATGCCTTAATTGAGGGAGAAATCATAGCAGCTCCCACAGCATTTCTGGTTACTGCTGGGGCAGGGGGTAGACCTAATCAATGGGTTCTATTTGATTGGAAAATCATAAAAGAAACAAAAGTTACAATTGCTCAGTATGGTTTAAAATCTCCTTTTACGCAGGCAGTTTTGTCCCATACATTTTCTGGGTCAACTTTAACTCCACATGACTCGTGAATGCTTGCTAAAACCTTGTTGTCGACATGGAAATTCATTTATACTACGCTGGTGCATTTACAGCCGGCAGAGAAAATCATATCAATACAACCTGATACTGCTTTTGAGGAGGCAGTTTGTAAGCAGACCGTTAACGAGCAGGATTCTGATTCCGATAATAATTCTTTTGCATCAGGCAGGGTGGACTCTGAAAAAGAGCCGCATTTATATCCCTCATTACCTCCACCGCTGCCTGCCATGGCCGCCCCGCCGCTGCCTCCCACGGCCTCTGCGCGGCCGGGACCGCTGCCGTGCCGCCGCCGTCCCCCACCCCCCCACCCCAATCGCCTGGTACTCCCTCTCCAGGGTTTGCTGAACTTAAAACAGAACCTAACTTTACTACACTACCTGTATCTCCTTTTCCTGCTAATCCCTCTAACTCTATGCCTCTGTCTAATCCGTGACGATTCACTTAATGATTTGGGAAAAAATACACATAGTTTGATGCAACGCTGTCGAGAAAAAGCTCTACAGCAAGGAGATACCATGTTTACTTTTCCTGTTGTATGCACACCTGCCTCAAGAAATGCAAGAACCTCAAGAGAGAGTTGTTAGGATCAGTCATCATGAATCCCTGTGTGATGTTTAATTACATCTATAACACCACTCGAAAGGGTCAGAATGTAAATGCTATTTTGCCTGTATATAGAAATGCTACAGCTTGGTGTAACTATATCTATTCCAGAATATCACACTCTTTTTTCTATTCCAGCTGCTTTACCTGCGGGGATATTTTTAATTTGTGGAAATAGAGCGTGGGAGAGGAATTCCATTGAAACTTAACGGGAGGCCATGTAGCCTCGGACGACTTACGTTACTAACACCCGATATCAATATGATTCACAGTAAAAGGCTCACGATAACTGACACAGGTTTAACTGGATGGCTAACAAGTTTGGGAATTGCGGGATGGTTGAAAGATTTGCTTATACATAACTTAGTTATTTTAATTGTAATATTAGCAGTTGTAATGATTGTACCACGTATCATAAAACAGTTGAACGTATGATTGCAAAAGCATTTCATGTAACTTGGCTTGCATAAAAATAATTAAAAAAAAAAAAGAGAGAGAGAGAGAGAGAGAGGAAGAGACAGGAGAAAAAAAAAATTAATGAAAACAAACGGCTGGAGAGGGGGAAGAGAGATGCGGTTGCGGAACACACAGACATGGCAGCTGAAGAGTGAGAACTTCTAAGAGAAATAACCCTGCAGACACCAAGGTCAGTGCAGAAGGAGGGGGAGGAGATGCTCCAGGCGCCGGAGCAGAGATTCCCCTGCAGCCCGTGGTGAAGACCATGGTGAGGCAGGCTGTCCCCCTGCAGTCCATGGAGGTGCATGGTGGAGCAGATATCCACCTGCAGCCCGTGGAGGACCCCACGCTGGAGCAGGTGGGTGCCCGAAGGAGGCTGTGACCCCGTGGGAACCCCGCGCTGGAATCTGGGAGTGAAGTTGTGCCTGGGAAGAAGGGAGGGGTGGAGGGAAGGTGTTTTGAGATTTGGTTTTATTTCTCATTACCCTACTCTGGTTGATTGGTAATAAATTGAGTTAATTTTCCTCAAGCTGAGTCTGTTTTGCCCATGACGGTAATTGGTGAGTGATCTCTCCTGTCCTTATCTTGACCCACAAGCTCTTTGTTATATTTTCTCTCCCCTGTCCAGCTGAGGAGGGGGAGTGATAGAACAGCTTTGGTGGGCACCTGGCATCCAGCCAGGGTCAACCCGTCACAGTGGTATTCTTAAATAGTTTTTTAACCTTAAACAAGACCTGGAACACATTCAGGAGACATAGCAATAGGAACATGCTGGTTTGAATATCCCAAGGATATTCCAGATTCTCAAGAGCTATTGTAACTAGCCTGGAGGAGAAGGGGAAGATGAAGCAGCAGGAGAAAGTGTCCCTCCTTGTCTCCCCCATAGATTGGCTCTCCAAGGAGAAAAGGTAAAGAGTGTAATTATTAATAGTTTCCGAGAGATGGTTCCCAAAGTACGGAGATGATGGCAGTGCTGAGTACAAATACCAGATTAGTCCCACAACCAATAATTTTATCATATCATAAGCCAGTGTTACACAGTACAGCAAAATGATAACCTTAATCCAGCCCGCAGAGATGATAAACAGCACAACAGGGAACATATACAGCAAGTAAGGTGTTACATAGCACAACCCTGAGAACAAGCACAAGAACTCTGAGAGCAAATAAATCAACATTGTGACCAGTGACTATTAAACTAATGTAATGAATGCTTATAACAAATTTGTTTTAACATGCTCTGGTCAGATTTGTCATTATCTCAGCCCTTTATGCCCCACGTTGAGTGCCAAAAAGACTGTTGTGGTTTAACCTGGCCGGCAGCTAAACACCACACAGTCATTCACTCACTCCCCTGCAGTGGGATGGGGGAGAGAATAGGAAAAAAGATAAAACTTCTGGGTTGAGATAAAGACAGTTTAATAGGACAGAAGAAGAAGGGAAAATAATAATAATGATAAAAGAATATACAAAACAAGCGATGCACAATGCAATTGCTCACCACCCGCTGACTGATGCCCAGCCAGTCCCCAAGCAGCGGGCCGCCACCCCCCCAACCAACTGCCCCCCCAGTTTTATTGTTCAGCATGATGTCATATGGTATGGAATACCCCTTTGGCCAGTTTGGGTCAGCTGTCCTGGCTGTGTCCCCTCCCATCTTCTTGTACACTCCCAGCCTCTGCTGGCAGGGCAGTATGAGAAGCTGAAAAGTCCTTGAGTTAGTGTAAGCACTGGTCAGCAACAACTAAAACATCAGTGTGTTATCAACATTATTCTCATCCTAAACCCAAAACACAGCACTATACCAGCTACTAGGAAGAAAATTAACTCTATCCCAGCTGAAACCAGGACACCATTGTCAATTAGCCCCACTCATAAAAGTGGTTTGGTGAGTGTCGTACTGGTAACACCTCACATAATATATTTATAGACATGTGCACAGGTAAAGGTTCATAAGTATATACTTGCTTCACTGGTTAGAATCCTGTAATAGCTTGTAATATACATATATTTGCTTTACTCTTGTTTTATATATATACACACACTTACTTTCCTATTGGTAATTTTGTAGTGACTTGCAGTGTGTGTGTGTGTGTATATATTTGTTTTCACTAATAGTAGTTTTGTAGTAATTTGTAATAAATAAATTCTCAGAAAGCCAAACCTCCATGTACTTGTGTATGGTGGTGTGACGGAAAAGGACTTAACTGCAAGGTTCAAGCAAACAGCTTATTTGAACTTCACTTACAGACTTAACATGCCACTATTGCAGGTTCTACAGATACAATGGAGGAATGCACTATTGCAGTTTTTTAAGGCAAGAGTGGTACATTATTACAACCACAAGCGATTCACAGACAACCACAAGCACACACGCGTTTACAAACTTAAAGCATAAACAATATTCACTTACCCCTCCAGGTAAGGGTTTTCAATCCCAGGGAAGTTACCTCAACCGGCGTCCCGATCGAGGGGGGGAAGGGTTTCCTTCGCAAGCCAACTGTACAGTTGGAGAAGTGACTCCCCCATTTCCAACCTGAATCTTAGAGTTTTTATCCCCTGACTTGTGGAATGGTGTGTATGGCTATGTCTGAGTGGATTATGATATAGGCCTAAATGGATTATGTATATCTGAGTGGAGTTTCCCCTTATCTTTCCTTTGTTGGTCTGTGATTGTTTGACTACACAAGGTTATCATTTGAAACTGAAGCTGAAACCCTCCAGGTTTTTTTGTTTTTTTTTTTACCTTGCTTCCTCAGCAACTGAACAGTGGTTGGATTGAGACTCAGGGCATACTATTTGTTAAGGGATTTCAAGGCTCAGTTCAGGTTTTGGTTCTTTGAATGGTGCAGCCACTGCCCTGTTTAGTTTAGGGTTTATCAGACAACCCAGGGCTAAGCTGTCTACACAGCTCCCCGTGAGTCGTCTCTGCAGAGAGACAGGGCCTCAAGGCAATCCGAGGCTGGGTTGCTTTTGTAACCCCCCATGAGTCGCCTGTGTGCACTAGACATGGTGAAACTCATTTGTGAACTATGAGCCGGACAATCCACACAGGCGGAATCCTGAGAACCCCATGGTCATGTTCTTTACACACCCGCGGGTTGGGTAAGCCTCATAGGTCGTGACCATGACCGCTACAGCACTCAACTCCTGTGTCCAGGTCGTTGATAAAACATTGAAGAGAACTATCCCTAAAATTGAGCCCTGGGGAACACCACTAGTGACTGACCACCAGCCAGATGTTACCCCATTTACTACAACTCTTTGAGGCTCACCGACCCTTCAAGCAATTGTTCACCTATCATATTGTGCATATGTCTATCTGTGTGCTGGAAATTTTGTCCTGAAGGATACTGTGAGACACAGTATCAAAAGCTTTGCTAAAATCCAAAAAAACCCCACATCAACTGCCTTCCTTTCATCCACTAGGCAGATAACCTTGTCATAAAATGATATTAAGTTAGTAAGGCACAGCTTTCCCTTCATGAACCCATGTTGGCTTTGACCAGTGACTGCATTGTCTTTCAAGTGTTTTTCAATAACTCCCATCTTCTCCATAATTTTTCCAGGCACCGAAGTGAGACTGATAGGCCTATAATTACCAGGGTCTTCTTTCTTGCCCTTCTTTAAAATTGGAATAACATGTGCTAGCTTCCAGTCAACTGGGACCTCTCCAGATTCCCAAGATGGTTGATAAATAACTGAGAGAGGTCTCACAATAACATTGGCCAACTATTTCAGTACCCGTACAAGTTTAAAATCAACTGGGAGCTTATCACTCCCCCAGTCATGGTCCTCCTACCCAGGGCTCTGGGGGTCCCAGGGCCCAACACTGGTATTAAAGACAGAGGCGAAGGTGGCATGAAATGCCTCTGCTTTATCTTCATCCCTATTTGTGAGGTGACCAACCTCATTAAGTAATGGACCAATGTTTTTTGTAGTCCTCCTTTTGCTGTTAGTTAACATATTTAAAAAAGACTTATTTTTTTATCCACCACAGTACTGGACAGTTTCAACTCCAATTGAGCTTTGGCCACACAGATTTTCTCCCTACAGTGGTGAACAGCATCCCTGTAGTCCTCCTGAATAGCCTGACCTTGCTTCCAAAGTCCATGCACTTTCTTTTCCGCCTAAGTTCCAAAAGATCCCTGTTCAGCCAAGCTGGCCTTCTGCCCTGCTTGCTTGACTTCTGACACATTGGAATTGCTTGCTCCTGTGCTCTTAATAGATGGCTCTTAGAAAGTGACCAGCATTTATGGACCCCAACTCCCCCAAAAGCAGATTCCCAGGGGACCTTATTAACTCATTCCTTGAGCAGCCTAAAGTCTGCTCTCCCAAAATCCAGGACAGTAGCTCTGCTGACAGTTTTTCTCATATCACCAAAGATTTTAAACTCAACCATTTCATGATCACTGTGGACAAGACAGCTGCCAATCATCACTTCACCCACAAGACCATCTCTATTTACAAACGATAGATCTAGGAGGGCACCTTTCCTAGTCGGCTCCCTTAGTACCTGTATCAAAAAGTTATCTTCCACGTGCTTCAGGAATTTCCTGGACCTGTTCATGTCTGCTGTATGATAGTCCCAGGTAACATCTGGGAAGTTGAAGTCGCCCATAAGGACAAGGGCAACTGATCTAGAGATTACCCTTAATTCCTTATAGAATAATACATCGGTGTCATCATCCTGGCTGGGTGATCTATAGTAGACTCCCACAACAACATCCGCTTTATTAGCTTTCCCCCTAATCCTTACCCAGAGGCTCTCAATCATGTCGTCCCCAACTGCAAGCACTGTACAGTCCAACCCCTCCTTTACATACAGCACTACCCGTCCGCCTTGCCTTCCCTGCCTCTCTCTCCTGAAAAGCCTATAACCATCCATCACAGTACTCCAGTCACAGGACTCTTCCCACCAAGTCTCACTTATGCCAATGATGTCGTAGCTCTGGGACTGAGCCAAAGCTTCTAGTTCCTCTTGTTTATTCCTCATACTGTGTGCAGTAGTGTACAAACATTTCAGATGTGCACCAGTGTACTCGGTACATTGTGGAGCAGAGTGAAAGCCCTCACTAGCATACCATCCCTCAAACATTGTCATGCCGTCCCATGGCTTATCACTAGTAAGCCTGATTTTATCCCTTTCTCCCTTCAAACCTAGTTTAAAGCTCTTTCAAGCTGCCCCACTAACTTGTGATCAAAAATACTTTTCCCCCATTGAGAAAGGTGAAGCTCGTCAGGCCCCAGCAGGCCTGGTGTCACATAGACCATCCCATGATTGAAAACCCCCAAATTCTGCGGGTGACACCAGCCTTGGAGCCAGGTATTGATAAGCTGGGTCCGCCTGTTTCTTTCAATGTCATTCCCTACAACTGGGAGGATAGAAGAGAATACTACCTGCGCTCCTGATCCCTTTACCAATCTTCCCAAGGCTCTGAAGTCTCTTTTGATCGCCCTTGGACTTCTCATCGTAACTTTGTTGGTACCCACATGAAAAAACAATAACAGATAATAATCTGAGGAACTGTAGTGGTCATGGTCACAACCTATGAGGTTTACCCAACCCACGGATGTGTAAAGATCATGATCATGGGGTTCTCAGAATTCTGCAATACACAAGGACATGGAGGTCCAAGTTTCTGAGAATTTCTTTAATACAAATTACTACAAAACTATTATTAGTAAAACCAAATATGTATATAAAAATGTATACTACAAGTCACTACAAAATTGCCATTAGGAAAGCAAGTATATATATTACAAGAGTAAAGCAAATATATGTATATTACAAGATATTACAGAATTCTAACTAATGAAACAAGTATACATTTATGAACCTTTATCTGTGTGCGTGCCTATAAATATAGTGTGAGGTGTTACCAGTATGACACTCACCAAACTGCTCCCAGGAGTAGGATGATGGAAAGTAGGATGCCAGGTGTCCCCGGCAAGGGTCCAGTCTGTCTGGGAGATCTCGTGCAGAGAGGCTCTTGCAGAGAAGCTCATTCTGGGTAGGTAGCGAGTTACTTTTTATACCTTTTTGGTGTAGATACATAAGTGGGTGTAGGACATCAGTTCCTGGAATAGTCGTCGCTGACTCCTGTTTTCCTGGAAGGTCAGTTCATTATCACAGTTTCTTTGTCCTGTACCCATCAGGGTTTCTTTGTCCTGCCAACTACTCCCCATCAAGGAGGTTTTGGGCTGAGCTTATCAGGGATGTCTTGGGACTCCAGCTAAGGAGATATCCTTCTTTGTCAGTATGTTTACCGGGTTGCCTTTGTGGAGGCTCTGTCAGGAAAGTACCAGGCTAGGAAGTTTCCTGGTAACATCTTTAACCTGAGCCCCAGGGAGGCAGCAAACTTCCTTAAATGGCAGGTCTGGTCAGCAGATCGAGCCCTCTGTTCCCCTCAGAAGGGAGTCACCTATGACAATAACCCACCGTTTTTTTTTCATGGAGGCGGTCATGATGTGGGGGATAGGCTGACCTGACCTTGGGGACTCCTCTAGCATAGATGGATTGTCATTCACCTCATGTCCCTGTCCTTCCAATTCCAGAGCCTCATATCTGTTGTGTAAGGGCACCTGGGAAGGCAAGGTAGACAAGGAGGAGCCTCTCCTGCTGCCCCAAAGAGAGACTTGTTTCCATTCACTTCTATCCCTCAAGTCACTGCCTTCTGCCTTGTGGAGAGAGGGTGCAGGATCCCCCCTTGTCATGTGTTATGCCTAGTTGACATTTCTGTTCCAGTGAGGGCAAAGTATGGTTCCATCAGTCAATCTCCTTCTCAGACTCCTGGATGCTTCTCAACCTGTCCACTTCCTCCAGAAGCTCAGCCACTAAGCTGAGCAGTTCTTCTACCTGGGCGCACCTCCCACAGGAATTCTCACTACTGCCCTCAGACACCAGTAGAAACCTCAGGCACAACCCTGCAGCCAGAGACCTGGATGACTGCATGTTCCCTTAGGAGCTCTGTCTGGGTAGCTGCATCAGTCCCAGTGGGTGCTAATGCCACAGGGGATGCAGAGAGGACATAGCTTTCTGTCGGGTGGTCACCACTGCTTGAGCTCCTTGTGGGGTGATTATGACCGGTGGCAGGGGCCTGGGGGCAGGCGGTCTGGCTGGTGAAGCCATAGTCACCCAGCGTCTTGGTGCCCTCCAGCAGCTGGTCATCCTTGCTGCTGCCTGGTCCCTCCCCACACATAGCCCAAGGGTGTTGGGGGCCCAGAAACCCCCTCAGACACCCCCCAGGTACCTTGCAAGCCTTGCACTCCTCTCAGCACATGGCTGCTTGTCATGGTTTAACCCCAGCCAGCAACTAAGCACCACGCAGACGCTCACTCACTTCACCCCCACACCCAGTGGGATGGGGGTGAAAATCGGGAAAAGAAGTAAAACTCGTGGGTTGAGATAAGAACGGTTTAATAGGACAAAAAGGAAGAAAATAATAATGATAATGATAACACTAATAAAATGACAACAGCAATAATAAAAGGATTGGAATGTACAAATGATGCGCAGTGCAATTGCTCACCACCCACCGATCGACGCCCAGTTAGATCTCAAGCAGCGATCCGCCCCCCACGCAGGCCAACTCCCCCCAGTTTATATACTGGACATGACGTCACATGGTATGGAATACCCCTTTGGCCAGTTTGGGTCAGCTGTCCTGGCTGTGTCCCCTCCCAACTTCTTGTGCCCCTCCAGCCTTCTTGCTGGCTGGGCATGAGAAGCTGAAAAATCCTTGACTTTAGTCTGAACACTACTTAGCAACAACTGAAAACATCAGCGTTATCAACATTCTTCTCATACCTAACTCAAAACATAGCACCGTACCAGCTACTAGGAAGACAATTAACTCTATCCCAGATGAAACCAGGACACTGCTGCTGCTGCTGCTAGTGTTGGCTTCCCATGGTTTGTACATGTAAAGCCCTTATCACCCAGCTACAACACCCTTTCAGAATGGTTTAATACAGAACAGTTTTTAAATATATGTTGTCAAATGAAAAGTCTGGTCATTAATCAACTGAAAGACCTATGGCAAAATGCATAAGTCTCAGATTCTATGTGAGTGGAAGCTCCTAGCAGGAGAAGGTTAAAGGGAGAAGTCATGGAGGTATGAGATGGAAAAAATAAATACTTCTGGGCATCCAGAAACAATACCTAAGATCCACAAGTAGACTGTAAAGTTAATTATTGCACATTATTCTGTGAAACCATCCAACTCCACTCCATTACATGCTGAGGGAGGATGTTTCTTTCTAACTGATTAGAGGCTGAAATACACAGCTAGCACTCAGATTTGCAGTGTGGTCCAGCCCATAAATTCCTGTGCCAATACATGGAGGAAAAAATCCACAAATCTGTGTGTTAGAAAAGCATTGGTGTCAGCTGGCTCTGTATCTTCTGATTTCAGAAGGAGCAGGTATTTGACTCATATAATTTTCCTGGTTCCCAAATACTAGGGATATGCACCATTATATACCTATTCTAAAATTACATACAGCCTTATCTTATATAGTTTAGTTCAAAGTGAGTCCAGTGCAAAAGCACATACAAAAGGTTGGTTATTTGTGAACACAGAAATCTGACTTTGGACAGAAGCAATAATAATTATCCATGAATGTTAGGCATGTGATGCATCACTAAACCATACCCCTGTGAGATCGCTGTCCTCCTTTAGAGGAGGCGCTTCCTGAATTGGAGTAGCTTGGGACAACAGGGTACCATCTATGTCCTTTTGCAATTTAGATATTTTAATATTACCCTCAGTGATTGGCATGATTTCATTAATGCCTTCTAGATAGGCGTACCACTTACGAACAGTGGGGTTTTGGGCAATGCCAGCCCATGGCGCTGTACCTTTATGGACTACATCTAGGAGGTGGAAAGGTCCCTGAATGATCACGCTCTGTTCTCTCCTTAGTCATTCCGCCTGTTTCATGGCCCTCACTAGGGACAGCAAACCCTTCTCAAGATCTGAATATCTCATCTCGGTGTCATTGAAAGAGAGGGAGCTAAATTCCAGGCATCTTTCCAGTCCTTCTGGCCCCCTTTGCCATAGGTTGCAATGAGAACCGTGTTCACTAAATCCCCATTCTACATGGATAGCGTCAGTCGGGTGTATGGGAATAGCTGCTGGAATAGCCTCAATTCCTTTACTAACAATTCTAATGCATTTGTATGCTGTTCAGTCCATTCCCATGATTTTCCCTTTCTGAGCAAATTGTATAAGGGACGGGCAATAATGCAAAAGCCAGGAATATGTTTGCGCCAATAACCTAAGGCTCCCAAAACTTGCTGTAACTCTTTTACACTAGATGGGTTTTGTCCTTGTTCTATTTTTTCTAGGGTGACCTGGGGAATAGAGGCAGCTCCTTTAATCCACCAGACTCCCAGGAATTTGACCTCTTGTGCTGGTCCCTGACGCTTTGAGTCTGGAATTTCCAATCCCAATTTGTTCAGTGTATCCCTAATGTTTTCCATGGTGTCTCTCACGCTGTCCGGGCTCGTTCCTCCTATCAGGATGTCTATCAATGTACTGATATACTGTGCTGTCAGATGGAACAGGAATTTCTGCTAAAACTTTAGCCAAGGCATTGTGAGCAATAGTGGGGGAGTGTTTATATCCTTGTGGGAGCCTGTTAGAACTGTACTGGATTCCCCTCCACGTAAAAGCAAACTGCGTTTTATCTTGCTCAAGGAGAGGAATCATGAAAAACATATCTTTAACATCTAAGGCAGCCATCCAGGGGTGAGCAGCTCCCTGTATCAATGTCACTATCTCCGCAATGTTTGGAACTGCGGCAGTTAAAGGTGCAATATTAGCATTTAACTGTCGATAATCCACAGTAAAACGCCACTGCCCGGTCGGCTTTTTTACTGGCCACACCGGTGAATTGTAAGGCGAATGAGTCCTTTTAACGATGTCCCTTTCTTCCAATTCTGCTACCACCCTGTCAGTCCCTGTAAGCGCTGCTGCTGGCAATGGATATTGCCGAACATTGGTGATCTTAGAGGGGGGGGTAAGGATATGGATGTCTCTAACAAGCTCACTCTCACTATGCCTGATCCAGTTTCCTGTCCTGCAAAACTCCACACTGTTCCATCTGGGAGTTTCCATAGTCGTCCACGCAGTATATCAAATCAAATCCTAGAATGTCAGTGTGCGCAGCACCAACTAATACTTCTGCCCTGGTTAGTCTTTGGTCCCCTGGCAACCAGAGAGTAATTGTCGCAGTAGGGCATTCTTTTACCACTCCCTCAATTCCTGTGAATTTAACCCTACGTCAGCCAGGTCTTAAACCAAGGGTTTGTGCTGTTTCGTTAGTGACTACTGACATTTGGGGCCCGGTATCAATGAGAAAGTTTGCCAATACTTTCCAAGGTCCAACAGGGATGGCAATAGTAGGTTCAGAATGTTTATCAGAGAGCCATTGAATGGATAATACCTGCCGGACAGGGTGGCTCACTGCCCTCCCCGGGGATGCAAGTTTTTTGGCTGGGATTCTGCCCGATCAATCAGATTATATTCTGGCGCAGCAGGTGTGCTTTCCTTATGGATTGGGGGGGGGTTCGGCTGGGTAATTTTTCCCAGCGGGGTTGTTCTTTTTATCCAGATTTCGAATCAATGCATGGAGATCCTCTATAGAAGCACCGCGTAAAATGTGTCGGGGTATACCCAAATCTAGGGCTTTACGCCGCAACTCACCCCGTTCCTTGTTAGGCTTGAACCTCCTATCGGATTTAGGGTTTTGGGTATAAATTTGGTGAACTCGCCGGGCTGGATCAGGGGGCTTTCCACTAGATGAACTGACCCAGCCCATCCGGCATCCGTACCTGTCTATTTCTTGTACGAACTCACTCCAGGTGGGTATGGGGTTGAGCTGACCTCGTCTACGACCATGATCAGCATTCCCCCGAGCAGCTTGTATGCAATCTTGGGCATTTGCTACAAACATCTTAAGACAGTCAGAAAGGCCACAAATGAGGGGAGTTAATCATGACGGATCTATGGGAGCTAACATTGGGGATTTCCTCAATATATCTCTGTCATATATGGCTTGTATGCAGGCTGCTTTCTGTATTGGAGTCGGAGTAGTTTGTAGCTTTAATCTCCGGTGGCTCTCCTCTCTCCTGAGGATCTATACGACCTGCCCAGTATACAGTGCATGCAGTTAAGGAATAGCTATGATTTCCTGGTGTGGTAGTCAAGAATACTCCTGGGCCCCAGTAACCTCCGGCTTCCTCCTCACTCAACATAATACGGTCCCCCCCCTCATAAGAGAAACTCGCCACACATACTCAACCTCCGATTCTCCTGACCGCCTTGAGTATTTCTCCTGTATTTTGGCCAATTCTGCTGGTGACCACGGAATTGTACGCACAGTGGTGTGAATCTCATCATCACTATTAACAGCGGTATTGGTTTTAATCAGGGGGCGTAAGGGAATCAATTGAGGTTCGGAATCGGGGGGTCCCTTCAATCTCATCGTCGTCACTGTCAAACCAGATGTCTCCATTCCATTCCTCAGAATTCGCATAACGCATCAACCTACGAATCTGCCTGACCGGAGCAGAGGGTAGCATCTTATCTGGTAGCTGATTCATCCTTTCCATTACTTGTTTAAGGTGACTATTCTCATTCACGAGTTTATCAACTCGGGCTCCTAGTTTTTCTCCTGTCTCCCTTTCAAAAGCCAATGAGGATTTCAACACCTCATTTTCTGATTTCGAAGCTGCATATTCTACATCAGAAATTTGTTTGGGAGCAGGGGTTTCCTTAGCTTCTTGCTGAGCACAAGATAAACAGGCTCCTAAAACAGTACAAATGACACCTTTACCTTTCCTCCTTCTAATCCTTTGCGTAGCCTGACATTGCTCAATGCGCTCTACCGCTTTCTCCTCATCCTTCCAAAACTTTTGGGCCTACTCCTTCCTAGCCTGGGAAGGGGCACAATTATATTTTTGCAGCAGTTTATCCATGGCAATCCTGCTGACTATGCCAATTTTCTGTTGTGCTAAAGAGTAAAGGAATTCAGCAGAAAATAAACCCCCTTGCGTTCCAGCTTATCCTCAGATGTCAGAGGGGTTTGGGGGCGGCTAGGTTTGGTTTCTGAGTAATGTCCAATTCAGTGCTATAAGTCCAGTCACATCCAATATGCTGAACTATCATGATGACGGATGCACTTATAGCACACTGCACTCTTGGCTTAGCCGCGTTCAACGCATGAGAATTACCAGACTTAGGGAGTTTGGTTGCGTTAACGAACTATCACAGCTAGATTAATGAGCAGCGCAGTTTATTAAAGCAACAGTACAGGCTCTTGGATTTCCGGTGATAAATACACTGGCTGCAAAGCATGTGCAAATGATAATACAGTCAACTACAAGTGCATTAAATTATGAAAGAAAAGAGCTCTAAAGAATTCTAAGTTTCCTGGGGAAGCACTCAGTACAGCTGAGTGTTCGAATCTCACCCAATAGGCGTCCCTATTGGGGGGAAGAGAGGTTCAGACCATCGACTGACCCCAGAAGTCAGTGATGTCCTCCCAACTTGTCTATGATGGTATCTTCCCTAATAGTCTTCCTCTTTTGGGGTCTTTTAGTCCTATTTTTCCTTTTAGGTGGAGCTTGAGTGACTCTAGTCATACATACCTTTACTTTGATTGGTATAAAGTTCTCTCACTTTGCTTTTAAAGGTATATGCTAGAAAAAATTCAGAGCACATGCTCCGTGGGGGGGGTGGTCGCACCTTGGAGGTGGGTAACTTTTGGGATGGAGGTGTGTTTTGGTATTGTAATGATATTATAATGAGCAAAGTTCACCCAAAGGACATGGTGTTGCATGTCAGTACCCCGGAACTGGGCATGTGTGATATAAATCAGTAGTAGGGCATTAGGTCGACAGAACGCCCATTATTTCACCTCCTTGCTTCAGTGGATTCAATGCAGGGACCAACCATTCTTGTTCTTATCATTCCAGTTCCCTATCCCTGCAATCACAGAGCCTGGCCGCGGCATCTCTACTCCGCTCCACCCTCTGTGTTGTTTCTCAGAGTCAGCATACCAAGCTCCCCTGGTGTTACTAACATCTAAAGGTGCAGGTTATGTTGCTTAGGGAACTACCATGGAACCAATTCTTTACGTGTCCACTGCATTCAACCCTGGAGGTTCACCTTCCCTTGGGTGGGGGGGTGTGTGTCATATCGATAAGTCACCTCCAGCAATCACTCCACAGCATGCTATATGGTGTATATCCCCTGTTCTTCCTGGAACTTCTAATGTATCCCTCTAAAATGGTAAAAGATTCATCTTAGCCTAGGGTTACCTATATTCTAGAGAAATCTTTTATCCTCATTTTCACTCATGGAAAGCTTTTATACAAGAAATAAAGAATTGTGAAAGTTATGCACTAGTAATATTATTTAGTCTAGATGAATAGCTCCCAGAGCACATCATTAAACTTTCTTCCATTACTTTTTGTTTCTTCTCAAGTTAATGAGGCCCAGCATATTCAAAATGGTCTGTGCTATGAATCAAATAAGCACCAGAAATTCACTAGCCCTAGGAGAGGTTTGGGAGAGCAACATCCCATGCCCGGTAAGAAGGCATTATCTCATGGAGAGCAAAATGCCTGCAGTAAATTTATCTTACACTGCTTAGGTGAATTTTTGTGTGATAGAGCGTTGTTGGAGAGAAATATGGGAAATGCTGAACTGGGCCGGAGGTTCACAGAGGTCCTTGCTGCCATGGGGATTTTTTTGTAGAGACCACTAGGCAGGAAAGCATCACACTGCCACAGAGTGGGAGGGAGCTTCCAGTGCTTACAACTACTCTGCTGCTCTGGCAGGGGGTTAGTCAGCTCTGCCGCACTTTCTTTGGCATCACTCTCTTAAGAAAATAAAGATATACTTTTTTTCTCTTTGGAAAAATACGATTCGGCCTGGAATAATGAAACTTCGACTTGTTCAGTAATTTGTTTGTGGGACTCTTCCCTCTGGCACTTCTGGGGTTACTTTGCTGTTTGTTACTCCCCAGGACAGTCTTAGTAAAAGTAATGGGCTTCCTTAGCATGGCTTTTGTACAAAAACAAGTGAATACAAAGTTTGCATGTTCTTGGCCATATTTCTTAATGGCTTCTGATTTTTTTTAACTAAAAGTCTCTGTCTTTCCTCTCTTTGGTGGCATGGTGTTCCTCATTAAAGCTTGGAAAGGGACTAGCAAAATGTGATGCAGGATATCAAAATGATGCCTGGACATTCTTTTAATATCTCTAATAGTAGTGTTGTCCCACAAATGGGGTTCGTTTGCCCAGTGTGCAAGCCAATGACACACAGAGTCAAGGTATTTTCAAATTGATTTCATTGATGTGCATGAATGGGTGCCTGTCTCAAGACAGCACACCCTTGTCTCAAAAATTCTCATATTTATACACTTAACTAATACATATTCATTGTTATTTTCCTTAATGATTGGTTCTTTCTTCTTTGCCCCTCATGTAAATTCATGCGCAGACTCTCTCCTTCCTTCATTGTCTTCTTTTGAGTAGGTGGTATCATTTGAGTAGGTGGTCAATGAGTTGGTGGTCGCAATCTCCTCCTGTAGAAATTACCTTTTACCTACTTCTTCCTTAATCTTGGCAGTTCCAAGCAGTTCTTCAAGGTTTATTGACCAGACCACAATCCATTACCTTTTCTGACATGAACATAAAGCCCCATTGTCTAGTAGTTAGTTCCTAAACCCTAAATCATGTCTAGTTATTGTTTTCCTATTTTAAATATTAACTGATGGGGGCTCTACACAGGACTTTAGCAGTTCCATGGTTATTTCAATCATATTATACATATTAATTGATAACAGTAAGGCCACGACAATGTATAGCTTCTCTAATTTTATTAACATTCTTTCAAGTGTGGTGCCATGCCCCTTGTTGCTGAATGTTCTATCTGATTCTCAGGACAGGTAGCTGAAAGAACTGTTCCTCTGATAGCCTGAAAACTCATGCACACTTACATCTATCTCATTTATTCCTGGTATAAATCTGTTTATCTCAGTGAAGTTACATTAGGGATAAATTTGGCCCACTGTCTCTATGCTTTTATAATATACCTATCAACTTTTTACCACTACCTATCTGCACCTTTACTGTATGAAAAATTACAATATTCCTGCACATGCTATCATTTCCTCCATCACAAAATGTCCATTTAAAAGCTGTTTTATTCTTTTGAGTAAATAAGTGCCTTGTTTTAAAATAACAGCAAAAAAGTAAAATTAAGCCTCTGAGCTCAGTAATGCATGAATGACAAATCTGTTGTAGTTTGGAGCATATTTTAATAAACTTTTTAAACCTCTTATAGAAAATTTACATATGTTCAGAAAAAATATTGGACACTAGGAAAGTGAGCAGCATGATTTATTTCATATTCTATTGGCACAGTTATGTTTATACAGACATAATAGATTTCCTAGCTTCTGATTTGCTATCACACAAGTTCATATAATCTTAAAAGTTTTAAAACTTATTTCTGTTTAGGGATTTTTCTAAAGCTCTGTGAAACAAGTTTTGTTACTCTGGGCTCAAACTAAGATTTTACTTTGTTTTGCTCTCAATTCAAGTTAAAATGTTTGAAATTACTAAATCATTAAATTCAAATGGTTTAAAAAAAAAAGAATTCACAACCCAAACACCTCTAAACCTGGCTGGAGACAAAGCTGAGATTTGCTTGGCCTTTGAAAAACTTCTGTTGTGCCTGGCACATTAAAATCGAAAACGTGACAAATTTTGCATGATGTCGCATTATGATGTGGATGCTTCATATACCTCTATTTTTTTGATTTTTCCTTTCAAAGGTTTTTAAAATAAAATTGCCACATCTTGTAACAAAATCAAAATTCATATTTTATGTCTACATCATAGTCAAAACAACACAGCCTCAGAAACCTTGAGATGAGGCTTACTACTGTGCAACTGAATGCCTTCTAAATTTTTTGCCAGTTAGCCACTGTGTTTACATGTTTTATTGAACTAATAATCATATTTTGCCATAGACGTTTTTAATTTCAGTATCTTACAATTTAGAATACCCAATTATTACAAGTAATGGGGTGAATCTTATGAAAAAGTCTTGCAGATCTGAATAGGGTTCAGCCCAGTTGGGTTGTATGAAGAGGTCAGAGGTTCTATATGGCAACCTGTTTTGTATCATGTATGTAAATTACGGTGGAAAGCTATAAGGCTAAATAAATGTAAATGAGTGCAGTTTGTATTGGCTTTGCGTGGCAAGGTTTTGGTAGCGGGGGGGGGTTACAGGGGCGGCTTCTGTAAGAAGCTGCTGGAAGCTTCCCCTGTGTCCGACGCAGCCAATACCAGCCGGCTCTAAGACGGACCCGCCGCCGGCCAAGGTCGAGCCAATCAGCGATAGTGGTAACGCCTCTGTGATAACATTTTTAAGAAGGGAAAAAAAGTTGGGACAGACGGGAAACGGCAGCCGGAGAGAGGAGTGAGAACATGTAAGAGAAACAGCCCTGCAGACACCAAGGTCAGTGAAGAAGGAGGGGGAGGAGATGCTCCAGGCCCTGGAGCAGAGATTCCCCTGCAGCCCATGGTGAAGACCATGGTGAGGCAGGATGTCCCCCTGCAGTCCATGGAGGTCCACGGTGGAGCAGATATCCACCTGCAGCCCGTGGAGGACCCCACACCGGAGCAGGTGGGTGCCTGAAGGAGGCTGTGACCCTGTGGGAACCCCGCGCTGGAGCAGGTTCCTGGCAGGACCTGCGGATCTGTGGAGAGAGGAGCCCATGGAGCAGGTTTTCTGGCAGGACTTGTGACCCCGTGGGGGACCCATGCTGGAGCAGTGTGCTCCTGAAGGACTGCACACCATGGAAAGGACCCATGCTGGAGCAGTTTGTGAAGAACTGTAGCCCGTGGGAAGGACCCACGTTGGAGAAGTTCATGGAGGACTGTCTCCCGTGGGAGGGACCCCATGCTGGAGCAGGGGAAGAGTGTGATGAGTCCTCCCCCTGAGGAGGATGAAGCGGCAGAAAATAACATGTGATGAACTGACCATAAACCCCATTCCCCGTCCCCCTGTGACGCTGGGGGGGATAGGTAGAGAATCTGGGAGTGAAGTTGTGCCCGGGAAGAAGGGAGGGGTGGAGGGAAGGTGTTTTGAGATTTGGTTTTATTTCTCATTACCCTACTCTGGTTGATTGGTAATAAATTGAGTTAATTTTCCCCAAGCTGAGTCTGTTTTGCCTGTGAAGGTAATTGGTGAGTGATCTCTCCTGTCCTTATCTTGACCCACAAGCCTTTTGTTATATTTTCTCTCCCCTGTCCAGTTGAGGAGGGGGAGTGATAGAACGGCTTTGGTGGGCACCTGGCATCCAGCCAGGGTCAACCCACCACACAGTTCTGTTGAAGTATTTTAGGAATCTGGCTCCAATGTAGAAAATGGTGTTGCACATGTAAATCTTCGTATAGAATTTTCTGTTTGGGATAGAATTTGAGGTTAAATTCTGTCAGATTAAGCATCTCTTTCCAAAACAAACTAATGTAAAATAACTTTAAAAAAAACCTTGATGAAAACTCATCAGGTGTTTTTGAATTATCTAAGGCTTTTCCATAGATATCTATAATTTTCAAGTCTCACTGGTGAATATCATTCCAAAGCAATGAATTCTGACTAGAGAGTAGACTTTAGTAAAGTTTAGCAATGCATTCTTGCAAGGCAGGTGATGTTAATCTGTAGTGAGAACCATTATAATAAACTAGCTGTAAAGAAGCAGGTGGCTAGAGTTCCAATAGACCTGCATGAGCATGTCTGAAATCATTTTCCACACCAAAATGCGGGTACCTCATAATATAGAGCACCCAGATAGTGCATAAGGCAGGTACTTTATTGCCAGCACAGCAGCTGTTTCCTGCTAAGCAACTGGGCAGTGCAGTCTATTCATCTAAGCTAGTTTCAAGAGAGTTTATTTTAATCCCCTTCAGTGTCAGCACACGCATGACTCACAAAATTCACTATGGAACCTGCTGGGCACAGCAGACTTCAGTGGATAGCAGTGCTGTGCAGCACATATCCACAGAACCATATGGATTACACATACACACCGAGGGAGCTGCCCTTTGCTCAGTGGAATGGTCTCTACAAGAATTTCTAGCAAAGCCAGCAGCCGTTTCACATGGCCTTAAATTTCTATATGCACAAAATCAAGCCTGCAATGCCAAGAAACACAATTTTAAAAAGAAAAAAAAATTTTAAATGTTTAATGTTGAATGTTTGTGAAAGTATCTTAAAAGCCCTGCTTGGCATGATTCTTATAACTTTCGTGTTATAATTTTGACAGACATAAATGCTCCCTAGTAGGGCTACAGAACAATCATATCTATCCCTCTCATTTAACCCCACTGCTGTGGGAATAGGGCAGGGAAAAGTACAAAGAAAAGAGGCTCTAGTTAAGCTGATGATTAAAGGTAAGACTACAAAAAGGAAATAAAGGAATTCTTCTGCTGTACCTGTGTACAAATAGCAGTAGATCTGTAAGGGCTTTTAACTGTATTAGCCAATGTTTTGCTTTGTTTTATTAAAAATTGGAGCCTGGGGTTCAAGACCAATTATAATGCCAAGTCATGGCATTTGGCTTCTACATGGTTTCTCTAGTACTTCTTATATTAGAATGGGAAACACAGAAGTTCAATAAGAAATGTAGCTACCATGGGCATGAAACGTTAACATTATAGTGATACTTATTATATAAAAAGTAGAAAGAGCTTCTCCTTTACACAAAACTGTGGCCACCAGTGAGAGAAAAAAATCTTCTTGTGCTAAACCTCAGTTACTGGTGCTGCTATTGCTGTTTGTCTACCTGTATGGCAAGCCACAGACTAGTAGTTTGATTTGGGAGACCAAAGCCTGGTTCTATTAGAACTGATGGCAAATCTGACTTTGAATTCAAGAGGACAGGATTCCACTCAGGATGCTTACAAAAGGGAAAGGGGGACAATTTTCATAAGTCTGTTAGTCCACCTTTCATCAAATGTGGGTGCCAAATTAATGTGTAGTGAAATAAGCTGGCTTAGTTTAAGCACATAGTTGCATTTCAGTTAGGTAGTTCACTTCATAATTCCTACCTAGTGTACAGAAACTTTTGTAAGCAACACTGTGTTGTGCGTGTGCATGCACCTGATACAGGCACAGGTCTTTGTCATTGGGATCCCTTCAACTAATGCTGAACACACATCATGGCTTCCTTCTGCTACCTTCTCCAAACTATTACTAAAGATTGTCTATTCTTTTATACCCTTTTTTCCCCAAACAGAATACTTTTTCCTACTCATTGAATAATCTTAGCATAATATCTAGTCTAAACCAATCAGAAAGTTTTGATGCTATCTCCCCAAAATTAGACTTGGCCCTTTCTCTTTAGGCCCAGATGAAAACATTTTTATTCTCTCTTGTTCCACATCTGCTTTGCAGGATAATATTTATTAAGAATAGTAATTTCACATGGTATTTTTAAAATTTATTATGTGACCTTTCCTTGAAAACTGAACATTAGCTTTAAAACAAGATTGAAAATATTTAGAGTTCAAAGCATAAAATAACATTCATAGGTCTTATCACAAAATGCTCATCTGGAATGTAGAAAGTTGACAAGGATTATAAGGATTAAAGCCTTTCCATTGGCATTTGAGGACACTGGTTCAGGCTCTTTGAGAGTCTTGCTGTATTTCTATAATTTCTGTCAGACAACACCACCCTCCGCCCCCCCCCCCAACTGTATATAAGTTTGTAGAAAAGGTATCTTTTTACATATTTGTAAACCTGACTTTTCATAAGCAAAAATAAAGAGATGGATTCCCCTCTGGAAGAGTGGTATCCCTTATCTGATACAGAGCACCATCTTGCATGACTGAGGGTCACAAACCTTTTCCCAAAAAGACCATTCTACACACTGCCATGGTTTAAGCCCAGCCGAAAACAAAGAAGCACCATGAGGCCACTCGCTCACTCTTCCCCCCCATGGTGGGATGGGAAGGAGAAAATACAAGGACAGGCTCATGGGTCGAGATACAGACAGGGAGGGATCACTCACCAATTATGGTCATGGGCAAAAAACAGACTCAACTTGGGGTAAAAAACAACCAAAATCAATTTAATTTGTTACCAATCAAATCAGAGCAGGATAATGAGAAATAAAACCAAATCTTAAAACACCTTCCCCCACCCCTCCCTTCTTCCTGGGCTCAACTTCACTTCTGATTTTCTCTACCTTCTCCCCCACAGCAGCACAGGGGGACAGGGAATGGGGGTTGCGGTCAGTCCATCACACATTGTTTCTGCCACTCCTTCCTCCTCAGGGGGAAGACTCCTCACTCTCTTCCCCTGCTCCACCATGGGGTCCCTCCCACGGGAGGCAGTCCTCCAAGAACTTCTCCAACGTGAATCCTTCCCATGGGTTGCAATTCTTCACGAACTGCTCCAGCATGGGTCCTTTCCACAGGGTACAGTCCTTCAGTCACACACTGCTCCAGCACGGGCTTTCTCATGGAGTCACGGCCATCCACCTGCTCTGGCGTG
This sequence comes from Aquila chrysaetos chrysaetos, assembly GCF_900496995.4. Lineage (NCBI taxonomy): Eukaryota > Metazoa > Chordata > Aves > Accipitriformes > Accipitridae > Aquila > Aquila chrysaetos. The sequence goes on along the minus strand of NC_054457.1, from coordinate 2,601,314 downwards.
GGGTCCTCCATGGGCTGCAGGTGGGCATCTGCTCCACCATTCAGCTCCATGGGCTGCAGGGGGACAGCCTGCTGTCTCACCACGGGGTGCAGGGGCATCACCTCCTCCGGCACACCTCCCCCTTCCCCTTCTTCACTGACCTTGGTGTCTGCATAGGTGTTTCTCTCACATTCCACTCCCCATTCCACTGCAGGTTCCCCTTCTTAAATATGTTATCCCAGAGGCGCTACCACCGTCGCTGATTGGGTCGGCCTTGGCCAGAAGCTGGTCTGTCCTGGTTTCAGCTGGGATAGAGTTAATTATCTTCCTAGTAGCTGGTACAGTGCTATGTTTTGGGTTCAGTATGGGAAGAATGTTGATAACGCTGATGTTTTCAGTTGTTGCTAAGTAGTGTTTAGACTAAAGTCAAGGATTTTTCAGCTTCTCATGCCCAGCCAGCGAGAAAGCTGGAGGGGCACAAGAAGTTGGCACAGGACACAGCCAGGGCACCTGACCCAAACTGGCCAACAGGGTATTCCATACCATGTGACGTCCCATCTAGTATATAAAATGGGGGGAGTGGGGGCGGGGGATCACTGCTCAGGGACTAGCTGGGTGCCGGTCGGCAGGTGGTGAGCAATTGCACTGCGCATCATTTGTACATTCCAATCCTTTTATTATTGCTGTTGTCATTTTATTAATGTTATCATTATCATTATGAGTTTCTTCTTTTTTGTCCTATTAAACCGTTCTTATCTCAACCCACGAGTTTTACTTCTTTTCCTGATTTTCTCCCCCATCCTACTGGGTGGGGGGGAAGTGAGTGAGTGGCTGCGTGATGCTTAGTTGCTGGCTGGGGTTAAACCACGTGTGGCAGTACATCCCGCCCCCCCATCCTGCCAGCAGGAAACAAAACTTCTCCAGGAAGGGAGAAGGGGAAGGAAACCCTGGAGGCTGCAGGTTGAAATTTGAACTGGCCAATCGACATGTGCCAGGTACACCGAGGTGACCCTCCTAGCCAATAGAATTAAATGACCACAGGTCAGATTCGACAGGGGTATAAACGGGGTCCTGCCAGAGGACACGTCGGCAGTCCTCCTCGGAGCAGCGGCTCTGCAGTCGGGGACTCCCCCTCGGGTCGGGGCACCGCCTGAGGTAACTCCTCGAGGGAGAGAGCCCTCAGCTTTTAGGTGAGTGATACGCGCGTTTTGAGCCATCACTTTAAATCTTGGGGATTCTTAAGTCGGCCGTGTAGTATTAATTCTCTTTACATCATTGAGCCTGTGGTTTTATAAAATGTTACCGGACTTCTAACTAACTTTGCTGAAGAATAAATCTGAGTTTTAACACCTGTTGGATTTGGTTAGTTGCGCATCCGTAACATTTTAAATTGGCGTAGTCGGCAGGATGGTGTTAATGGAGGAATTATTACGGAGGCACGGCTGCAGCCCTTTCCCCCAGGTCTGGACTGGGCGAAGGAGAAGTGGTCCGACTCGGCAGCGGTCGTGGAGAGAGTAGAACTGTGCCGCGGAAGTAGTCCGCGAGACAGCAAAGGCAGCGTGTGGGCCCTCCTGGGCGCCTGCTGGATTCAAGCACAGAACCGAAAGAGTGATTCTGCTAAAAGGCAAGGGGAAATAGATTGTCTGAAGGTGGAATTGGAGGAAAGGGACGTGCGGCCCCTTATTGAAACAGAAGGGCACGCGGGTCCGCACGGTGGGAGCCCCCGGAGCGCTGTTTGCACGGCCCCTCGGTCGGGACCCGAGCTCGGCGAGTTGCAAGCTAAGTTTTCGCGCAAGCCGGGCGAAACCGAACCTGAGTATTTGTGGAGAGTTTCTCTAACGGGGGAGGATCGGATACTGTTGAGTGATGATGAAGCGAGAGGTTACTGGGGACCGGCAGGTGATCAGTCGATAACATCCCGAGTAGCTTACTGGGCTGGGGGTGTGGATCCCAAGGAGAGAGGAGAATCTGTTACTATCCGGGCAAAGGGACTGTCGGAGTTAACGGAGGGCAGCAGGAAGGTCCGCCCAGCCGGTTGTAAACCCCGCCCCGAGCGGTCTCGAACTCGCGGTCGGTCGGGTCGGAACTGCGGTCCCGGAAGGGACGCTCTCTGGCGGAAGGCACCGGCACTGGGGGCAGCCCGAGCCGTGCTGCCCGGGCAGTCCGCCGGCGGCATCCGGGAGTGGGATTGCTGGAGGGGAAAGCTGGAGACCAAAGGGAAGCGCCAGCAACCCCGCCCCCTCGGGAAGAGAAACGGGACCCTTTCGCGGCACTGCGAGAGGAACTGGAAGGGCTAAAAACTACGAGCTGCGGTTTGGGGTTCAGGCTGCCCAGTCCGCATGGTGAATACCTGCCAATGGTCTGCTGATAAGGAGCCTTATATACGCATTCCTGTGGGCCCAAAACAGATAAGTTTGGAATTCTTAATCGATACAGGAGCCCAAATTAGTGTTTTAAATGATCTACAAGCTAGTGAGCTGGGAATTAGGCCATCGAGAAAGGCTATAAACATTAGGGGAGTAACAGGGGCGACAGAAAAATGCCCCATAGCTCGAACCCAACTTTGGCTACCTGGGGGAAAAAAGAATGACAGCTGTGGAGGTGGCTTTAAGCCCCTATGAGGGAAATATACTGGGATTTGATGTGCTGGCAGGCAGGCAATGGGACCTACCCAATGGCAGGGTGTGGAGCTTCGGGGGCAGGGAGGCAGAGGCTATTCATGTGAGAACCTTGCAGGTTGCTCCTGCACTACCGCAATCTAAGGTAACCTGTGTCCCTCAATACCCACTTCCAGCTGCGGCCAAATGGGGCATTTTGGAAGTAATTAATGATCTGGAGAAAAGAGAGATCATCAGTCGCACATGTTCTCCTTACAATTCCCCTGTTTGGCCAGTCCGTAAATCAGATGGAAGGTGGCGACTAACAATTGATTATAGGAGATTGAATAGTAATACCCCACCATTAACTTCTGCTGTCCCAAGTATCAACTCAGTACTAACAGCAATACAGGCTGCAGCCCAGCCATGGATGGCTGCTTTAGATGTCAAGGATATGTTTTTTATGGTTCCCCTAAGGGAAGAGGACAAACCCCAGTTTGCCTTCACTTGGGAGGGGACCCAATACACTTTTAATTGACTTCCCCAGGGATACAAGCACTCCCCTACTATTGCTCACAATGCTTTAGCCAAGCTCCTTGATGCTGTGGAGGTACCACCAGGTGTCCACATCTGTTAATATATAGATGATATCCTAGTTGGTGGGGACAACAAGGAACAGGTAGGGCAAGTGGCTGAGGCCATCTGGAATCTGTTGATCAAGAATGGGCTACACATTCCATCTTCTAAATGCCAAGGTCCAGGACAAGAAGTCAAATTCCTAGGGGCATGGTGGATAGCTGGGGCAGTTGCGGTACCTGATGACGCTCTGTTAGCAATTGAAAAGGGACAGACTCCAAGTAATAAAATGGAATTACAACAGCTGTTAGGTACCTTGGGCTATTGGAGGAAACATATACCAGGGCTTTCAGTGATTGCCCGCCTTCTCTATGACTTGCTCCGAAAGAATAGGAAATGGGATTGGATTTTGCAGCATATGGAAGCCCTCACCACTCTGAAAGATGAGCTTAAGGCTTATCAGAGACTAGGTCCGTTGCACCCACGAGATCCTTTAAGGGTGGAATGGGGATTTGCTGAACATGCCTCATACTGTGGCATGTTTCAAAAGGGGCCACAGGGACCAGCCAGGCCTTTATTATTCTCTCCCACTTCATTTAAGGAGACTGAGCAATGATATTCAGACTGGGAAAAGGGGGTCCTCTCCCTCACTAGAGTGGTTAAGGAGGCTGAAAAGCTGCGTACTTCACAGGATGTTATAGTACAGGGTCCTTTCCCTCTCTTAAATTCAATCCTCAATGGGTCACCTCCTCCGGAGGGAATAGCCCAAAAGGCCACAGTAAGGAAATGGTATGCATACCTAGAAGGGATAAGCCAATTGCTCCTGCTAAAAGAGGGTCCGACTAAAGTTTTCAAACTACAACAACCTGTAAACCCTGACCCAGCCTTGCTGGGTCAACCGTATAAACCTTCTCCGATTGAGGAGGCACCCGAATTTGTGGCAGGCTCAGATGTGCAAGGAGTGTGGTTCACAGATGCATCTGCCCATCGAGTGGGATCAAAGTGGCAATATAAAGCAGTGGCATTGGAGATTGGTACTGGGAAGACAGTCGAGGAAGAGGGTGAAGGTAGTGCACAAGTAGGAGAATTACGGGTTTTATTACTGGCCATAGAGAATGGTGCTACCATTGTCTATACTGACTCTTACGCAACCTTTAAGGGTTCTACAGAGTGGCTATGTCAGTGGGAATCTAGTAAGTGGGAAGTAGGTCATGTGAAAGTGTGGAGAACAGAGGACTGGCAATGTCTCCTGGCAATAGGGAGATCCTGACCTTTAAAGGTGGGATGGGTGAAGGGACATGCTTGGGATGGAACCCCAGCTGCGAAATGGAATCAGCAGGTGGACCACCTGACCCAAATCAGGATGGTCACCAGTGAGAAGGAGGATTGGGATAGACTAGCAGAATGGTTGCATATCAAATGAGGCCACTCAGGGAAAGCAGATCTCTATTATGAATGCCGATCTCGGGGTTGGCCAGTGTCTATGAAAACCTGTGAAGCAATTCTTACAGCTTGCCTGCAATGCTGAATAAGGCTTAAAGCTAATCACCCAAACCAAGCTCCGGCCCAGCATATCAGACAAAGCAAGGCTCTTTGGAGCACGTGGCAGGTTGATTACATTGGTCCTTTAAAACCATCTCATGGGAAGAAGTATATTTTGGCAGGAGTGGAAGTGATAATCAGGATTGTCTATGGCAACGGCTGTTGGTACAGCCACTGGAAACAAGACAGTTCAGGTCTTGCGAGAGTGGTTTGGTATTCTACCTACTCCCGAATGCATTCAAAGTGACAACGGATCACATTTCACAGCCACAGTGGTACAAGACTGGGCTCGAGGGGAGGGCATCAAATGGGTGTTTCACACCCCATATTACCCCCAAGCCAATGTTATAGTTGAGCGAACCAATGGCTTGATTAAAAAACATGCTGATGTCTCACGCCACAACTGGGACACGCGATTACCACAGGCAGTTTTTACCGTTAACAACCGATGGGGAAATTATGGTAATCCAAAAATTCGAGCATTCGGTCCTACGGAACCATTAAGGGGCAAGGATTTTATTCCAGGCGACCAGAAACATCAGCTCCCACAGGAGACATACGTGGGCCAATCCGTCATGGTGAAACTGCCCTCCATTGATATTGTTCCTATGACCTTAGCAAAACCCAGAGGCCTGCATGCCTGGGAAGCTTTGAATGGAAGTGGAAAGACTCACCGTATCAGTGCCCGGTGGATAATACCAGACTTCTAACCCTGTGACCCGGTTTTAAAACCGAAACCTAGTTGTGCTTTTTTACAGGACCATGAAGGAAGGAGTCATTCCAGTCCGTTTGCTGACAGTGATGACTGTGACAGACGTGGATGATGAAGATCTGGATAATAATGTCGTGGCAAAATGATGGACATTAATATCACGAGTCCTTGACCTCACATGAGAGCAATATAACAATTAGAATTGATCACCAGATGTGACTATATCCTCCAACTAACCCATGGGATGACGGGGTGGAGTTGGAATGGTACTATGCTATGCCCTGAAATTCCATCGGGGCAACTGTATGGTACTTGAGGAACATTATTAGAGCACCCTAGAACCGAGTTTACAGCTATCAACCTTAGCCAATGCTACATCTAACAATTTGGGGACTCTCAAACAATCGGTTATAACATATCGGTAAAATGACTATCAAAAATTGGGCTGTATTGGATTAGATGCCAAAGAAAGAGAAGGGTATATGTAAAGTTTTGAACATGTCAATGGACAACTGCTGTGTTCACTCCAAATGTGTCAATGTGGCTTCAAGACTAAATCAATGAGAGAATATGGCAAGAGACTCAGAGGCAATTGCTTCTGCAACAGGGACGAACTGGTTGGGAAAAGTTTTGATATGTTCAGATTTTCTTTCATGGGGTGGGAGACCAGCCTTCTCTAAGCTTTAATAATGCTTGTAGTTATGATTACTGTAATCTATATTGCAATAAGTTCTATCAAACGCTTGGTAGTGAAGCCTGGTCAAGTAATGGTTAAGTATACTCCTTTAAACTGTCCATACACTGAATATTCCTGTGTTCTACATTCCGCTTTGGTTCTAGACCAGAAGGGAATGATGACCCACAATGAGCGTCAAACTCGCCAAACTGCACCCCCTTTTAACTTTGGAGGCAAGAGGTGACTGTACCACCACTCCAAAGAAACCAGTTGAATCATGACTGTGGTCACGGGGTGGATTGTGGCAGTACATCCCGCCCCCCCATCCTGCCAGCAGGAAACAAAACTTCTCCAGGAAGGGAGAAGGGGAAGGAAACCCTGGAGGCTGCAGGTTGAAATTTGAACTGGCCAATCGAGATGCGCTAGGTACGCCGAGGTGACCCTCCTAGCCAATAGAATTAAATGACCACAGGTCAGATTCAACAGGGGTATAAACGGGGTCCTGCCAGAGGACACGTCGGCAGTCCTCCTCGGAGCAGCGGCTCTGCAGTCGGGGACTCCCCCTCGGGTCGGGGCACCGCCTGAGGTAACTCCTCGAGGGAGAGAGCCCTCAGCTTTTAGGTGAGTGATACGCGCGTTTTGAGCCATCACTTTAAATCTTGGGGATTCTTAAGTCGGCCGTGTAGTATTAGTTCTCTTTACATCATTGAGCCTGTGGTTTTATAAAATGTTACCGGACTTCTAACTAACTTTTGCTGAAGAATAAATCTGAGTTTTAACACCTGTTGGATTTGGTTAGTCATGCATCCGTAACACCACGACAGGGTCCGACTTGACGCTGGGGAAGCTTCTAGCAGCTTCTCACAGGAGCCACCCCTGTAGCTCCTCCCCCGCTACCAAAACCCCACTACACAAACCCAATACACACACATAAAAGAAGGAAAGAGTGGAGTTATTTGCCAACAGGGCAGTACCCATGTCATGGTTCAGCTTTGGTTTTTTCTGTTCTTTAAAATCTGGAATAAAGACAAGAAAACTGATGGTGTAATCTCTACTATCTGTGCAATTGCTATTTAAAACAGTAGAAATGTATCTGCTTGCATTACCAATATTTCATAATATAAATGACAAATAACATATATTTCCCTTCATCTCTCATATAATATCACATAAAAATATGTGTGCAAGTATATCTAATGACTCTGGTATCTTCTGCCTGTGGTGTCTTATGCATAATAATTCTCATTGCATTTTGACCATTTCTGGTCTTTGGAGTACTCTAATTATAGTACAAAATGTTTACAATTCTGCTGAAATATGTAAATGATGCAAGACTGAGTGTAATAGGAAAATGCATTTTTTAAGAGAAAAATACATGAACTGACATGATGCAGGAGATAAGTGCTTTTGAGAAAATAATGTCCATGCAACAGAAGGTGGACAAATAATGCAGAGTAGAAAATGAATGCATGTCTCTTCAAAACAGTACAAGCTCTTTTTTGACATGCAAGTAATTCAGTAGGAAGGAAAAAACTAGAACTGAATTTAGCTGATGCAAATGAAATTCAAGTTAAATTGGTTGTCACAGCAAGATGATGTTAACTATGTAAATGTTTACTCTTTATTAAACTGCTATTTAGAATGGGATAAAAATATAAGGGTCTCATTGTCCATTTAAGACTCAAATTGTGCATTTAAAAGCACATATATACGGATTATTCACCCCTCTTCCACCTTTGAGAATTAAATTTAAAATCTCTTCTACTTTTTGCCAGTATTTTCCTGTAATTATAGCTCACATATTGTAGTTCCAGGCTACCAAACCCACCAGGCTTTTCTAGCTAAGCAGGATCCCTTTACATCATTGTTTCAGATACATTCATTCTCTACAATATTATTGGCTGTTTCAGGTTAATTACCAAAATAATTTGCCTGAGAAGTGAGATTTAATTGTTTTACAACTACCCCTGTGAAGTACAATAGGGATTACAAGTACTCATTGATTATACTATTGGTTAGAATAAGGAACTCTCATTCTAGCATTTCTCATTCATTTTGTCATTGCATTCTCTTTGAAAGAGACCAAATGGGTCCCAGAAGGTGAAAGCAAAGAAACCTAAAAGGCCCCCTTTGATGAATGACAATATGACAGCTGCCCTCTCCCTGTTTTTGGAGATTATAAACCTTATTAAATCATGTTAGCTATTGATTGAGAGTGAGCTAAACTAAAACCAACAGTAGCAGCATGGATCAGAGAACAGTGCTTTCATAAATGGGCACTGAACACAGCTAAGCTTTCCCGTCCTTTTGCTGTGTGGGTGTTTTTTAAAAAAAACTATTTACTTTTGTTTAAACCATTATACAAGTAATTCACATAAGTATACAAGCTTTGTCCATCACAAATAACCGATAGCTGTCCCTATAGTACTAGGAATTCATCTTTTATACAACATTAAAGTTAAGACTCTAGACTTTATTATTATTACTATTCTGAGCAATTGTCACAACTCTCACTGACTTCAGGATGACCTTAATTATAATAAGGCTGGTTTTGAACAAATGGTATGAAAGCATGAAACCATTTGTAAAGATTGCATCTAGAAAATGAGGAAAAAATACTCTTTTTAAAAATCATATTTTATTGTAGGCTACTTCTGTTACTGGCCTGGCATGTTAGCCACTTCTGAAACCCACTACAAAAATTGCCTTCATGGCAATCACCTTAGGATAACTTGAATCTGCCTGCTTTTGAGAAGACCCCTTTAACAAGAGTATGTGTTAATTAACTGTGAATCATTTATTTTTAAAGCATAGTGCATTTCAGACCATGGTAGGAAATAATGAAACATAAATAAATGTACATTTAATCCTATAGGTATTTATCTTCTGATAATAGAGAATCTTAGGCCTGCCTCTGAAGAATTTATTTGCTTTAAATATTTCGCTTGTGATTTAATTTCTGTTTTTCCTACCAGGGGTCTACAGGTGTCCTTTGTCATAGTCAGATCCCTGGATCAAAGACACTGTTTAAGTAAATAAAAGTAGCATAATGATGAAAATAATCTATTTGAAAAAGGTGTCATTGTACTATGATAATTCCTAAATTCAATAAACTGTGTAAAAATTTTACTCATGAATTAATTTTCGCTGAAGGATCAAATCATAGTCCACATAATAATGATATAAATACTAAAGTTATTATTCATATCCTATGAAATGAATCCAGTTTTGATGTTTATTAATAGCCTTATTAGATGGAGTTGCACTATGCTATACGAAAAGCCTCTCAGTAACAAAAATTACACTTCTGGAATAGCTGATATAGTTGTAGAAATTCTTGTATTAGGTCTGGCTGAGATGGAGTTAATTCTCCCCGTAGCAGCTGATACTGAAAAGCCGGTCGAAGAAACTCTCTAAGGCTCGTTTTGGAGTTTTAGAAAGCAGGCATTCTTTATTGCAGCACTGGATGCACGGGGGATAGTTCCACCTAGCATGCATGCCACAGCTTTAGCACTAACAGGTTATATAGAATAACTAATTGCATATTAATCAGATGAGTATACATACACATAAAAATGATTATAACTGATTATCATAGTACTGCCTACATCCGATCATGCGCAATGAAGGATCCATTTGAGTCAAAGGGCTGCTTTTGCGACCACCGACCCATTTGAAGTTCTTGCTGGCTGTCCTTGAAGTCTTTATTCTTGTCCTTGTTCTTTGATCTTGAAGCTTAACGCAGCTTCAATCACATGTGGTCAGTTTCAACATTGTTCTCATCTAGCGTACAGGAACATCTAGTCATAAGAGCCAAGAACTGCCAAACTTAGGAGTAACTACCTCTACTAGTTAATTGCTTGGCTATACTTTTGTCTATTGTTTCAATCATAGTGTTAGTATAAGATTTCTAATGATTATTTACCAAATCTCACTTTTACAGTCACCTAGCAGCAAACTAGTTTCCACAGCTGGTACAAAATATTAAACCCATCAAAATATTTAGACATGCCATACAGAATGTATGGAAATATGCTATCAATTCCCCCCTTTCTGTTTGAGGCTACTAATTCTTTTAGTAGTCTCACTTGAACATAGATTGTGTCACAGCTCGTTTAAGACAGCTAAAAGTGACACAGATTATAACAATGATGATAACTAACTACTTCTCTTGCTTTGTTGGTGTGACAAGGGAAAGCTTCAGGCTACCTAGTAAAGGTATTAACTAGAACTAGGATATATCAATATCCTTCTTTTCGAGGCAATTCTGTAAAATCAATTTGCCAATATTTTCCTGGAGAATTTCCTTGCTTAGTAATTCCAAAAATGATTTTATTATTGGTTTTGGGATTATTACATATACAAATTTCACATCTACTTGTAATTATTCAAATAATTTTTGTCATATTTCTATTCAAATACACTTTTGTAAATGCTTAACAAGGTTTTCTGTTCCTCAGTGTACTTTGTTATGTTCAGCCCGGGCAATTTCTCTCGTTGTTGCGGGTGGGACTATTGTTTGGCCTGTTGGTGTTACAGCCCATCCTGTTTCGTTTTTATTAGCCTGCAATTTAATAATTAATTCTTCATCTTTTTCGTTATAATTTGGAGCATCTTCAGGTAAATTTACACTTTTCTCTAGAACTAGTGCTAGGATGCCTTTTTCTGCAGCCTCTTTCGCAGCTCTATCAGCCAATCGGTTACCTGTTTCAGGGACAGTCCTACCTGACTGATGTGCTTTACAGTGCATTATCGTGACTCCTGTTGGCTTTTGAATGGCTTCTAACAATTTCAGTATTTGTTCTGCATGCTGAATGGTGGTTCCTTGTGCAGATAACGGTCCTCTTTCTTTCCATATCGCTCCATGTGCATGTACTACTCCAAAAGCGTACTTTGAGTCTGTCCAAATGTTGACTCGCTTTCCTTGACTTAGTTCCAGGACTCGAATAAGAGCTATCAACTCAGCCTTTTGGGCAGATACATTCGAAGGCAAAGCTCGTGATTCAATTACCTTCTCAGTAGTGGTTACCGCATATCCTGATAGACGTTTTCCTTCACGGATGAAACTGCTTCCGTCGGTATACAGTTCCCAATCCATTTCTTCCAGTGGCGCATCTCGGAGATGTGGTTGGCTGGAGTAGACTTCTTCAATTGTCTGCAGGCAGTCATGTTCCAGTTCTCCTTCAACTTGATCAGTTGTTAAAAAACACAGCAGGGTTAATGATGGTAGTAGTTTTTAAGTAAACATCATCTTGCTCCAGCAACACCACTTGGTATTTCAGCATTCTACTAGGGGATAACCAATGCCCCCCTTTCTGTTCTAGCACAGTGATTACCATGTGGGGAACGTACGCTGTAATTCTTTGTCCTAGGGTGAACTTGTGAGCTTCTTGGATCAATAGCACAGTTGCAGCGACGGCTCTCAGACAACCAGGCCATCCCAGACTCACATTGTCTAATTGTTTCGAGAAGTAGGCCACAGCTTACCGACTTGGTCCCAGATATTGGGCCAGGACACCCGGAGCTATACCTTTTCTTTCATGAGTAAAGAGTTCAGATGTCTTTGTGAGATCTGGCAGGCCTAGGGCTGGTGCCTCCATTAAGCCTGTTTCAGTTCTTTGAAAGCAGCTTTCCCCGCATCAGTCCAATCTATAAATCCATTGTTTGAGGTTTTGAGCTGCTCGTATAAAGGTCGGACCAGCAAGCCATAATTTGCAATCCACAGGCGACACCACCCAACCATTCCCAGAAATGCTCGCAATTCTTTTAGAGTCTTAGGTTCAGGGAGATGACAAATTGCCTCCTTTCTCTCAGTTCCTAATTGTCTCTGTCCTTTCAGGATTTCAAAACCCAAATAAGTTACTTCTCTCTGGGTTCTTTGGGCTTTTTCTTTTGACACTCGATATCCACTGATTCCCAAAAAGTCCAAAAGGCTAATATTTAACTTTGTGCATTGTTCTTCTGTCTCAGCTGCAATTAACAGATCATCCACATATTGCAACGAGATTCCTTCATTATTGTCTTTCTTCCAAATCTCTAATTCTCGTGCCAATTGATTTCCAAAAATGGTAGGGCTGTTCTTAAAGCCTTGAGGCAAGACTGTCCATGTATATTGTGTTTTTCTCCCAGTCTCAGGATTTTCCCATTCAAAAGCAAAAAGCTCTTGACTATTGGGATCCAAGGGAATACAGAAAAAGGCATCTTTTAAGTCTAACACTGTGAACCATTCTTGTTTCTCTGTTAGGGTTGTTAACAAAGTATTACGATTTGCTACTACCGGATGAATATCTTGTACTATTATTTGATTTATCGCTCTCAGGTCTTGAACCAACCTGTAATCTTTTCCATTAGCCTTTTTAACAGGCAAGATTGGGGTGTTATATTTGGATTCACATTCTATTAACAATTTGTACTTTAGAAATTTTTGTATTATCGGTACTAACCCTTTCCGACTTTCCAGTTTTAGGGGGTATTGTTGAATTCTTACCGGACTCCATCCTGGCTTTAAATCAATTCTCACAGGCTCTGCTCTTTTGGATTTACCAGGAACTTCCCCAGCCCAGACGATTGGAATTACAGCATTATTTACTTCGACTGGTATGATCTTCTGCTTTCGGTGACCGTCCTGTAACAACAAAGCCACTGCTTCAATATGTTTAGTTTCTGGAATTAGAATTTTAATCTCACCATTTTTAAATATAATTTCTGCTTCCAATTTCTCAAGTAGGTCTCTCCCTAACAGGGGTTTAGAAGAATTTGGCAAATATAGAAACCGACGAGTGACCCATTGCTTTCCTCATTTCATTGTCAAAGGTTTAAAGAAGGGTCTAGTCTCTCGTTCACCTGTCGCACCAACACCACTAATTTCTTCAGAACTTAATTCCCCCTCTAAGGTGTTTGAAACTGAAAAGGTGGTTCCGGTGTCAACTCAAAATTCAATTTTCTGTTCTCCCAGGTTAGCTGTAACCAGAGGTTCTGCTGGGAGACTCCCCTCCGGTCCCCGTCAGATACTTTTCACTCAACTTTCCCAAGAAAGGGGGAACTTGCTGAGATTGTGCAGCCAAAACTGGCATCGCCTGTGACCTTGTAGGTCTCAGGGGACATTCCCCTTTCCAGTGTCCTTCTTGTTTACAGTAGGCACACTCATTCGGTCCCAGGGGCTGGTTTAATCCCACTGGTGACCCCAACCCAGTTCCTCTCCCTCGTCCCATTCTTCGACCACATCCCCTTCCTCGAGGAATAACTCCTCTGCCTCGTCCCATGCCAGCTCCTACTTCCAGAGCAGCTACTAACCTTGCATCATTTTACTCTGTAATTCATCTCTATTTTTATATGCCACCCAAGCAACTTCTAATAATTTTCCCCAATCTCAAGAATCTGCTCCTTGTAATTTTTGTAATTTCCTTCTGATATCATCAGAGGTTTGTCCTATAAATAAAGGAGCCAATTGAGCTTTTCCTTCTTCAGACTCAGGATCCAGATTAGTATATTTCCTAGCAGCATCTTTTAATCTGCTTCGAAATTCAGTGGGAGACTCTTTTCTATCTTGTTTAATTTCATATAATTTAGACATGTTAATTGCCTTAGGCATAGCATTTCTAATTCCGAATAGAACCCATTTTTGATATTGATCTAGCAGTCTTCTCTGAGCCAAATTATTAGGATCTCATTTGGGATCAGTAGATGGAAAATTTTGTTCCACTGTTCATTGTAATACTCCAGAAGCCACTTGTGCTTCTACCTAGGTTTTAGCAACCCTCTGGATCATATCTCTTTCTGTACTATCAAAAAATACATCCGTTATTACTTGTATATCTTTCTAATCAAGATCCTGAGTCTGAATCATTGTTTCAAAAGCATGGGCTGTCTGAGCAGGGTTTTCCCGAGAGCGCCCAGCTCCTATTTTCCAACTGTGTAAGTCCACAATAGAAACATCTTTGCCCAATGCTACATGCCGAACAACACTGTTTGAGCTTATTGTCACCTTTCTTGTTTCCTTCTTTTTCTAAAGATAGCACAAAAGGATCGCTGGGTGGCATATGAATTCCACAATCCTTTTGTCACTCAGGATGATTTCTTTAAGGTAAAGAACAAATCCCAATACATCACTTCATCCTCTTTCTGCTCATGTCTCAAAAATAACACAAGTTATAGCATGGGGTTATAATTTAGCGTCCCATTCACGGGCCACTTTTCTCCTTCGTCAAGCTTACACAGAGGCCACCAATGATTACAATATTGAATCAAATCTTCTCTCCGCACGTTACCACCCGGGACACCCCCCAGCTGTTTCCAGTGCTTTAAAACACACCCCAGAGGTGATTTTTGAGGGAGTTCACTTGACTGCCCTGTTCCCGTTATCAACACCTTCAGTATACAAAAATCAGAAATTGGAAAGACAAATATCAGAGCCTAAGTCAAAATACCAAACAGAATCAATCAGAGATCAAAAGGTCATATCCAAAATCAATAGTCAAATACTAAAGCCTTAATCAAAGTACTGAGACCAAACCAAATGGGTATCTCTGCCTTCAACCAGCGAGACGAATACCCTTTACCAGAGAAGTACTTCTACCAGAATACTAGACTTTTAAGGATCCTTTTATATCTCTTCCTTGCTGACCTCTCTTAGCCAGGCTTACAGGTAAGAGTACCAGACCAGAATACCAGAACCAGGTTAATCAAAAGAATGCCTTTAAATAAAGTCTTACCAGTGGTCTTGGCTTGTGAGCCTGGGGAACGGGGATCAAGGGTGTCCCCGAGAAATCTCAGTGCTGGCTGGAGGTCCTGCGATCCCACGTCCATCGAGTCTCAGAAGCCTCGTCCCATCTGGGGTGCCAAAATGATACCGAAAAGCCGGTCGAAGAAACTCTCTAAGGCTCGTTTTGGAGTTTTAGAAAGCAGACATTCTTTATTGCAGCGCTGGATGCACGGGGGATAGTTCCACCTAGCATGCATGCCACAGTTTTAGCACTAACAGGTTATATAGAATAACTAATTGCATATTCATCAGATGAGTATACATACACATAAAAATGATTATAACTGATTATCATAGTACTGCCTACATCCGATCATGTGCAATGAAGGATCCATTTGAGTTGAAGGGCTGCTTTTGCGACCACCGACCCATTTGAAGTTCTTGCTGGCTGTCCTTGAAGTCTTTATTCTTGTCCTTGTTCTTTGATCTTGAAGCTTAACGCAGCTTCAATCACATGTGGTCAGTTTCAACATTGTTCTCATCTAGCGTACAGGAACATCTAGTCATAAGAGCCAAGAACTGCCAAACTTAGGAGTAACTACCTCTACTAGTTAATTGCTTGGCTATACTTTTGTCTATTGTTTCAATCATAGTGTTAGTATAAGATTTCTAATGATTATTTACCAAATCTCACTTTTACAGTCACCTAGCAGCAAACTAGTTTCCACAGCTGGTACAAAATATTAAACCCATCAAAATATTTAGACATGCCATACAGAATGTATGGAAATATGCTATCATCTTTATAATGCTTTAAGGGAAATTTGGTTAAGGAAATAATACACTCTAAATGATGCTTAGAGTTTAGTCTTCTAGTTTATCACTTTTGTTATACCAGTCACTAATTTTTGAAGTACAATTTGTTTCTAGTCTTTTTGTCATCAGAGTGGTGTCCTGGTTTCAGCTGGGATAGTTAACTGTCTTCCTAGTAGCTGGTACAGTGCTATGTTTTGAGTTCAGTATGTGAAGAATGTTGATAACACTGATGTTTTCAGTTGTTGCTAGTAGTGTTTAGACTAAGTCAAGGATTTTTCAGCTTCTCATGCCCAGCCAGCAAGAAGGCTGGAGAGGCACAAGAAGTTGGGACGGGACACAGCCAGAACAGCTGACCCAAACTAGCCAAAGGAATATTCCATACCATGTGACATCTCATCTAGTTTAGGAACTGGGGAGTGAGTGAGCGGCTGCGTGGTGCTTAGTTGCTGGCTGGGGTTAAACCACAACAAGTGGAAATATCGTTGGCCTTTAGTATGGCATGAGTTGCCAAGTCAATCAAGGGGGACTGCACCACTAGGAAGTAAGACAAATATCAGAGCTGGGCTTAAAACAACTTCAGAACTGCAGAAGCCTCCAAGCACAAGAAGTTGTTCAGCAGTCCCACAGAATTCAGGTGTTGCTTAAGATTTGGTTTTCTTTGGAAGTTCTGGATAACACCATCTTTGAGAACTTTGTACTGAAATTTTTACACTTGAGCTATTTCTCATTATTATATCATTATGTCACTGTCGCAGGAGAAGTTAGAGATCACTCAGACAGATCTGATCTATTAGTTAGTTTATTGAGTTCTAATTAGTAAATTTAGGTATGTAAAATATTTAATAAGTACAAATGGATTGGTGGTCAATACTCTACTATTTACTACACTTAAAGTTAGTATGGGATACAAAGATTATTGCATAAGCTTACTACACGTATCTTAAATGCTACATGCATGTGTGAGAGACTGAAAGAGTTAATGTCTCAAACATTTTGGTGGGGCAAGTTCTGCTTAAAGACAAACCCTGCACAGCAAGGAACCAAGGTGAAAAGCCCATCAGCTCAGACATCAGCAACAGGAGGGGGAGGGCGTGCTGGAGGGTGCACAGCTCCCTGTTCTGATAAGCTATTCTGATACAAAGATCAAACAATGGCAGTGTCTGCAGGGAAGGAGAAGTTACTCCACAAATGACCCCCAAGCCCAAAGGCTCACAAACTGCTCATTAGCCTGACGAGTTTGGGTGCCCGCCCGAAGGAGGGGCAAGGAGATGATAAAAGGACAAAAACTGAAGCCCCAGGTGCGCAAGCCCACCGGGACTGGACCCCTCGGCTGACTGAACCAACGCTGGGCCCAGGACCGGTGAAATCTTTCTCTCTTCCTTTCTCTCTCTCTCTGTCCTTTTCCTTTTCCACAATCCCTACACCTCATCCGTTTCAAGATATAAACCGTTGACCAAGTCTGAGACTAAGAGTGGATCCAGCCGCCCCTAGACCCTTCTCTGAGGAGGAGTCTGGAAAGCAAGGGGGTCTGCTCTGAACCTCGTGACTCAACAGAAGGGATCTCCTTATTCCCTGAATTGATGTATATGGTTACACAGTTTACAGAAGTAGTCTTATGCCAATTCCTGTTGTGAGAAACCCTGCCACCTACTACCATGCCTCCCCAGATCAGTTTGCTTCTGTCATGAATAAAATCTTTAACTGATCGTTTGGTGTCGTTTCACCTTAATTTAGCCCGAGGGAATTTCGAATTAAACACGACTCCCTGGTCTGTCCAGTCTGGGTCGTGACAGCATGCAGAAAATGTCACTTACCAACCCATTGATGTCTGGTGTCATGTAAGGGATCTCTCAGCCTTGAGGGGTAACCTTGAGAGGCGTCCCTACTCAAGGGGAGATCACTGCCACGCAGCCAGCTGCTATGGAGGGAGAGCTCAATGGATCCTGATGGCTGCAGATATTTACAGTGTAAAGTTGTTGATTTGTAGTCAGATTTTCTGCTGTGTTTATACAGTTTTGGCCACTTACCAGCCCAGTCTCCAGCCAAACCGTTTTTTGGGGTTTGGTACTGAGTTCTCACTGATAGCCTCACACAATAGGATTAACTTTGGTTAGGCCTACTTGCTGAGCATCTGCCTGCACCAAAGTTCAGTTAGTTAAAACAGAAGTGCATCCATGACGGTCAATTACATTAAGCATCTTTAGAATGGCCTAAAAATAGACTTGTCAATCATAACAGTAAGAAAATAGAAAACTTTCAACAGTCTGACATAGCTGAATAGAAAGATTTATATTTTCTGCTATGGGAGAAATCACAGAATGAAGTCTGATAAAAATATGGCATTTTCTAGAGAGATTACATGAAAGAATGACTATAATTATCTGTGTACTGATGTTGCCTGGCTTATCAAAACAGCCCTAAATCACTCCTTTCCAAAGCATGATGGTAAGTACATGATAAGAATGATAAGTGCAACTTATTTGTAACTCATACAAGAATTATGTTGCAATATAAAGCAAAAATGGATGTGCTTTTACTTGTCTTTCTGCTTTTTGCATGCAAAGTCAAATAAAAAAGATGGTAAACATAATTCTACCAGTAAAAAGGTAAAAAAAGAGAAGTTACTATGGAGGTTATATATGATACACTAAATAATAGAAGGCCTAGACTTTTCAAAGTATGTCTGTTAGAAAAGCTTGCTAACAATGATCCCTTTTTTATTATTTAGTTTTTTTCCAAAGTTTAAGGATTTTGAGCCAAAACCAGGTTTGTTTAAATTTGTGATTGTATTTCTGTTGGACTTTCTGTATTTATACCACTATCTTTTTTTTTTTTTTCCAAATTAAAGAAGTTGTTATCGTGAGATAGATGTCTTCTGATGCTATGAAGCTTAAAAAAGAAAAACTAATCCAGGACAGATGTATTACCTTCATCAGATGAGCTTCCTGTCTACTCTGTAGCATTACCAGAAAGTTGAGCAGAGGGAACCCAGTAAAATATTCCTCAGAGTCTATCAATATTTTTTTTTTCTTGGAAACTAGATTAAGAAATACTCGATTTCACTGTCCTTTTCTTCTTTTTTAACACCTCATTTTTAAGATAATGTAAATAACTGTAGAGTATCTGGGAAGTACCTCACTGACAGTGTGTATTGGAAGGAGGGATTTGACTAGAAGATGGCTGTCATGCCTATAAGAAGTGGAAAAAAAAATTAAGTCTGAAAGAAATTACTGAAGAAGAGTGACAACAGAATTGGAGAAAGTTATATGCTGATAAAAGACAAAGCCTAAAGTATGATCTGATGGTTTTTTTACATTTTGTGTCTTTTTTATCATCCTTGACCTATGAAAGCAAAAAAGTGATTTTTAGAAAGTGACAAACAAATGAGAATTTGGAGAACTCTTATTATTTTAATGATCCTAACAATCATTTTTATAAAGTATTTTTGTCAGGTTTTGTGAGGCCAGGGTTGGAAGAAATGTTTTAGTACATTGGTCTTCTGATACAGCTTCTTTTGGAAAACCATAGCAAGCAATGCAGGATTTGGGGGGTTTGCCTTCAGCTTTCTAAAATGTGTCAAATACTGAGGCAAAGAACTTCCTAAAAATCAAGACAAGTGGCTCTGAGATTCCTGAAGAAAGGGACTGCATGCATGCTGTTTGTGACTTTCTTCATGCCAGGATTAGAGTGGTGTAAATAAAACAAACTATGGTTTCTCCTTCAATGGAAAGCCATGTTATAAGGCCCTTGCACTTGCCACAGCACAGCAGAACTGACACTCTCTTAAAAATTCTAAACTACCTACTATTAATAACATATCATTGCTTCCTCATTTCTAGCAGATTTTTTAAGGTAAATTTTGTTATTTATTGGTTTAAAGTGAGTTGGGGGGGAGGGTAGACAACTGGCATTCTGGAGTTTAGACACCTTCCCCTTAAGGTTTCTCAAAGTTTTAACAGCTCAGGGTAATACTGATCCTTCCTGATATTGCTTAGTATATACTTTATTTAGAATTGTGCAAAATTTACAGATTGATAATTACACAAATAGGCTAATAACAGTAATTGAAAGGATAATTATATAACTACATGCTGCTTAAAAGTGTGATTTAAATTAGGACCGTGTGTCTGATTTACATGTCATCTAAATTAATAACAAAAGATCTAAAAGTGCTTCATGGAGAAATAGCAAATATATAGAGTAGTATAATGCCTTTCTAGTGATAGTGGCATGAAAGATATTCTTTCTGGTTCTCACAGAATATGTTTACATGATTATTCTGGTAAAGTGATGTATTGGGTCTGGCTGAGATGGAGTTAATACTCCCCATAGCAGCCCTTATAGAGCTGTGCTCTGCATCAGTAGCTAGAAAGGTGTTGATAACACACCAGTGTTTTGGCTACTGCTGAGCAGCGCTGGCACAGCACCAAGGCTGTCTCTCCAACATTTTTGCCCCCCCTCAATGGCAGGCTGGGGCTGAGCAAGATCTTGGGAGGGGACATAACCAGGACAGCTGACCTAAACTAACCAAACAGATATTCCATACCATATGACGTCAGCTCAGATATAAAAGCTAAGTAAAGGGAGACAGAAGGGGGGCATTTTTGTCTTCTGGAGCAACCACCACGCGTACTGAAGCCCTGCTTCCCAGGAAGTGGCTAGACATCGCCTGCCGATGGGAAGTAGAGAATAATATAATTTGTTTTTTCTTTGCTTTCGCACGCGACCTTTGCTTTCACTTTATTAAACTGTCCTTATCTTGACCCACCAGCCCTTTGTTATATTTTCTCCCCCCTGTCCAGCTGAGAAGGGGGAGTGATAGAGCGGCTTTGGTGGGCACCTGGCACCCAGCCAGGGTCAACCCACCACAAGTGATCTCCCTTAATATTTGCCTTTAAGCTCAGATATTAGCATATAAACTAGAGTTTATATACTCAGTTAAAAATGACAATGCTAGTCTATAAAAAATTCACTTCACAGAGCCTCACAATAAGAAACATTTGCAAGTACTGTCAATCTATGCATGCCTAATGTATATACCTAAGTATGGATATGTGTATTATACTGGTATAGTAGGTAATGTGAAACTAGTGTGCCATTTATTAGGCAGCCACTAGAAGAGTTCTGTCTTTATGTAGAAACAATGCACAGGAAATTTTCCACACTTCCAGTCTCACACAGCCATAGCCCTAATAAACTGCAAAGGAAATTAATTCCTTGTCATAGTTTAACCCCAGCCAGCAACTAAACACCATGCAGCTGCTCACTCACTTCCCCCCCGCCCAGTGGGATGGGGGAGAGAATCAAAAAAAAATTAAAACCTGTGGGTTGAGATAAAGACAGTTTAATAAGACAGAAAAGAAGAAAATGATAATAATGACAATGATGATGATAATAAAAATAATAAAATAATAATAATAATATGACAATAATGATAATAAAAGAATTGGAATATACAAAACAAATGATGCACAATGCAATTGCTCACCACTTGCTGACCGACGCCCAGTTAGTTCCCGAGCAGCGATCCCCCCTCCAGGCCAACTGCCCCCAGTTTATATACTAGGCATGACATCACATGGTATGGAATATTCCTTTGGCTAGTTTGGGTCAGCTGTTCTGGCTGTGGCTGTGTCCCGTCCCAACTTCTTGTGCCTCTCCAGCCTTCTTGCTGGCTGGGCATGAGAAGCTGAAAAATCCTTGACTTAGTCTAAACACTACTTAGCAACAACTGAAAACATCAGTGTGTTATCAACATTCTTCTCATGCTGAATCCAAGACATAACACTATACCAGCTACTAGAAAGAAAATTAACTCTATCCCAGACAAAACCAGGACACAGAGCAAAAATTTAATACATAATATTTTAACATAGGATCCCATTCAGCAAACTCAGATGAAAGGAAGAGAGAAATTTAATGAAGATGGTACATTAAAAGCTTTTCAGACATTATAAAAGTATAGTTTTGCCTTGGAGGAGTACGAGGAGCAAAGCAGAAAATGTACAGATGGATGTTTCCTTTTTGCAACACTGAGGAAGTTTGAGGTAGTGCAATAAGCAGGAAAGGTTTTCCTTTAGTTCACAGAGGTGCAGTGAAGGATGTCCTCATTTCGGCTCACCCAGATAGAAAGTCTCATAGATATTGGAGTAGTTATTCCCCTTTATAAAGCAGCCTTCTTCCCTGTTTATTCCTAAAATGGCTTATTTACATGAGATCCTACCCATTCTCAAAAAAGTATCTACCAGGGATTAACATGCTATGACATACTCTCCAGTCTCTTCCCTCAATACAACTTAGTTGAAATCAATGAATTTGTACCACTGAAAAGCAAAGTAAGTCAGTGCAGAACCAGACTGCAGATGAGGTGCCCCTGGACTGCAGATGAGAGGAATAACCTCAAGTGGAAATACCTCACCTGTGTTTTTGCAATGGCTATATCAACACTGATGGCTTCTAGTCATCCAATGACTAACATGTTCATAACTTACTGAGTCCCACATTTTAGGGGGAAAAAAATCTTATTAGTAGTCCCTAAGTTAGACTCTACACTTTCTACATTAAATTGCATCTAATTCATATTACTCCAACTCTCAAGATTCATCTCTCCGTTTGTTATTCTCTGAGCTTCCTGTGTTGCTCTTAATCTTGAGCATTCACAAATTTCCATCAGTACAGTACTACTTTTTATGCCAAAGTGACTAATGAAGCTGTGAATTGTAGTTGAAAATAGATTTTCAATTTAAAACTGGCACTTCTGAGCCTTTTGTGTTATCAGTTACCATCTTGCTGACAATTCATATAATTTGTGACTGTAGCAGTATGAGAGGCCAATATCAGAAATTAGAAATTCACTTTCATTTTGCTTAACTCCTTCACTGCTCTTCTTTGCACTTTTGCTACAGTAGCCTGTATTATTGGCTCTGCAGCATAGCAGGTAGATGCCATATGCAAACCCAGCATTGAGACTACTGCAGCAGTGGGGACTCCCACTGTAGACAGTTGGTGCCAGACACTCATCCCTGGCTTGGAAAAACAGAGGATCCTTGGACATCTTTTAGGGAGACAGGAATTTACCCCATACCACTCCAAAGCCTATTTCTGGAATCATCTTCACTAGCAACAGCTATCTTCATTATTATTATATCAATGCTAAAGACCTATTCAGGCCTGGGACACCAGGAGGAGGTAGGGCTGAAAAGCCTTATGACTTTGTTCAGGGTGATAGGTAATGATACATATTTCTCTAAGCTGATGGGAGAGAAAATTCTGGTGCTTCCTGCAGAGCTTTATTTGCTTGCTGTTGATGTCCATAACCAGTGGAAGATGGATATCACTGTGGTAAGCACTGTCTGCATGCAGAACAAAAAGGCTGTCCCTGGCCCAAATTGCTTACAACTTTTACCATCAAGCTCAGAGGCATATCTACCCTTCAGCTGTGTGGTGGAAAGAGACTTAACTGCAAGGTTCAAGCAAACAACTTGAACTTCACTTACAGACTTAACATGCCACTATTGCAGGTTTTACAGATACAATGGAGGAATGCACTATGGCAATTTTTAAGGCGAGAGTAGTACACTATTACAACCACAAGCACACACGTGTTTACAAACTTGAAGCATAAACAATATTCACTTACCCCTCTAGGTAAGGGCTCTCAGTCCCAGGGAAGCTACCTTGACCGGCGTTCCGATCAAGGGGGGGAAGGGTCTCCTTCACAAGCCAACTGTATAGTTGGAGAAGTGACTCCCCGATTTCCAACCTGAATCTTAGGGTTTTTATCCCCTGACTTGCGGAAAGGTGTGTATGACTATGCCTGAGTGGATTATGTATATCTGAGTGGAGTTTCCCCTTATCTTTCTTTCTTTTGCTGGTCTGTGATTGTTTGACTACACAAGGTTGTTGTTTGAAACTGAAGCTGAAACCCTCCAGCTTTTCTTTACCTTGCTTCCTCAGGCAACTGAATAGTGGTTGGATTGAGAGTCAGGGCATACGATTTGTTAAGGGATTTCAAGGCTCAGTTCAGGTTTTGGTTCTTTGAATGGTGCAGCCACCGCGCTGTTTAGTTTAGGGTTTATCAGACAGCCCAGGGCTAAGCTGTCTACACAGCTCCCCGTGAGTCCTCTCTGCAGAGAGAGAGGGCCTCAAGGCAATCCAAGACTGGGTTGCTTTTGTAACCCCCTGTCGCAGTTTAACCCCAGCCAGCAACTAAGCACCATGCAGCCGCTCACTCACTCCCCCCCCCACCCAGTGCGATAGGGGAGAAAATCAGGAAAAGAAGTAAAACTCGTGGGTTGAGATAAGAACGGTTTAATAGAACAGAAAAGAAGAAACTAATAATGATAATGATAACACTAACAAAATGACAACAGCAATACTAAAAGGACTGGAATATACAAGTGATGCACAGTGCAATTGCTCACCACCCGCCAATCGACACCCAGTTAATCCCCGAGAGGCGATCCCCCCGCCCCCACTCGCCCCACTTTATATACTAGATGTGACGTCACATGGTATTGAATACCCCGGTGGTCAGTTTGGGTGAGCTGCCCTGGCTGTGTCCCCTCCCAACTTCTTGTGCCCCTCCAGCTTTCTCGCTGGCTGGGCATGAGAAGCTGAAAAATGCTTGACTTTAGTCTAAACACTACTTAGCAACAACTGAAAACATCAGTGTGTTATCAACATTCTTCTCATACCTAATTCAAAAACATAGCACTGTACCAGCTACTAGGAAGACAATTAACTCTACTCCAGCTGAAACCAGGACAGTATCCACCCCTTATTCTATACCATTGATGTCATGCTCAGTTCACATACCTTTAGTTACATCCCAGTCAGTCATCATCACCTTTTCCATCCCTTTCAGATATATAAACAATTATATATATGTGTATATATGTATACACACATACAGATATAATTCCTTTAGTTTATGGGTCGTGTCCATAAAATGTAGAGTTCATTTGGTTCCCGACTCTGGGCTCCATCTGTCATACCAGTCTTTCTGGGCAGGAGGGATGGCACGAAGTCTGCTCAGTTGGCAGAGCAGGGTTGGGCTTTGGTGTGGCATGGCAAACGGGTGACCTTGGGGGCAGCAGGAGGATGGTGTGCACCGTTGGATTGTTGCATGCTGGAGTCAGTTCTGGTTCCATCACTACTGCGCTTCACTCAGTTTTATCAAAGTTCATTCTTGCTTGATCTAAGTGATTCTTGCTGTAGTACTATGGATATAGCATATAACAATTATAGTAATGATAGCATACAGTAGCAGGGTTATATAGCAACTAACATCATCCAGTTTAAATTCTGGCTATTCTCACCTAAAATCAAATCCCCTTGAGGCACACATTGGAATTTGCCAACTTTCTGCATTGCCTACCAAGTGCACCCAGGACCTTGAGCAAAAGCAATCCCAGGAACGGGTTTGCCCTTGCCTGAGGCAGGACTAACCCACACTGTCTTCCCTAACATGTTTTTTATGTGCACTACAGGGACTTTATCCCCTTCTACAGTAAGTAAAAGTTCTGACTGGGCAGGACCACTCCAATTGGCAGATCTTCTGCTGTTGACTAACCAGGTGACTTTTGCTAAATGTATATCCCAATGTTTGAAGGTTCCACCCCCCATTGCTCTCAATGTAGTCTTTAGCAGTCCATTGTATTGTTTGATTTTCCCGGAGGCTGGTGCATGATAGGGGATGTGATATACCCACTCAATGCCATGCTCTTTGGCCCAGGTGTCTATGAGGTTGTTTCGGAAATGAGTCCCGTTGTCCGACTCAATTCTCTCTGGGGTGCCATGTCACCACAAGACCTGCTTTTCAAGGCCCAGGATAGTGTTCTGGGATATGTTTCCTCCAAAACACAAGTAATCCTAGTTGTAGGGTATGGCGTTCGGAAGATCTCGCGATGTCACGGAAAGGTAGAAGGCTAGTTGTCGCCTCCCTATGACATATCAGTGATCCCACCTACCATTGTTAGTATAAAAGGAATTAACTGCGCAATAAAAGACGAAGTTGATGCTCACACCCTGTGTGTTATCTGTCTCTTCCCTGGTCTGGGCCAACCAGTGATCTAATCGCGGCACCTTGATATGTAGCAACGCTACATAGTGGTGACCCCGACGTGATCGGTCGCATAGGCGACGATGGAGCTTGCGCAAGCGATTAAGGTATTAAAGGTGTTAGCCGATGAGGTGGGTGCCCGCGGTTCAATTAGGAAGGGCCCCACGGGCGAATCCATCCAATGGATGCTGCGCCGGGGAGACATTGGGTCTCCTAGCTAAGTTTTGAGCCCCCCAAATTGGGGAGAGATTCGGGACTATCCATGGGAGGAGTTGCGGCGGGTGGTTCGGAGGGACAGTCTGCAACGCCTCAGGCGCAGGCACAGGGCATGTGTGGACGTCACTTTACGGCAGTTGCAACAACTGCCTTGGCCGCACTTAGGCGTGTCGCGGCCTTGGATAGAGCGGACCCCCCTTGCGTGAAAGTTCGGCAGGGGATTGCCGAGAGGTTTACTGCCTTTTTAGATCGGCTTCAGCTTGCTGTGCCAGCGGCAAACCTTCCGGAGGCGGCTAAAGAGGCGATTGTGCTTGAATGTGCTAGGGCTCAAGCTAACCCACAGAGCGCAGCGCTTGTCTCTCATTTGCCAGCGGGTTCGTCGCTAGGCAACATGATACGCCATGTACTGGAGAGAGAGCAACAACGGGAAGCGCGTCTGATAGTGGCGGCCTTGCAACAAGTTTTGCAGGCGGGTACAGCCTGATACTGCTTTTGAGGAGGCAGTTTGTAAGGAGGCCGCTAACGAGCAGGATTCTGATTCTGATAATAATTCTTTTGCATCAGGCAGGGTGGACTCTGAAAAAGAGCCGGATTTATATCCCTCATTACCTCCACCGCTGCCTGCCGCGGCCGTCCCGCCGCTGCCTCCCGCGGCCTCCCGCGGCCTCTGCGCGGCCGGGACCGCTGCCGTGCCGCTGCCGTCCCCCACCCCCCCCACCCCAATCACCTGGTACTCCCTCTCCAGGGTCTGCAGAACTTAAAACGGAACCTGGCTTTGCTGCACTGCCTGTATCTCCTTCTCCTGCTAATCCCTCTAACTCTATACCTCTGTCTAATCCGTGACGATTCACTTAATGATTTGGGAAAAAATACACATAGCTTGATGCAACGCTGTCGAGAAAAAGCTCTACAGCAAGGAGATACCATGTTTACTTTTCCTGCTGTATGCACACCTGCCTCAAGTAATGCAAGAACCTCAAGAGAGAGTTGTTAGGATCAGTCATCATGAATGCCTGTGTGATGTTTAATTACACCTTGTCGTGGTTTCAGCCCAGCCGGTAACAAAGGACCACGCAGCCGCTCGCTCACTCCTCCCGCCCCCTCCGGTGGGATAGGGGGGAGACGGAGGAGAGAAAAGAAAAAAAAACTGGAACCTCGAGGGTTGGGATAAGGGCAGTTTACTGGGACAACGCAAAAAAAGTTACAACAACAACGACGGTACTAATGAAAGAGTATACAGAAAAGAGTGATGCACAGTGCAACTGCTCACCACCCGGGACCCGACGCTCCGCCACTTCCCCCACCGAAAGTCGAGAGCCGGAGAGCCCTCCCCCCGGCCCACTCCCCATGTATATACTGAGCATGATGTCACATGGTATGGAATAGCTCCTTGGCTAGTTCAGGTCAGCTGCCCCGGCTATGCCCCCCCACCTCCCAGGTTCCTGTAAAAATTAACTCTATCCCAGCTGAACCCAGGACATTATCCACCCCTTATTCTATACCATTTACATCATGCCCAGATCTTACATTTTCCAATCAACCGCTACCACTTTCCTTGTCTTATATATAGATATATATGTATATGGACACCCCCCCACACACACACACACACATACAAATAGTATTCCCTTAGTCAATGGGTTATCCCTCCAATGTGTCCATCAATTTTATTTAGTCCATGACTTTGAGGCTCCATCTGTTTGTAACACTTCTTCAGGATAAGAGAGATGGTGTGAGGTGTTGGGTTGTTGTATGCTGTCTCTGGAACTTCTGGCTGGTACATTTGATGCAACCCACACCCTTGGTCTGCAGGTCGAAGAGGTTGATCTTGAGGAAATTGCTGAGCGCCAGTTCAAGTTCTATCACTGTTGTTCTTGGCTCAGTTTCAAAGTCCATCCTTCAGTCATTTGGGTAATTCTTACAGTAATACCCTTGATATGGCATATAGACACTATAGATACAATGACATACATTGGCAGGTTATTTAGCAGTTAAATATCATACAGCCTAGTTCACTGGCTATTCTCTCCCAAAATCAAATCTCCCTGAGGTACACATCGAACTTCCCCATCCTTCTGCATCACCCACCAGGTGTACCCAGGTCCCTGAGCAAAAACCACCCCTTGGATGGGTTTGTCTCTGCGTGAGGGAGGACTAACCCAGACTGTCTTTCCTAACATACTCCTCATGTGCACTACAGGAACTTTATCCCCTTCTACAGTATGTGGAAGTCTTGGTTGGGCGGGGCCCGCCCGATTGGTGGATCCTCTAGTATTAACTAACCAGGTGGCTTTTGTTAAATGTGTATCCCAATGTTTGAAAGTTCCACCCCCCATTGCTCTCAATGTAGTTTTCAGCAGTCCATTGTATCGTTCGATTTTTCCGGAGGCTGGTGCGTGATAAGGGATGTGATATACCCACTCAATGCCATGTTCTTTGGCCCAGGTGTCTATGAGGTTGTTTCGGAAGTGAGTCCCGTTGTCTGACCCGATTCTTTCTGGGGTACCGTGTTGCCATAAGACTTTCTCTTCAAGGCCCAGGATAGTGTTCTGGGCAGTGGCGTGGGACACAGGATATGTTTCCAGCCATCCAGTGGTTGCTTCCACCATTGTAAGCACATGGCACTTGCCTTGGCGGGTTTGTGGGAGTGTGATATAGTCAATCTGCCAGGCCTCCCACTGTTTATATTTCAGCCATCGCCCTCCATACGACAGGGGTTTCAGTCGCTTGGCTTGCTTAATTGCAGCACATGTTTCACATTCATGGATAACCTGTGCGATAGTGTCCATGGTTAAGTCCACCCCTCGATCGCGAGCCCATCTATATGTTGCATCTCTTCCCTGATGGCCCGAGGTATCATGGGCCCACTGAGCCATAAATAGCTCACCCCTACGTTGCCAGTCCAGGTCCACCTGAGACACTTCAATCTTGGCGGCCTGATCTGCCTGTTGGTTGTTTTGATGTTCTTCAGTGGCCCGACTCTTGGGTACATGAGCATCTACGTGGCGTACTTTTACCACTAGCTTCTCTATCCGAACAGCAATATCTTGCCACAGTGCGGCAGCCCAGATGAGTTTACCTCTGCGCTGCCAATTGCTCTTCTTCCATTGCTGTAGCCACCCCCATAGGGCATTTGCCACCATACATGAGTCGGTATAGAGATAGAGCACTGGCCACTTTTCTCTTTCAGCAATGTCTAACGCTAGCTGGATGGCTTTCACCTCTGCAAACTGACTCGATTCACCTTCTCCTTCAGCAGTTTCTGCGACTAGTCGTGTAGGACTCCATACAGCAGCCTTCCACCTCCGATGTTTTCCCACAATGCGACAGGACCCATCAGTGAACAGAGCATATTGCCTCTCATTTTCTGGCAGTTTATTATACAGCGGGGCCTCTTCAGCCCGTGTCACCTCCTCCTCTGGCGACATTCCAAAATTTTTGCCTTCTGGCCAGTCCATGATCACTTCCACAATTCCTGGGCGACTGGGGTTTCCTATGCGAGCCCGTTGTGTGATCAGTGCGGCCCACTTACTCCACGTGGCATCAGTTGCATGATGTGTAGAGGAGACCCTCCCTTTGAACATCCAGCCCAGCACTGGCAGTCGGGGTGCTAAGAGGAGCTGTGTTTCAGTACCAACCACTTCTGAGGCGGCTCGAACTCCTTCATATGCTGCCAATATCTCTTTTTCAGTTGGAGTATAGCGAGCCTCGGATCCTCTGTATCCCCGACTCCAAAACCCCAGGGGTCGACCTCGGGTCTCCCCAGGTGCTTTCTGCCAGAGGCTCCAGGTAGGGCCATTCTCCCCAGCTGCAGTGTAGAGCACATTTATAACATCTTGTCCTGCCCGGACTGGCCCAAGAGCTACTGCATGAACAATCTCCCTCTTAATTTGTTCAAAAGCTTGTCGTTGCTCAGGCCCCCATTTAAAATCATTCTTCTTCCGGGTAACTTGGTAGAGAGGACTTACAATTTGACTGTAATTTGGAATATGCATTCTCCAAAAGCCCACAACACCTAAGAAAGCTTGTGTTTCCTTTTTATTAGTCGGTGGGGACATAGCTGCTATTTTGTTGATCACATCCATTGGGATCTGACGACGCCCGTCTTGCCATTTTACTCCTAAGAACTGGATCTCCTGTGCAGGTCCCTTGACCTTACTTTCTTTTATGGCAAAACCAGCCATCAAAAGGATTTGGATTATTTTCTTCCCTTTCTCAAAAACTTCTTCTGCCGTGTTGCCCCATACGATGATGTCATCAATGTATTGCAGGTGCTCTGGAGCTTCACCTTTTTCCAGTGCAGCCTGGATCAGTCCATGGCAAATAGTGGGGCTGTGTTTCCACCCCTGGGGCAGTCGATTCCAGGTGTACTGGACACCCCTCCAAGTAAAGGCAAACTGTGGCCTGCACTCTGCTGCCAAAGGGATGGAAAAAAATGCATTAGCAATGTCAATTGTGGCATACCACTTAGCTGCCTTTGATTCTAGTTCGTATTGAAGTTCTAACATATCTGGCACAGCAGCACTCAGCGGTGGCGTAACTTCATTCAGGCCACGATAGTCAACTGTTAGTCTCCATTCCCCATTAGATTTCCGCACGGGCCATATGGGACTATTAAAGGGTGAGTGAGTCTTGCTGATCACTCCTTGACTCTCCAATTGGCAAATCAGCTTATGGATGGGGATCAGGGAATCTCGGTTGGTGCGATATTGCCGCCGGTGCACCGTCGTGGTAGCAATTGGCACCTGTTGTTCTTCAACCTTCAGCAACCCCACAACCGAAGGGTCTTGAGAGAGACCAGGCAGGGTAGACAGCTGTTCAATCTCCTCCGTCTCCAATGCAGCTATACCAAAAGCCCAACGGTACCCTTTTGGGTCCTTGAAATACCCCCTCCTGAGATAATCTATACCAAGGATGCACGGGGCCTCTGGGCCAGTTGCAATGGGGTGTTTATGCCAGTCATTCCCGGTTAGACTCATTTCAGCTTCTAATACGGTTAGCTCTTGGGATCCCCCTGTCACACCAGAGATACAGATGGGTTCTGCCCCTTTATAACTTGATGGCATTAGGGTGCATTGTGCACCAGTGTCTACTACAGCCTTATATTCCTGTGGGTCTGATGTGCCAGGCCATCGAATCCACACTGTCCAGTAGACTCGGTTGTCCCTCTCCTCCACCTGGCTGGAGGCAGGGCCCCTCTAATCCTGGTTAGAATATTCGTTACTCACTTTTCGCACACGTGAATCAGAAGTCCCTTCAAGAGGATCAGAAATGAGATCAGCCCATCTACTGCATCTGGGGGACTGCTCACAGGAAACTGGAGCAGCAGTTTTCCAAGAAGAATCCTCTTTTCTGGTTGCTTTTTCTCGCAACTCCCGTACCTGTGCATCCAGGACTGAGGTAGGTTTTCCATCCCGCTTCCTCATGTCCTCTCCATGGTCACACAGGTAAAACCACAGGTTAGCCCATCGTGTGTACTTTCTCTCTCCTCTCTCTTGGGCAGAGGAATGCTTACTCCCAATAGCTGCGATGCGGGCCTGTACAGGTGGGGAGGAAGACATATCCACTTTGAATTGCTGGAACTCTCGGGACAATTCCTCTACAGCCGAGACACAGGCCCGTAGGGAGGAAGAGAGACTTCCTTCGTACTGCCGGAGTTGGACAGCCAATTCATCCACCGTTTGTCCACGGCCTTCTTTCCAGGACATTACTGCCAATGAGTTGGCATAGGTTGGTGGTGCACTTCGTAGAAACTTCCGCCACATGGGTTGTGTGCATTGGACATCATCTGGGTCTATGGGTGACTGCGCATTTTCTGGATCATTATAAATCACCTCCAGCACGGCTAATTCCCTCAGGTACTGGATACCTCTCTCCATGGTGGTCCACTTGCCTTGGTGACATGTAACTTCATCCTTGAAGGGGTATCTTTCCTTTACACCTAACAGAAGTCGCCTCCAGAGGCTGAGGACTTGTGTTTTTCTCCCAATCGCCTTGTCGATGCCCCCTTCCCTAGACAGAGATCCCAACTGCTTGGCTTCCTTACCCTCTAATTCCACACTACTAGCCCCATTATCCCAGCATCGGAGCAGCCAGGTAACAATGTGCTCACCTGGGTGGCGGCTAAAATCTTTTCGCATGTCACGCAACTCACTCAGGGATAGAGATCGGGTGATTATTTCAGGTTCTGCCTCTTCCTCCTGTTCTCGTGATGACCCTGGTTCATCTTCATCTCTCACTGAGCGAACTGATTTCTTTGTGTGTTTCTTTTTCTGTACAGGGGCGACTGATACCGGCACAGGTTGGTTCTCTGGTTTAGCTGCAGTATCCGTCACTGCGGTTGGGGTAGCCGCGCTGCCTGTTGCCGGGGTAGGGGTAGCCACGGTGCCTGTTGCCGGGGTAGGGCTAGCCACGGTGCCTGCTGCCGGGGCAGGGGTAGCCACGGTGCCTGCTGATCTGTTTTCCATCTTTTCCCCCTTTTCTCCCTGAGGGTGCTGCCTAATATCAAGCAGTGTTTGGTAGATACTGGCCAGGGCCCAGCACAGTGCAGCGAGTTGTACGTCTTTGGAATAGCCACAGCATTTTTCTTTCAAATATTCTACCACTTCATGAGGGTTCTGTAGTTGTTCGGGAGTGAACTTCCAAGCCACTGGGGGTGAGAAGTTCTCTAGATACCTGCCCATATCCTCCCACATGCCGTGCCACCCATGAATATCCAGCTTTGGGGCAGATCTCTGGGTGGTACTCTTAAAGAGCCTTTTTGTAGCCCTAAACAAGACCTGAAACATATTCAGGAGGCATAGCACTAACAGCACACTGGCTTGTGCATCCCAAGGATATTCAAAGTTCTCAAAAGCTGTTGTAATTAGTCGGAAGGAGAAAAGGGAGGCGAACGGACGGGGGGAAGTATCCCCCCCTAACTCCCCCATGGATTGGCTGTAATTACCAATAAAATCCGATAGAAGGTGCCCAAAGTATGGAAATGATATCACTGCCTCATACAGATACCAGCTTAACCTCATGACCAGTGATGTAATCATTTCACAAGTCGACATTGCCCAGTACAGCAAAATGATAATCCCAATCACTCTCCCAGAGGTGAGAAACGTAACTACAGGCAATACATAGAGCATATAAGGACCTACAAAACGCCACCATGTAAACAAATTAATCAACATTGTGACTAACATCTATTTATCTAATATAAGGAATGCGTATGACAAATTTGTTTCAACACGCTCTAGCCAGATCTGTCGTTATCTCAACCCTTCGTGCCCCACGTTGGGCGCCAAAAAGGACTGTCGTGGTTTCAGCCCAGCCGGTAACAAAGGACCACGCAGCCGCTCGCTCACTCCTCCCGCCCCCTCCGGTGGGATAGGGGGGAGACGGAGGAGAGAAAAGAAAAAAAAACTGGAACCTCGAGGGTTGGGATAAGGGCAGTTTACTGGGACAACGCAAAAAAAGTTACAACAACAACGACGGTACTAATGAAAGAGTATACAGAAAAGAGTGATGCACAGTGCAACTGCTCACCACCCGGGACCCGACGCTCCGCCACTTCCCCCACCGAAAGTCGAGAGCAGGAGAGCCCTCCCCCCGGCCCACTCCCCATGTATATACTGAGCATGATGTCACATGGTATGGAATAGCTCCTTGGCTAGTTCAGGTCAGCTGCCCCGGCTATGCCCCCCCACCTCCCAGGTTCCTGTAAAAATTAACTCTATCCCAGCTGAACCCAGGACACACCTATAACACCACTCGAAAGGGTCAGAATGTAAATGCTATTTTGCCTGTATATAGAAATGCTACAGCTTGGTGTAACTATATCTATTCCAGAATATCACACTCTTTTTTCTATTCCAGCTGCTTTACCTGCGGAGATGTTTTTAATTTGTAGGTATAGAGCATAGGGGGGAATTCCATCAAAACTTAACGGGAGGCCATGTAGCCTCGGACAACTTACATTACTAACACCCGATATCAATATGATTCACAGTAAAAGGCTCATGATAAATGACACAGGGTTAAGTGGATGGCTAACAAGTTTTGGAATTACGAGATGGTTGAAAGATTTTTCTTATGCATGGCTTAGTTATTTTAATTGTAATATTAGCAGTTGTAATGATTGTACCACGTATCATAAAATAGTTGAACGTATGATTGCAAAAGCATTTCATGTAACTTGGCTTGCACAAAAACAAAAAGGGGAAATTGTGGGAGATTTCATAGAAAATGGGGGAACATTTCTTTGAGCCTGATTATTTAGAGTTAGCATAAGTAGGCCGCAGTCAACATGAGTGGACCGGAGTACGTGACAGCTGCAGTATGAACGGACTTTTGAACCACCAGAAAAACAACGGACATGAGGAACTTGGACAGTGGAGCAATTAATAAACAAGATAACAGAACTGCAGAAGCAAGAAGGCGCTGCAAGACCTTTAT
Source organism: Aquila chrysaetos chrysaetos (assembly GCF_900496995.4). Taxonomy (NCBI): domain Eukaryota; kingdom Metazoa; phylum Chordata; class Aves; order Accipitriformes; family Accipitridae; genus Aquila; species Aquila chrysaetos. Next base: position 2,566,994 of record NC_054457.1, on the reverse strand, counting down.
AGCAATTAAGAAAACTGTCATTTCGGCTTGGAGTATTTCACTGCGGGATGGGGACTTAGGAGTTGGTTTGTATCTTTGTTAAAAATCGGGGTTTCTTTTATTCTTGTGTATTTTATTAGGTATAATGTTGCTTTTACTGTGTTTAATTGATTGTGTTCATAGATCTTGTAAGTCACCTTAGCCAACATAACAGGTCAAGATTCTCTGTGCCTTGCAACCACATCACAAAGCCCGTGAACCAATAGACAGGATGGCTATGACTCGTGCGGCACGCCTGGCCAGCGACCGCATGCGTCATAGGCTCCCCATGTTTCAACTGAGGCAAATTTTGGCACCCGCTGGCCACGTGTGCTGAAATCCGTTCCTCTGTAAATGTACAAATACCGGGATTTTCCGAAGAGCATCGGGCTGGTGTACGGCAAGGCCATCGTTGCCTCTGTGGGGACGCCCACGTAAAGCTGGCACCTACCGATTGCTGGGCTGAGTTCGCGGATGGTGGTGACTAGATCTGCTAATGCTCTTCTAATAGAAAAAGGGAGGGGGAATTGTTGTGGGAACATATTTAGCTAATGGTCACAAGAGCATTCCAGACACCTTTAGAAGGCCTTGAACAGAATAAACAAGAAGACAAAAATAAGAAAGATAACAATTAGAAAAACGCAGGTGCACATTCCATGATAAAGAGAACTTGGCACAAACAACCTCAATTCGGCAGTTTATCTTGACCAATTAGACTGAGATAAGTCTCGTATGTTTTAGTTAGTATAACCAATTATGTTTTATGTTTATGCGCGTGTACAGTGTTGATATAACCAATCATTAAGTGCAACTGGACGCGTGGACAGTGCATGAATAATGTGTGAATAATGTGTGTAAGCAATAGGAGCTAGTTGGACATGAGGAGGGGGAGATGTAGGGTACGGCGTTCGGAAGATCTCGCGATGTCATGGAAAGGTAGAAGGCTAGTCGTCGCCTCCCTATGACGTATCAGTAATCCCACCTACCGTTGTTAGTATAAAAGGAATTAACTGCGCAATAAAAGAGGAAGTTGACGCTCACACCATGTGTTATCTGTCTCTTCCCTGGTCCGGGCCGACCAGTGATCTAATCGCGGCACCTTGATATGTAGCAATGCTACACTAGTATGTGCTGCAAATCCTTTTTTGACTCTGGCATTTTAATCTGATCCAATGAGGAAAGGGTGTCGGGGGGATACATGTTGTTATAGACGCTCGTGACAAATTGGAGGAGCCAATTTGTATTAAATAAAAGATCGAATTTATTAGCAAGCGATAAAAGAGCAAAACAGCGCTGGGCGGCCGGGGAGACAGTGCTCCGCCACAAGCTCGCACCCAAACAGGGGAAGAGCCTCTTTATTTATACAGTCTTTTTAGTCCCTGATACGTGAAGGCTGGCTGGTATCTTTGGTATCTTGTGCCATCAGGTGTTAAGTGGTCGTAATTTGCCTTCTGGTGGTTGTTGGGATGAAGGCAGAAGTCTTCCTCAGCTGTTCTTTAGGTGACTCAAGTCCCATTCATGCTCTGTAAACGTTTCTCTACATATGCTAATCATCGGTACTCATGGTCTTAGATAAGTGAAGAATATCCCTACCTCCACATGCGATTTCATGAACAAAGTTAACCCGTTCATTACAATCCCCCCTTTTCTATTTATCCTGATTTTGTTCATTAAATCGATCTAATACTTCTTTTGTCCGCCCGAGGATAGGATTAATTCCTTCATCCTCTATTTGTTCATATTGTTTTCGTAACAGCATTAAGTGTGCAGCTTCTAAGTGCCCTTTAACAATAGCGATCAACTTATTAAAAATGCATGGCCCAAAAGTCAAAAATAAGATCAACAAGGGGTCCTGTAATAGTTGACAATAGGGTGGTTAACCAGGGTGAATAATTAAACATAGACTCATACTAGCTCTGTTGTGCTTCCCTGTCTTTCTTCCGTTTTTCTAACCCCTCCCGTAGCTTGGCCATTGTATCTCTAACTACTCCAGTATGGTCAACATATACACAACACTCTTCCCGTAGGGCTGCACATAACCCCCCCTGCTGCATGAACATTAGGTCTAAGCCCCGTCTGTTTTGTAATACTACTTCTGATAAAGACCTAACAGACTGTTCTAGGGCTGTCATGGCTTTTTCTATCCTAGCCAAATCCTCGTCGACTGCTATTCTTAAGGATTGAAATTCTTGATTTTGTTGTATGAGGGAGGTTATTCCTGTACCAGCTCCAGCAGCTCCGACTGCTATGAGGGTTGCTACCGTGAGGGCTGTCAAGGGCTCACGTTTTTTGTATGTGATGGGCCTGAGTAGTTTGATAGTTATAAATAAAATCTTCGGGATGGTAAATAAGCTTAGGTATTACAGTTACTTGTAAGATAGTAGTAGTCTGTACAATACTGTTATTATCATCTTCCTCTGTTACGACTGAATTTGGTCTTACACCAGAGGGTTTATTTGGCACCAGCTCTTTCCTTATCGTAATTATTCCCCCTTAATCTGCGCCTGGTTTTCAAAGTCTGACTCCCCATGTTCTCTCGGTTAACCAAGCAGGATCTTTCGGGTTGGTTGCATTAATATAAACATATGGGCAATTTCCACTCCATAGTCCTGTTTGGCTTCCATCCCAACCATGTGAAGCAGGTGTACATCCATGAGGCTCCCACCTTACAGATAGGAATTTATCTGCACCTCCCCTAGGAATCCAATCAGAAGCTATAGTTTTGCAACCCCAATAAGCATAATAGTAAGAGTCGGGATGGTTGCAATACCCCTTTCCAGGGTTAGAACTGGGACAAAACTAAAAGCCTAAGTTATGTAGATATGGGTTCCTGGGTATGATTTGACATAAGGATTGATTAAAGCTTGGGGCCCCGGCAGCAATTACTTGCTGTAGTATCTTTTGATCCTCCCACCTATAAAGCGTCTATTTGTAAGGTTGGTGGGGGTTCCCTTTGTCTTGGGTTGTCTCCATTAGCATTAGTAACAGTCCTATCATTCAAGTGTTTAATCTCAAGTTTGAGAAAAGTGGTGTCCCTTTACCCTTGCGACAGGTATTCCAAGGGTGCTGATAATCATTTTGATTTTTGTCTTCATCCCTGGTGAGAGATGGGAGACTTTGGGGAAGCTCTGAGGATGTTTTATTTGGGAGTAATAAGTCAAGAGGCTCCGTGAGCCTTCTCTGGAGGTAGTTCATCAACCTTAATCCCCACAGCAGTACGTCTCTGCCCTCTTCTCTGCCTACTCTGTTGCTTAGAGCAGCGAGGTATACTATCTTCTCAGCAGCAGTCGTATTCTTCAGGGGAACCTCCTTTATATTTACTTTGTTTTGACTTATATGCGTCCCAGTTTGTATCCTTCACTTCCCAAGCTCCCCACCCCACTCTGACCACTGTTCGTCTGCGGGATACTTGCACTATTTCAGTCTTCGTTGGGCATAACTCATTTACATAAAGACAACACCTCTCAGGGTTTATGCCTTTAGCAAAAATATCCCACCATTCTTTGGAGCCTTTTATAATTTTTCCAGTTGATATTCCCATACATAATGCTTGCTCAATTAATTCCTGTTCGTAATTATAACATTCGTGGCAAATGTCACTAGGGGAATACCCATAGGAGCAATGTGTCCACCACTTTTCTCTACAAAGTTTACACCTGTAACATATAAAGATAACATATACAGTGAGGATTTTTACAAAAGACAGTCTCACTCCTCCACTTTTCTTCGGAGCTTGATTTTCAAGCTGTCAGGGTCTTTGGTCACTTCTCAATGAGAACTCCGAATTGGTCCTTTGATCCTGCTTGCATGAGTCTATCCTCGTTCTGTAGTTTGGACAGCAGTTTCTGTGGTAAGTAAAACAAGAAAGGGCCCCTCCCACCTAGGAGTGAGAGAGGATTTTTTCCAGGCTCTTATTAATACCATATCACCTGGCTTTACTGAATTTCAGGGGTTGTTTTTCTTTGGTGTCCCTTAACATGTACCACAGTTATTCGCTTGGGCCCTCTTATTGCTTGTCTTGACTTCCTTTTCCCTGTTATTACTCGAGATGACCCATCAGCGAATAACTTTTCTCCCTCTCTCAATTTTACCTCTTCCAGATCTAGCCTAATTTTTGTTTGTTCTTCAATGGTCTGAAGGCAATTATGTGTTAATTCTTCTTCAGGACCCCCATACAAAAATTGCGCCGGATTTTTTAAGTTCGTTGTTCCGATCTCCAATTTAGGGGAATGGATTAGGATCCCCTTATATTTAAAAGCCTAGCATCGGTGATCCATTTTTCAGCCTTTTGTTGGAGAACTCCTCGAATATTATGGGAGAACACTCTTAATTCACTTCTAAACGTTATCTTATTTGCTTCTTCCACTATCAGGGTTACAGCAACAACTGCTTGTAAACAGGTGGGCCACCCTCTACTGACAGGGTCTAATAATTTGGAAATATACCCTACAGGTTTCTTTTTTCCCTGTCCACTCCTGGGTTAAAACTCCGTATGCTGTCCCCTCCTCAGTGGCCACAAATAAATAAAAGGGTCTCCTCACATCAGGCAGACTCAAGACAGGGGCGTTAACTAGATCAGCCTTGAGACTCTCTAATCTCTCTTCATCCTCCGGGGTCCATTTAAGCAACCCATCCATAGTTAACTTTTGATACAAAAATCGTGCTTTCGCACTAAAGTTTTCAATCTACTGTCTACAATACCTAAATAGCCCCAACAATTGTCTAATCTGTTGTTTACTCCTCGGGGCTTTCAGTGATAAAATTCCATTTACTTGTTCGGGGTCTAACTTCTTAGTCCCCTTGCTTATCCAGTGTCCTAAATATTTCACCTCCTTTTCCACAAACTGTAGTTTTGGCCGTGATACCTTGAGGCCTTGAAGGCCCAAGAAATTTAACAACCGTATGCTTTCTTTTCTGACTGTTTCTTGATTTTCTCCTGCTAACAATAAGTCATCCACATACTGTATTAGTACGACCCCATCCTGCAGTTGGTATTCCCGTAGAACCCGTTCTAGGGCTTGTCCAAATAAGTTTGGGGATTCTGTAAACTCCTGGGGGAGTACAGTCCACCTTAACTGCTGTCTCCTATGAGTGTCTGGGTCTTCCCACTCGAAGGCAAAATAATCTCTACATTCCTCCTTTAGAGGGCATGACCAGAATGCATCCTTAAGATCTATTACGCTATACCATTGGTTCTTGGGTCCCAATTGACTCAGCAGGGTGTGTGGGTTTGCCACTACCGGGAACCGGTTGACAGTCCGTTTATTGATTTCCCTTAGGTCATGCACCAACCGATAGCTACTATCGGATTTTTTTTTTTTTACTGGTAAAATCGGGGTATTAAAAGGGGACATGCAGGGTTCGAGTACCCCCTTTCCCAATAGTCTTTTAATCTCAGGTTTTAGTCTCCTTCTCCCTTCATTAGATAAGGGATATTGTTTAACTCTCACTGGAATCTCTGGGTTCTTAATAACCACCTCAAATGGTTCAATCAAGCCATTCCATTGGGGTCTCATCTTTTTCCTGTGAGCCGGATCCTGATTATTCCAGTTTGGCCGATTTAAGGGCCATTTTTGATCCGTCGCTGGGCCAGCCTGATGTTGCTGGTCCCACAGTCTCATCCCAGCCCCCCTAATCTTGTCCCTTTCTTCTACGGTAAATAATATGCCCAGGATAGACTGTAATTCATCCCACGTGTACAAATTCAGTCCCAAGAATTGATCCAACCTTTTGGCTACCCCCAGGGGATCATCTAACAGATTCCCCATTTCCTTCTTAAATTTTCTTACATCCCCTGTATTAAGGGGGACTGCCACATACCCCGTTCCCGGTCCCCCCTGTTCATCCTCACCAGGCACCAACATTTCCCGAAGAAGGAACAATCTTTCCTTTCTTCGTATTATTTTATTACGTGCAGACCTTCTGGGAGGGGGTGCCGGGGCTGAGGAATTAGGTTCCGAATCTGACCCTTCCTGGGCCTGGGCTATTTCCTGGCCTTGGAGTGGGTCCTGAGGAGGAGGGGCCTGAGGGGCATAGGGAGGGGGCCAAAGGGGGTCCTCATCATCTTTTCGAGGTTTATCTGGTCTGTTTTCTCTTAAGGCAAAGAGGAATGACATTTCCCAGGATTGGGAAATCCATAAGGCAGCATATTCACTTTCCTCTGGGCTGGCTGGTGGTCTCTTATTGTTTACCCATATATTTAATTGTTGACACACCCAATCCTCAGAGGACCCGAACACAGGCCAGAGTATATGAGGATTGCTGAGAGGTTTTCCACCCCAAATCTCAATACAATAACTAATCATCTTTTTCCTTAGACCTATCCTTTCTCCTTGGTGAACTGTCTCAATATCTTAACATCAGGCTTAGGGGACTGTCCGGGGGTATGTCTGGTAACTTATTTCCCTTCCCCATCCCCATGGGTCCAGAGGGCTTGCTTTTCCTCTGTCCCATCTTCCGAGGTGCCCTTATCCACACACACACTCACTTCCCCTCGGTCGTGACTCGCTCCCTCGCGGGCTACGAGAACTGCACTACTGGAGGGTCCGCACTCGCGTGATCTCAGAGAGACCTCTCACACAATCGCACCTCGGGATAACCACCCCAACCAAACGGCTCACGCTTTATATACTCACCCGCTCCCGGGGTCTTCGTTTGGTCTTCGTGCACAAAATTTAAGGGGTCCTGCACGTTCTTTTGCTCAGTTATCATAATTTAGAGGGGTTCGTGGGTCCAGGGTATGGCGGCGGCACCTCTTCAAGACGGGGCTATCCGGGGATAGGGCGCCTCCCCGCTTGCAAGGGTCCGCACCAAAGAACCTGGATCCGAGTCACGGCACCAAGTTTGTTATAGACGCTCGTGACAAATTGGAGGAGCCAATTTGTATTAAATAAAAGATCGAATTTATTAGCAAGCGATAAAAGAGCAAAACAGCGCTGGGCGGCCGGGGAGACAGTGCTCCGCCACAAGCTCGCACCCAAACAGGGGAAGAGCCTCTTTATTTATACAGTCTTTTTAGTCCCTGATACGTGAAGGCTGGCTGGTATCTTTGGTATCTTGTGCCATCAGGTGTTAAGTGGTCGTAATTTGCCTTCTGGTGGTTGTTGGGATGAAGGCGGAAGTCTTCCTCAGCTGTTCTTTAGGTGACTCAAGTCCCATTCATGCTCTGTAAACGTTTCTCTACATATGCTAATCATCGGTACTCATGGTCTTAGATAAGTGAAGAATATCCCTATCTCCACATGCGATTTCATGAACAAAGTTAACCCGTTCATTACACATGTCATTCCTCCCTTCCACCAAATTCCTAAAAACTTTACTTCGCTTGAGGGTGTTTGTATTTTCTCTGGTGGAATTTTCAGCCCCAAGATTTCCAAGTGAGAAATTATATTATCCTGAGTTTTCTGAACCTTTTCTGTTTCATCCCCACCTACAAGAATGTCATCAATGTACTGATAAACACTGACCCTCTCCTCTGTCTGAATTAGTTCTAGCTCCTGCGCTAGTGCATGATGAGCTAGAGTGGGGGAATGCTTGTACCCTTGTGGGAGTCGGGTAAAAGTAAATTGCTGACCCTCCCAAGTAAATGCAAAGCGGTCTTGATCGTCTCTTTGCAGGGGGGACCATAAAAAACATATCTTTAACATCCACTGTTGCCATAATCGGGTGGGCTTGTTCCTGGATTGTAGCTATAAGCTCAGCAATATTCGGTACCGCAGCTGTCAATGGACCGGAATTTGCATTAAGTCTGCGATAATCTACAGTCAATCTCCACTTGCCATTAGGTTTTCGCACTGGCCACACCGGGGAGTTAAAAGGAGAATGGGTTGGAATCACAATACCCTGTCCCTTTAAGTCCTCTAACACAGGCGCTATTCCCTCTCTGGCCCCCAAGGGTATCGGGTAGGGCTTAACATTTGTAAGCTTTGAAGGGGGAAGCAGCGGCGCGGCTTTTAACAGCCGAATATCTATTGTGAGAGAGCCAAATGACCACTGTCTCCTTTTGTTATCAATCCAGGTCTTTCTTTTTAAAACATCGAGTCCTAAAAGGTTAAGTGGAAACTCCCCCACAACCATTGTCACTGTAGTGGCACTATCTTCTCCTGGCAAACGCAGGCTGACCATTGCTAATGCCTGTGGCTGAACAATGCCGAATGCATCTGCCACAAAAAGCTGCTGTTTGGAGGGTGTAATTCCGCAATTAGCAGCGTCTTTGGTTTTAATAGCTGAAATCTGAGCTCCGGTATCTACCAAAAAGGTGACCGGGACTTGTCTTGGTCCCACAATGCCTGTAATTAGTAAATCACCCCGGCCGTTTTCAGTGAGCTGTCTAATATACATCCAACCTTAGCCCCCCTGCTCACTACCGAAAGGCGAAGGATCTAGTTTCCCGCTGGCTTTTGGGTGGCATTTGGTTCTGATAAATCAATCAGGGAGGGTGCGCTAAGGGTAGTATTCTCAAAATCCACTTTTCTATTTGCTGATTTATCAGGCTACCCTGTTACCAATTTTTCCAATTTGTCTGTTGGCATCCCGTCCATTAAGTCACGCGGGATCCCCTTCTGGTATCCCTGCACTCACAGTATATTACGTTTGTTCGGGATATCTCTTCCCCCCCAGCGGTTTAGCAAGGGGTGTTCTCTTATCACTCCCAGGGCACGGAACTATTTTTACTTCAGCCTGCCTCAAGCCCCTGGAGTCCGTTTTGGTGGCTGGAGGGTTAACGGGACCATACTTGCGCCCGTAATTAATTAATTCCTGGGCCACTTCTCCCCAAGTCCACATTTTCTTATCTGGGGGGCGGCGGTGCTGATCAGGCGTGAATCCTCCTGAAGCAGCCGCAACACTCTCGCCCTGGGGCATCGCCTGTATCTTTCCTTGTAATTGTATACCAATCGGTTTCAGAGAATCAGGGAGTCCCCGTATAAGGGGAGTCATTTGCTCAGGATCCACCGACATCATCATCGGGGACTCCTGTGTAGGCTCCAATTTTCGATCATACATCATCTGCAGACAAGCTGCCTTTTGCACACTCTCCACTAAATTGATCAACAGTCCCCGTAATTGCGAGGGGATCCCCCCTCTCCAAGAGGTTCAAACCTCCCGCCCAATAGGCTGCCCGTTGGGTTAAAGACCAGGGGGCACGGTGATTCCCAGTAGTTAAAAACACTCCCGGTCCCCAATACCCTTCTGCCTCCTTTTCACTTAACAGAATCTGGTCCCCCCCCGACAATGATACTCTCCACACATACTCCATTTATGACTCCTTAGGGGTTCGGCCAAATTCCTTTTTTAGTTTTGCCAACTCAGTGGCAGTATAGGGGACCTCTTTAGTTGTAACTTGGGGGAACTGGTCCTGCTCATCATCATAAGTATATTCAGTTTTGACTAAAGGTTGCAATGAAGGCAGCTCTAACTTCTCCACTCTCTCTTTTGCTGCCTGCAGGTCCTTAAAGGGGTAGCCAATTTCTGATCTTGGAGGAATTTCCTCACGGACAGTACCCGCAAGGAGCTGCTCCTTAAGAGCAATTTGCAAATGTTTCACTTGGTTCTTTTCTGCTTCAAGTTGTGCTTTTAATCCTGCCACTTGTCCTGTTGCCGAAATCCGGAATAAAACTCCTTAACAGCAATGAGAAGTTAAGAAGCAGGCACTTCATTTATTGCAGCGCTGGATGCATGGGGGATAGTTCCACCTAGCGTGCATGCCACAGCTTTAGCACTAACAGGTTATATAGAAAAACTAATTGCATATTAATCAGATTAGTATACGTATACATAAAAATGATTGCAACTGATTATCTTAGTACTGCCTACATCCGATCATGCGCAATGAAGGATCCATTTGAGTCGAAGGGCTGCTTTTGCGACCACCGACCCATTTGAAGTTCTTGCTGGCTGTCCTTGAAGTCTTTATTCTTGTCCTTGTTCTTTGATCTTGAAGCTTAGCGCAATTTCAGTCACATGTGATCAATTTCAACATTGTTCTCATCTAGCTATGATGACTATTAGACCAATATAATGAATGCTTGTAACAAATTTGTTTTAACGAGCTCTGGACAGGTTTGTCATTTTCTCAACCCTTCGTGCCCCACGTTGGGCGCCAAAATGGACTGTCGTGGTTTAACCCCAGCCAGCAACTAAGCACCACGCAGCTGCTCACTCACTCCCCCCCCCACCCAGTGGGATGGGGGAGAAAATCGGGAAAAGAAGTAAAACTCGTGGGTTGAGATAAGAACAGAAAAGAAGAAACTAATAATGATAATGATAACACTAATAAAATGATAATAGTAATAATAAAAGGACTGGAATATACAAATGATGCACAGTGCAATTGCTCACCACCCTCCAATCGACGCCCAGTTAATCCCCGAGCGGCGATCCCCCCCCCCCCACTCCCCCCAGTTTATATGCTAGATGTGGTGTCACATGGTATGGAATACCCTGTTGGCCACTTTAGGTCAGCTGCCCTGGCTGTGTCCTGTCCCAACTTCTTGTGCCCCTCCAGCTTTCTCGCTGGCTGGGCATGAGAAGCTGAAAAATCCTTGACTTTAGACTAAACACTACTTAGCAACAACTGAAAACATCAGTGTTATCAACTTTCTTCGCGTACCTAACTCAAAAACATAGCACTGTACCAGCTACTAGGAAGACAATTAACTCTATCCCAGGACATCCCCCATGAGTCGCCTGTGTGCACTAGACATGGTGAAACTTGTTTGTGAACTATGAGCCAGACATTCCATACAAGCTGTAATCTCTGTCATGAGCAGTGTAGCATCTGCCCCTGGCACTGGACACGTGCGTGGTCATGTGGTGTGCCCTGGCCTCTATTTTGTTATCTGCTGCTTGTTCTCATGGTGACAGCTGAGGCTGGATACACCCACAGGGGAAGGAGGGAAATGCATAGTCATTACTGTCTTCAGTAAGTAGAAGCTTGTACTCCATGTTTATTATCTCAATAAATCTGTGTCTGATCACAAAGACAGTGCTCCTTTCTCAACATCTCCTCTATTTAAACCCCAGCCATGCCTTCAGCCTCCTCCTCAGCCAAGCCCCTTGCAGTCAACCCAGCCTTTGTGCAGCACTGTTCCTTGCTGCAATGACATACATATAGTATACACATAGCACCTTCTGTTGCATCCCTGACCCAGCAATGCAGCCTTATGCCCCTATTCCAGCTCTTGAGGTACATGTCCTCTCCTGCCTGTTCCTTTCATGGCCACAGGGAAATCCAGGGAGAGGTCTTCCAAGATCTCTGGTGAAATCTCCCTTTTTTGCTAATTTTTGAACACTGAAAGCCAAAGTGACTGGAGAATGGCTATCACACCAGGGCAATTCTACATGAATCATAATGCCTACAAATAGCTGGCACATTATCTGGCAAATGGTATTGTATAGTAGAAATAGGAGTGCCCTGGATTCAGCAGGTCTTCAGGGAAACAAGTAGTCTATTCCAGACTGCCACAAACAGTGCAATGCAATTATAAGAGACTATGATTGTTTTGAGGAAATCTAAGAATAATTTTATTTGGTTGTTGTGGGTTGACCCTGGCCAGCAGTCAAGCACCCATGCATCTGCTCACTCACTCCCCCTACCCCCTCCAGTGGGATGGAGGAAAGAATAGGAAGAGCAAAAGCAAAAGAAGTTGTGGGTTGAGATAAAGACAGTTTAATAGGTGAAGGAAAGATGAAAAGGAAAAAAAAAAACCCAACTAAGTGATGCAAAGGCAATCACTGACTACCTCCTGCAAACAGACTGATGCCCAGCCAGTCTCCGAGCAACAGCCACCTTGGAAGTCACACCCCACCCTCCCTTCTTATTCTTCTACTGTGGGGGACCTCAGCTGGACTGAGGCCCCTGGATGGGACGGCTTTGACCTTGAGAAGATTCCAGTCTACCCGTGACAAACAGGAACAAGAAGAACTGCAAGATAAACAAGTTTTGAGGCAGTGTCGACCGCAAGACAAGGCGTACGTGTCCTTTTGGCAGAGGAGCTGAGTTGTGATGGACTGTGCAAATGTTAACCAATGATAAGACAGCATAACAACTTTGAACCAATAAGAAAGAGACACATCTGGGGAAGCTAAGGGGAAAGAGAGTATAAAGGAACAGAGAAAGAGAGCAATAAAGGCTTTTTGCACTAGCTTGCTTTTACAAAGTTTTGTTGTTTTGTCATTTAGTCTGTCTTGACCATGACATTCTACCCCAGTTTTTATTTCTCAGCATGATATTATATGGTATGGAATATCTCTTTGGTCAGTTTGGCTCAGCTGTCCAGGTTGTGTCCCCTCCCAATCTTTTGCCCACCCCAGCCTACTCGCTGAGGGGGGCAGAGTGGGAAAGAGAAAAGGACTTGATGCTGTGCAAGCACTGTTCAACAACAGCCAAAACACTGGTGTGTGGTCAATACTGTTTTAGCCACAAATCTAAAACACAGCACCATATGGGCTGCTATGAAGAAAATTAACTCCATCCCAGCCAGACCCAGTACATTGGTAGAAAGGGATTTGTTGTTCCTCAGGAAAAGAACAGATGTAAAGAAGGGAGAACTGGATTCATCCAAGTTGCCATCCAAGTTTTCAGCATGGCAGGAAAAGCAAATTTCCTTAGCAGCACAACTCAAGCTGCCCATTAATACATGCCTAGAATTCACTTAGGACAGCAGTGAAGCCATTAGTATGGGTTTTGAAGACCTGTGGTTTAATATTTAAATGAATATTTAAATGTTCATGCCCTTCTTTCAGCTGACAGACCCATCTTGGATCATACTGGAAACAGATTTATAGCCTCTCTGAAACTGTGCTCTCCAACTGCTATATGAGAATAATAATTTGCACTTTGATGGCATATTTCATTTTGACATCTCAAAGCACTTTGCAAGTGCAAAATTATTAATTGGCCTCACAACACCCCTCTGCGGGAGGTACTGTGTTATTATGTCCATTTAACAGATGTTAAAAATGAAGTATGGTGATGTTGACTCCATTCCTAATGTTAAGCAGAAAAGACATGGTTGCAGTGTGTTCTAGGGACAGTCAAAGTAAAAGGGACACATTTTAAGCATTATCATCTCCAACATTTTATAATTCTCAGCATGACATGAAACCAGAGTAATTGCTAGAATTTCAACTTGCACCTGCTGTCCTCTGGGTGTGGATGGAAAGTTTTTGTGTAACAAAGGTAGAGGTTCAGTCTACTACAGCACACAGCTAAAGGCTGTATTTTGTACATTTAGCAGCACAGGCAGTCCAGTTTGCTGGAGGCCACTTACTTACCTTTATGAATAGCACAGCATGTAGCAGGAGTGGCTACTTTGCCAGCAGCATTTTCTTCTCAGGTGATCTACTGTATTGATATCTAGCATGTTTCAGAAGATTCCTGTAAATATTGTGGCCCAAGGCAAACGTATAGGTGCTGCTAACCACATCCAGTGAGAAGGAAATCTTGCCGCTTCTGCAGCTCTGTTGGTATTGCTTACAGCTGAGCTCATGGCTCAGGACACTCTGCCACTGCAGGCAGCCAAGCACAAGGCTGTTCAGCTGAACAAGCATAGCAGGACATACCAAGGACCTCAAGATCACTTGCAGAAAAAGACTGGAAACAGTGGATGGAAGTTTCATCTCCAAAAAATGTCTAGAAGATACCTAGCAGTCCAGGATACTATAAAACTAATCAAATTGTCCCTTTCTCTGAATAAGGACAAGGAAGAAAACATAGTTAGATTGACCAGAGAGATGAGGAGATAGACCAGAAAATGCCCCAAATGTTGCTGAGTTCTCAATGGGATCTGCTGGGATTGCAAAGAAGCCCAAGGATGAACAGACGGTAGAGGACAAGTGATTGACTTCATGCAGCAAAAAACAGGGAATTATGGGTGTGGTGGGTTGACCTTGGCTGGACACCAGGTGCCTACCAAGCACTCTATCACTCCCCCTCCTCAGCTGGACAAGGGAGAGAAAATGCAATGAAAGGCTGTTACAGATGCACGACTAACCAAATCCAACAGGTGTTAAAACTCAGATTTATTCTTCAGCAAAAGTTAGTTAGAAGTCCGGTAACATTTTATAAAACCACAGGCTCAATGATGTAAAGAGAATTAATACTACACGGCCGACTTAAGAATCCCCAAGATTTAAAGTGATGGCTCAAAACGCGCGTATCACTCACCTAAAAGCTGAGGGCTTTCTCCCTCGAGGAGTTACCTCGGGCGGTACCCCGACCTGAGGGGGAGTCCCCGACTGCAGAGCCGCTGCTCCGAGGAGGACTCTCAACATGTCCTCCGCCTGTTTGTACCCCTGTCGAATCTGACCTGTGGTCATTTAATTCTATTGGCTAGGAGGGTCACCTCGGTGTACCTGGTGCATCTCGATTGGCCAGTTCAAATTTCAACCTGCAGCCTCCAGGGTTTCCTTCCCCTTCTCCCTTCCTGGAGAAGTTTTGTTTCCTGCTGGCAGGATGGGGGCGGGGGGGGGGGAATGTACTGCCACAATCCACCCCGTGACCACAGTCATGATTCGACTGGTTTCTTTGGAGTGGTGGTACAGTCACCTCTTGCCTCCAAAGTTAAAAGGGGGTGCAGTTTGGCACAAAGGCTTGTGGGTCGAGATAAGGACAGGGAGATCACTCAGCCATTACTGTCACGGGCAAAACAGACTTGACTTGGGGAAAATTAATTTAATTTATTGCCAATCAAATCAGAGTAGGATAATGAGAAATAAAACCAAATCTTAAAAAACCTTCCCTCCATGCCTCCCTTCTTCCCAGGCTCAATTTCACTCCCAATTTTCTCTACCTCCTCCCCTGAGCAGCACAGGGGGATGGGGAATGGAGATTGCAGTCAGTTCATTACATATTGTTTCTGCCGTTCCTTCCTCCTCACACTCTTCCTCTGCTCCAGCTTGGGGTTCCTCCTGTGATAAATGAATTTAGTCTCAAACAGGATTCCAATCAAAGTTTACAATTTATTAAATGAATAAAGGCAAGCAAACAGTGCTGGGTGCATCGGGAGTCTCTGCTCTACCAAGATGCACACTGTGAAAAACAACCCAGCTTCTTTTATAGTCTAACATTAGTTACATTGTGTCCTTCCAAGACCCTCCTCATTGGCTGAGGGGTCTTCAGTTCTCCTAGAAACTTCTCGAACTCTCCTCATTGGCTGAGGGGTCTTCTATACAATGTATCTCTTCACTGCTCCTAGCTGCTCAGGCATGACAGCAGACATCCTGTGCAACAGGCGACACCCTGCACAACACCAGCTGTGGCCATCAAAACCCAAGCAAGTTTGCAACAGACACCTCCCCCCAACAAATGCATATAACATATTGCTTACACACTGCCACTTCAATACACCCTCTATTCATACATACTAAAGATCACCCCGTTCGTAACCTCGCTTAATACTATGATAAATGCCTCAGTTCTTCCCTAGGATCTTTTGTTTAACACTGTGCAGTTCACAACAAAACCGGTTTTGGGCTGGCAAAAAAGAACTATATACATATCATCTGTTTCCTCCTGGCCTGTGGTTATACGAGGACCGACAAAATGGTTAAAGTGAGGGTCACATTTTATTATGCGGCCCTAGCATTGTTTATATTGACACAAATCAGATGAACACATTTCACACTCCCACGGGGGACAGTCCTCCACGAACTTCTCCAACATGGGCCCTTCCCACGGGCTGCATTTCTTCACGAACTGCTCCAGCATGGGTCCTTTCCATGGGGTGCCGTCCTTCAGGAACAGACTGCTCCAGCATGGGTCCCCTGCAGGGTCATAAGTCCTGCCAGAAAACCTGCTCCAGCATGGGCTTCTCTCTCCATGGGGTCACAGGCCCTGCCAGGAGCCTGCCCCAGTGTGGGCTCTCCACAGGGTCACAGCCTCCTTTGGGCGCATCTACCTGCTCCAGCCTGGGGTCCACCACGGGCTGCAGGTGGATATCTGCTCCATCGTGGACCTCCATGTGCTGAAGGGGGACAAACTGTGTCACCATGATCTTCACTATAGGCTGCAGGGGGAATCTGTACTTCAGTGCCTGGAGCACCTCCTCCCCCTCCTTCTTCACTGACCTTGTTTCTCTCACATATTCTCACTCCTCTCTCTCGGCTGCTGTTGTGCAGCAGGGTTTTTTCCCCTTCTTAAATATATTATCACAGAGGTGCTACCATCGTCGCTGATTGGCTCAGCCTTGACCAGTGGTGGGTCCATCTTGGAACCGGCTGGCATTGGCTCTGTTGGACATGGGGGGAGCTTCTGGCATCTTCTCACAGAAGCCACCCCTGCAGCCCCCCTGTTACCAAAAACTTACCATGAAAACCCAATATAATGGGTTTCAAGGCTTGCTGCCATTAGTACCCTTTCAGTCTAAATTAATTGCTCATTGCAGTAATAAATTCAGGAACTGCTGCTTTCACTCTGCCCTTTTCACAGGCAAGGGTCACAAAGATTGCACAAGCTCAAAGCAAAACCTAAAATTATGACCTTTTATATATTAGTGTGTATCTGTGGTGGGTTGACCTTGTCTGGCTGCCAGAACCCCACCCAGAAGCTCTCTCATTCCTCCTCAAACAGAACAGGGGGAGAAAATAAGATGAAAAAGCTCATGGGTCAAGATAAAGACAGAAAGATCAATTACCAATTACCATCACAGGCAAAACAGACTCGACTTGGGGAAAATAACTTTATTGCCAATTAAAATGGAGTTGGATGGTGAGAAACAAAGGCAAATTAAAATAATGCCTTCCCCCCACCCCTGCCCCTTTTTCCCAGGCTTAACTTCACTTCATTCCCAACTCCTCTACCCCCCCTCTGCCAAGTGGCACGGGGGGGCGAGGAATGGGGGGTTGCAGACAGTCCATAACAGTTCCTCTCCGCCACTCCTTCCTCCTCACACTTTTCTCCTGCTCCAGTGTGTGTCCTCTCCATGGGCTGCAGGGAAGTACCTGTTCCACTGTGGTCTCTTCCATGGGCTGCAGGGGAATATCTGCTTGAGCATCTCTTTTCCCCTCCTTCTTCTCTGACCTTCGTGTTCGCAGGATTGTTACTCTTAAATAAGTTTTCACAGAGGTGTCACCAGCTTTGCTAATTGGTTCGGCTTTGGAATGCAGTGGGTCCATTGCCAAGCCAACTGGAACAGTCAGTGTCTGGCACAGGGCAGCTCCTTCTTCTCACAGAGGCCACCCCTGCAGCCCCCCTCCTCCTGCCTTTCTCTCTCTCCCCTCTCTCCCTCTCCTAGAATGACTGAGGTTGGAAGGGACCTCTGGAGGTCATCTGGTCCAACCCCCCTGCTCAAGCAGGGCCACCTAGAGCCAGTTGCCCCAGACCATGTCCAGACAGCTTTTGACTGGGAGGGAGACTCCACAACCTCCCTGGGCAACCTATCCCAGTGCTCAGTCACCTTCACAGTAAAAGTGCTTCCTGATGTTCAGATGGAACTATTGCCTCTTTTCCTGTCACTGGGCACCACTGAAAAGAGCTTGGCTCTGTCTTCTTTACACTCTCCCTTCAGGTATTTATATACAGTCCCAGCCACAGTAGTATGGTATTAAGTAAGGGGAAAAAAAAATCTTTACTGATAGGGGAGATTTTGACTCCTAGGCAACTGATGATTTTTTATCATTTTTAAGGGCTTAACATTAGGTTACTGTCCTGGGTTCAGCTGGGATAGAGTTAATTTTTACAGGAACCTGGGAGGTGGGGGGGGCATAGCCGGGGCAGCTGACCTGAACTAGCCAAGGAGCTATTCCATACCATGTGACATCATGCCCAGTATATATATGGGGAGTGGGCGGGGGGCAGGGCTCTCCTGCTCTCTCTCTCGACTTTCGTTGGGGGAAGTGGCGGAGCGTCGGGTCCCGGGTGGTGAGCAGTTGCACTGTGCATCACTCTTTTCTGTATACTCTTTCATTAGTACCGTCGTTGTTGCTGTAACTTTTTTTGCGTTGTCCCAGTAAACTGCCCTTATCTCAACCCTCGAGGTTCCAGGTATTTTTTCTTTTCTCTCCTCCGTCTTCCCCCTATCCCACCGGAGGGGGGCGGGAGGAGTGAGCGAGCGGCTGCGTGGTCCTTTGTTACCGGCTGGGCTGAAACCACGACAGTCCTTTTTGGCGCCCAACGTGGGGCACGAAGGGTTGAGATAACGACAGATCTGGCTAGAGCGTGTTGAAACAAATTTGTCATACGCATTCCTTATATTAGATAAATAGATGTTAGTCACAATGTTGATTAATTTGTTTACATGGTGGCGTTTTGTAAATTCTTATACGCTCTATGTATTGCCTGTAGTTACGTTTCTCACCTCTGGGAGAGTGATTGGGATTATCATTTTGCTGTACTGGGCAATGTCGACTTGTGAAATGATTACATCACTGGTCATGAGATTAAGCTGGTATCTGTATGAGGCAGTGATATCATTTCCATACTTTGGGCACCTTCTATCGGATTTTATTGGTAATCACACCCAATCCATGGGGAAGTTAGGGGGGGATACTTCCCCCCGTCCATTCGCCTCCCTTCTCTCCTTCCGACTAATTACAACAGCTTTTGAGAACTTTGAATATCCTTGGGATGCACAAGCCAGTGTGCTGTTAGTGCTATGCCTCCTGAATATGTTTCAGGTCTTGTTTAGGGCTACAAAAAGGCTCTTTAAGAGTACCACCCAGAGATCTGCCCCAAAGCTGGATATTCATGGGTGGCACGGCATGTGGGAGG
This sequence comes from Aquila chrysaetos chrysaetos, assembly GCF_900496995.4. Lineage (NCBI taxonomy): Eukaryota > Metazoa > Chordata > Aves > Accipitriformes > Accipitridae > Aquila > Aquila chrysaetos. The sequence goes on along the minus strand of NC_054457.1, from coordinate 2,548,267 downwards.
ATATGGGCAGGTATCTAGAGAACTTCTCACCCCCAGTGGCTTGGAAGTTCACTCCTGAACAACTACAGAAACCTCATGAAGTGGTAGAATATTTGAAAGAAAAATGCTGTGGCTATTCCAAAGACGTACAACTCGCTGCACTGTGCTGGGCCCTGGCCAGTATCTACCAAACACTGCTTGATATTAGGCAGCACCCTCAGGGAGAAAAGGGGGAAAAGATGGAAAACAGGACAGCAGGCACCGTGGCTACCCCTACCCCGGCAGCAGGCACCATGGCTACCCCTACCCCGGCAACAGGCAGCACGGCTACCCCAACCCCGGTGACAGATACTGCAGCTAAACCAGAGAACCAACCTGTGCCAGTATCAGTCGCCCCTGTACAGAAAAAGAAACACACAAAGAAATCAGTTCGCTCAGTGAGAGATGAAGATGAACCAGGGTCATCACGAGAACAGGAGGAAGAGGCAGAACCTGAAATAATCACCCGATCTCTATCCCTGAGTGAGTTGCGTGACATGCGAAAAGATTTTAGCCGCCACCCAGGTGAGCACATTGTTACCTGGCTGCTCCGATGCTGGGATAATGGGGCTAGTAGTGTGGAATTAGAGGGTAAGGAAGCCAAGCAGTTGGGATCTCTGTCTAGGGAAGGGGGCATCGACAAGGCGATTGGGAGAAAAACACAAGTCCTCAGCCTCTGGAGGCGACTTCTGTTAGGTGTAAAGGAAAGATACCCCTTCAAGGATGAAGTTACATGTCACCAAGGCAAGTGGACCACCATGGAGAGAGGTATCCAGTACCTGAGGGAATTAGCCGTGCTGGAGGTGATTTATAATGATCCAGAAAATGCGCAGTCACCCATAGACCCAGATGATGTCCAATGCACACAACCCATGTGGCAGAAGTTTCTACGAAGTGCACCACCAACCTATGCCAACTCATTGGCAGTAATGTCCTGGAAAGAAGGCCGTGGACAAACGGTGGATGAATTGGCTGTCCAACTCCGGCAGTACGAAGGAAGTCTCTCTTCCTCCCTACGGGCCTGTGTCTCGGCTGTAGAGGAATTGTCCCGAGAGTTCCAGCAATTCAAAGTGGATATGTCTTCCTCCCTACCTGTACAGGCCCGCATCGCAGCTATTGGGAGTAAGCATTCCTCTGCCCAAGAGAGAGGAGAGAGAAAGTACACACGATGGGCTAACCTGTGGTTTTACCTGTGTGACCATGGAGAGGACATGAGGAAGCGGGATGGAAAACCTACCTCAGTCCTGGATGCACAGGTACGGGAGTTGCGAGAAAAAGCAACCAGAAAAGAGGATTCTTCTTGGAAAACTGCTGCTCCAGTTTCCTGTGAGCAGTCCCCCAGATGCAGTAGATGGGCTGATCTCATTTCTGATCCTCTTGAAGGGACTTCTGATTGACGTGTGCGAAAAGTGAGTAACGAATATTCTAACCAGGATTAGAGGGGCCCTGCCTCCAGCCAGGTGGAGGAGAGGGACAACCGAGTCTACTGGACAGTGTGGATTCGATGGCCTGGCACATCAGACCCACAGGAATATAAGGCTGTAGTAGACACTGGTGCACAATGCACCCTAATGCCATCAAGTTATAAAGGGGCAGAACCCATCTGTATCTCTGGTGTGACAGGGGGATCCCAAGAGCTAACCATATTGGAAGCTGAAATGAGTCTAACCGGGAATGAGTGGCATAAACACCCCATTGCAACTGGCCCAGAGGCCCCGTGCATCCTTGGTATAGATTATCTCAGGAGGGGGTATTTCAAGGACCCAAAAGGGTACCGTTGGGCTTTTGGTATAGCTGCATTGGAGACGGAGGAGATTGAACAGCTGTCTACCCTGCCTGGTCTCTCTCAAGACCCTTCGGTTGTGGGGTTGCTGAAGGTTGAAGAACAACAGGTGCCAATTGCTACCACGACGGTGCACCGGCGGCAATATCGCACCAACCGAGATTCCCTGATCCCCATCCATAAGCTGATTTGCCAATTGGAGAGTCAAGGAGTGATCAGCAAGACTCACTCACCCTTTAATAGTCCCATATGGCCCGTGCGGAAATCTAATGGGGAATGGAGACTAACAGTTGACTATCGTGGCCTGAATGAAGTTACGCCACCGCTGAGTGCTGCTGTGCCAGATATGTTAGAACTTCAATACGAACTAGAATCAAAGGCAGCTAAGTGGTATGCCACAATTGACATTGCTAATGCATTTTTTTCCATTCCTTTGGCAGCAGAGTGCAGGCCACAGTTTGCCTTCACTTGGAGGGGTGTCCAGTACACCTGGAATCGACTGCCCCAGGGGTGGAAACACAGCCCCACTATTTGCCATGGACTGATCCAGACTGTGCTGGAAAAAGGTGAAGCTCCAGAGCACCTGCAATACATTGATGACATCATCGTATGGGGCAACACGGCAGAAGAAGTCTTTGAGAAAGGGAAGAAAATAATCCAAATCCTTTTGAAGGCTGGTTTTGCCATAAAAGAAAGTAAGGTCAAGGGACCTGCACAGGAGATCCAGTTTTTAGGAATAAAATGGCAAGATGGGCGTTGTCAGATCCCCCTGGATGTGATCAACAAAATAGCAGCTCTGTCCCCACCGACTAATAAAAAGGAAACACAAGCTTTCTTAGGTGTTGTGGGCTTTTGGAGAATGCATATTCCAAATTACAGTCTGATTGTAAGCCCTCTCTACCAAGTGACCCGGAAGAAGAATGATTTTAAATGGGGGCCTGAGCAACGACAATCTTTTGAACAAATTAAGTGGGAGATTGTTCATGCAGTAGCTCTTGGGCCAGTCCGGGCAGGACAAGATGTTATAAATGTGCTCTACACTGCAGCTGGGGAGAATGGCCCTACCTGGAGCCTCTGGCAGAAAGCACCTGGGGAGACCCAAGGCCGACCCCTGGGGTTTTGGAGTTGGGGATACAGGGGATCCGAGGCTCGCTATACTCCAACTGAAAAAGAGATATTGGCAGCATATGAAGGAGTTTGAGCTGCCTCAGAAGTGGTTGGTACTGAAACACAGCTCCTCTTAGCACCCCTACTGCCAGTGCTGGGCTGGATGTTCAAAGGGAGGGTCTCCTCTACACATCATGCAACTGATGCCACGTGGAGTAAGTGGGCCGCACTGATCACACAATGGGCTTGCATAGGAAACCCCAGTCGCCCAGGAATTGTGGAAGTGATCAGGGACTGGCCAGAAGGCAAAGATTTTGGAATGTCGCCAGAGGAGGAGGTGACACGGGCTGAAGAGGCCCCACTGTATAATAAACTGCCAGAAAATGAGAGGCAATATGCTCTGTTCACTGATGGGTCCTGTCGCATTGTGGGAAAACATCGGAGGTGGAAGGCTGCTGTATGGAGTCCTACACGACTAGTCGCAGAAACTGCTGAAGGAGAAGGTGAATCGAGTCAGTTTGCAGAGGTGAAAGCCATCCAGCTAGCGTTAGACATTGCTGAAAGAGAGAAATGGCCAGTGCTCTATCTCTATACCGACTCATGGATGGTGGCAAATGCCCTATGGGGGTGGCTACAGCAATGGAAGAAGAGCAATTGGCAGCGCAGAGGTAAACTCATCTGGGCTGCCGCACTGTGGCAAGATATTGCTGTTCGGATAGAGAAGCTAGTGGTAAAAGTACGCCACGTAGATGCTCATGTACCCAAGAGTCGGGCCACTGGAGAACATCAAAACAACCAGCAGGCAGATGAGGCCGCCAAGATTGAAGTGTCTCAGGTGGACCTGGACTGGCAACGTAGGGGTGAGCTATTTATGGCTCAGTGGGCCCATGATACCTCGGGCCATCAGGGAAGAGATGCAACATATAGATGGGCTCGTGATCGAGGGGTGGACTTAACCATGGACACTATCGCACAGGTTATCCATGAATGTGAAACATGTGCTGCAATTAAGCAAGCCAAGCGACTGAAACCCCTGTCGTATGGAGGGCGATGGCTGAAATATAAACAGTGGGAGGCCTGGCAGATTGACTATATCACACTCCCACGAACCCGCGAAGGCAAGCGCCATGTGCTTACAATGGTGGAAGCAACCACTGGACGGCTGGAAACATATCCTGTGTCCCACGCCACTGCCCAGAACACTATCCTGGGCCTTGAAGAGAAAGTCTTATGGCAACACGGTACCCCAGAAAGAATCGGGTCAGACAACGGGACTCACTTCCGAAACAACCTCATAGATACCTGGGCCAAAGAACATGGCATTGAGTGGGTATATCACATCCCTTATCACGCACCAGCGTCTGGAAAAATCGAACGATACAATGGACTGCTGAAAACTACATTGAGAGCAATGGGGGGTGGAACTTTCAAACATTGGGATACACATTTAACAAAAGCCACCTGGTTAGTTAATACTAGAGGATCCACCAATCGGGCGGGCCCCGCCCAACCAAGACTTCCACATACTGTAGAAGGGGATAAAGTTCCTGTAGTGCACATGAGGAGTATGTTAGGAAAGACAGTCTGGGTTAGTCCTCCCTCACGCAGAGACAAACCCATCCAAGGGGTTGTTTTTGCTCAGGGACCTGGGTACACCTGGTGGGTGATGCAGAAGGATGGGGAAGTTCGATGTGTACCTCAGGGAGATTTGATTTTGGGAGAGAATAGCCAGTGAACTAGGCTGTATGATATTTAACTGCTAAATAACCTGCCAATGTATGTCATTGTATCTATAGTGTCTATATGCCATATCAAGGGTATTACTGTAAGAATTACCCAAATGACTGAAGAATGGACTTTGAAACTGAGCCAAGAACAACAGTGATAGAACTTGAACTGGCGCCCAGCAATTTCCTCAAGATCAACATCTTCGACCTGCAGACTGAGGGTGTGGGTTGCACCAAATGTACCAGCCAGAAGTTCCAGAGGCAGCATACAAGAACCCAACACCTCACACCATCTCTCTTATCCTGAAGAAGTGTTACAACAGATGGAGCCCCAAAGTCATGGACTAAATAAAATTGATGGACGCATTGGAGGGATAACCCATTGACTAAGGGAATACTATTTATATGTGTGTGTGTGTGGGGGGGTCCATATACATATATATCTATATATAAGACAAGGAAAGTGGTAGTGGTTGATTGGAAAATGTAAGATCTGGGCATGATGTAAATGGTATAGAATAAGGGGTGGATAATGTCCTGGGTTCAGCTGGGATAGAGTTAATTTTTACAGGAACCTGGGAGGTGGGGGGGGCATAGCCGGGGCAGCTGACCTGAACTAGCCAAGGAGCTATTCCATACCATGTGACATCATGCCCAGTATATAGATGGGGAGTGGGCCGGGGGGAGGGCTCTCCTGCTCTCTCGACTTTCGGTGGGGGAAGTGGCAGAGCGTCGGGTCCCGGGTGGTGAGCAGTTGCACTGTGCATCACTCTTTTTTGTATACTCTTTCATTAGTACCGTCGTTGTTGTTGTAACTTTTTTTGCGTTGTCCCAGTAAACTGCCCTTATCTCAACCCTCGAGGTTCCAGGTATTTTTTCTTTTCTCTCCTCCGTCTTCCCCCTATCCCACCGGAGGGGGGCGGGAGGAGTGAGCGAGCGGCTGCGTGGTCCTTTGTTACCGGCTGGGCTGAAACCACGACAGTTACTCAGGGTGAAGGTGTGTGCAAAAAAGTTTATTAGGTACCCTAATGTCCCTAATGGGACTTAGATACGTATCTGGCATTGTACTTAAAAAATTCTTCCTTTTTGCACTTTTTTACACTCAGAAACACTTCTACTGACATGCAAAGCTGTGTAAGAAACCACTGCGTTGAAGAATGCATTTTGTGTATTTGGTAATATAAATAAAATAAAACACATATACCAGGGTCCATTACTATTAATTCATCCCTGTTTCACTTCTTCCAGACCCCACCTCCCCTGAGTACATTGGCAAAAGCATGCATGTATATAAACACAGAAGCTTGAAAAAGTAAGGACAAAACATTACATTTCAGAATGTTTGAACAATTGATTTTTTAAGAGTGTTATTTATTTTTTGTGCTCTCCCTCTCAGTCTCTCTCCTTTTCTTTTTTTATATGCTTATTTTAAAACCCTGGAAGATTTTTTAAAAAGATTATATTCAAACTGGAAAAACTAAGTGTAATCCGAATGTAATATTTCATACCTTGAAAAAAATCTTTTTATTCCAAGATGATGTTATCTACGGTTTTGTACTGGTTTTGGCTAGGATAGAGTTAATTTTCTTCATAGTAGCTAGTATGGGGCTATGTTTTGGATTTGTGCTGAAAACAGTGTTGATAATACAGGGATGTTTTAGTTATTGCTGAGCAGTGCTTACACAGTCAAGGCCTTTTCTGCTTCTCACACCACCCCACCAGGAAGTAGGCTTGGCATGCACAAGAAGTTGGGAGGGGACACAGCTGGAACAGCTGACCCCAACTGACCAAAGGGATATTCCATAAAGGATGACGTCATGCTCAGCATATAAAGCTGCGGGAAGAAGGAAGGGGGGGGGATGTTCGGAGTTATGGCGCTTGTCTTCCCAAATAACCATTACGTGTGATGCAGCCCTGCTTTCCTGGAGATGGCTGAGCACCTGCCTGCCAATGGGAAGTAGTGAATGAATTCCTTATTTTACTTTGCTTGTGTGTGTGGCTTTTGCTTTACCTATTAAACTGTCTTTATCTCAACCCATGATTTTCTCACTTCTACCTTTCCAACTCTCCCCCCATTCCACTGTGGGGGGAGTGAGTGAGTGGCTATGTGGTGCTTAGTTGCTGACTGGGGTTAAACCACGACAGGTTTACAAAATGATTGTGATGATTGCTGGGGGGGCTTGGCTTAGGAAATCTAGCCTTGACATATATTATTTCTATGGAAAAGTAAATATATCTCCATTGGCTTTCAAAGTCATCTGAGGACAGGAACTATTTAATTTTTTTCCCAGAAATAATCTTCTTTGCAATTAAAATATAATTCATAAAGACATGAACTAACCTGACTTTTGGATAGTACAAGTATTTTAACACATCTTATTACTACCTAAAAAATATTTCATATGGAGTTTAGAGAAAGCCTACAAATCTTTTCATGTATTCAGTACTGTGTTCCAATATTTTGAAAATGTTTATGGAAAGCAATATATATATTGTAGCGCTGACTTTTGTGGGGCTGTTTGGAGAGCTTTACAGTATAAATAAAACAAATTAAATGAAATAACAACTGTGCTAATTATGGACAAGTTTAAAAAGCTGAGACTTGTGTTTAGGTTTTTTAAATGCCAGGGGACTCAGCTAATTACCACATGGTGTTGCAGTTAGAGCAACCAGGTCATGTTATCAAAACCATTGTTGTCCAAAGGCAAAGAAAATAATGTAAGGAAAATGCAAGGTACCTGAAATAAAGACCGTGGACAGCAGATGCCAAGTTCAGCCCCTTCCCTTCCTGAGTGCCAGTGTGATTTTAGAAACAGAAGAGTATATTCAGATGTGGCAATTAAGCCTCAGGCATTTGGAGATACCCTCTCATTTTGGATTAATTTTTAAGCAGGTTTTAAAGTGTCTCCCTCTTGGAATGAAGGATTTTGCAACTTGTTTGCATGAGATTTTTATTCTTATTCATTTTACTCTGTTCAAATTACAGAATATGAGCATCTTTTTCTAATTTGAGTGGGATCCCTGGAATGTCAATAAAAGCAATGATGAGGACACGTCCTATTTTGAAACACTGTGCCAAATTACATTCCCATGAGCCTGATTCTCCTCTTATTTCCAGTGGGGTAAAACTAGATGAATTGAAGTCAGTAAAGCTATCCCAGAGTAAGAGCTCTTTCAGATCAGAACCAGACTTTGTGAATTCACTGAAGTAAAGGAGAAATAAGTCATGGGAAATAAGTGAGAAAATAATTTGGCCTAAAACCCCACCATGAACATTAGGGAACAACAACATAATTTGAACATATTTTCCTTTATTCTGATTTTTTTTTCTGAATGGTCAAAATATACTATGTATTTCCTGAGTGTTGTTTGCCTTTTTGCTTTCCTAAAAGGACAATAAAATTTGTTGTTAGCGTAATCCATTTCCTTGAAATTCCATGCCCAGGAAAGATAGAAAGACATGCTCTGTCTTAGTTTTTACTTATCAGCTATAGTGTATACAAATCACAATCTTTAAATTTCCACAATCACATGCTCTATTATCAGCCACTCAGATAGTAGGGCAAGCTCAAAATAAAACTGCTTTGTTCCACCTAGGAGCTCAATAATATCCCTTATAAATGTAGATTGGTTGTATGGTTTCTTGCACACATCCCACAGATTCATTCTGCAAAAGGCATTGACCATCCATACTACTTTCTTGCCTCTTTTTATCTGAAGAGTTATGCTGCTTTGGGAAAAAAAAGAAGAAAAAAATTATTGGTTGTAAATATTGACACAGAAGATATTCTTTGTTTATTGAAGTCTTGTTTACATAAAAACTCTTCATGGGCTACCCCCTAAGTCTAGAGGTCCTAAACCAGTATCAGTGACCTGTCTGGGTATTTTTTCCCATGTATTGCACTGCTATTCTGCCAACAATAGTGACCCATTAACGTTTTGCCCTTCAAGTTAGTGCAGCCCAAGCCTAAGTGGTAGGACATCTGCCCAATATGTAAAATAATGGAATGAATGGATTCCTTGGAAACAATGATAACAAGACCTGGCTGAGATAACTGTGACAGCATGTGGTAATTTTCCAGCCTGCTGACCCTGTAAAGAGAACTGGAACACAAAGCTTAGACTGTGAGGCAAGTTGGTTTGAATAGCTGCAAACAAGTGCAGAACATCTGAAGATGTCATCACACAAATTGACAGATGGGATAGGTTTTTTTTAAAAAACTTGAACTTGACTATTTTCCAAAATATTTTCACATTACAAGTATAATGTGGAAACACACACCTGCTTTAAAAATACATCTCGGTAGTGTTGTCGTGTTAGATTTAAGTAACAACCTAACTTTCAATGAAAAGTAGTATTGTTTGTGTGGTGAATGCTCTGGGAATGGCAAGAGAAAGTTACTATAGAATGATGCATTAGCTCTGTATTCATCCCTGGGACTGTTTTGAATCTAGCTCCCTCTGAATCCCAATACACACTTTGAATAGCATAAAGAAGCATTGTTATTGCCTCAGTCTAGTCATTACATCAGAGAAACAGACAACCAGAGATAGCTAAACTGATTACTAATTTAGATTTGGTGTCTGGGAATAAAATGGGTTAAAACAAGTTTGTTTGCTTGTTTTAGTATTGCAAAATTGGTCTATGTGTGTCTGTGAGGCTATGTAACTGTAAATACACTTTAGACACTGTAAATACATTCAAGTACATATGCATGCTAACATAATTGTGTACATCCAGGATCCTGCTTGAAAGTTTATATGAATGCAATTTAGGAAAAGATAACATAGCAGAATTAGTTGTGAATCATTGTTGTTAAGGCTCCTTACAACTTTACATCTAAATAAACTTTAAAAGACAATTCCAATTCTACATTTGCAGTCAAAATGGTAATATAGGTACAGAACACATTTCTGAAATTTTTACCATCTCTAGAAGTGAATTAGACTTTTTATATGCCCCAAGGGAAAGATCCTACACAGAAATATTGAACATATTTTCTTTGCATCTTTCTCTCATCCTTCCAGTGTTATTTATCTTTTTGGCTGTGATGTCTTTGGGACAGTGCCCAATTATTATAAAATAATGACAAAAGGAAGAAAGTAGATGTACATAAAAGCACACACTATAAAAAAGAAACACACACATTGATTACAGTGAAATTTTCTCTAAGCCTGAGACAGTTAGCTGAACAAGATAAACACAGGCAATTTTTTAAAATCAGTGCCATCTGAATAAACAAATCAGAAGGTCAAATTTTGAGGACCATTTTTCCCTACTTGCTTTCAGCATCATTTTTCAGAGAAACTGTTGGGAGTGATAATTTTTATCACAGCTTAAAGTTATCATTATCAACAATGTATATTATGTCTGTGTCTTGTCAGCAGCCAAGGATTCAGTCCATATATTAAATGCTATACAAACACAAAGATAGCAGGCAGGTTTTGACCCAAAGTTTTCAGTGTAATAGGCAAATTCAATACAGAGACAAGGAAAAGATTTCTCTATATATCCATTGCATCCAGAGTACGATAGGAAATGCCATGATGTTCTAGAACGTGGAAAAGGAGTTTGACCACTTCCTACATTACTTGAACTACAGGTCAATTTTATTGCTAAGAAATTACCTTGTGACTCTATTTTATTGTATTTCATTATAAATGTAAAGTAGCATGCTTGCTACGTTGAAGCTTCAGCAATCTGAGAGGAGAGCACAGTGAAAATTGTGTCTAACAGTCTCTTAGGCTGTACAAAATTATTTCCAAATATCTGTAACTTTTACCTCTTTATTGCTCCCTGCTATACAGGAAGAAAGTTTCCAAGTTATGGAATATTTATGTTTTACTGCCTTTTGTTTAATACCTGAAGTCAAGACTTTTCCACCCATGAAGAATCTCTGCTGATCAGAGAATTAACAAAATTCTGACATACATAGAGAATTTTCTCTTTGGATTTTTTAAACTCCATTTGTTTTAGTGGCTAAGTGATTATCTCAGAGGAAACCAGCCTGTGTTAAAGGTTCAGCAACCTCAGCTGTTTCAGTGCAGATGTCAGGACACATGAATACATACGGAGACTTACAGAAAGCCCTAAAACAACTAGGCTTGAAAATCTGTTATATCTGTGGAATAGAGAGTGATTAATTGACAGGAATTATTTTTCAGGTGAAGAAATCTTGCAGTTATTTGCACTTCAAATGAGCCAACAAAACAGAACTATGGAAACAGATGATTTAGACTTTATAAGTTTGGTTACCATAGTGGAAGTATGACATTGACTTCAGCCTGCACAGTTGATAACTCCCACTGACAGAAAGTCAATGAGTGAGACAGAGACAGAAAGACAGATCCAGCCAGCCAGCCAGAGACAGACAAAATTGGTTTTAAATACATTAAACTGGGAAAAAATCACTATGTGAACACATTTAAATTGGTTTATATCTGGCCTATATTAATTAAATTTCAGTTTTCACCAATTCAATGAAAATATGTAATTAGCTTAATGGCTCTTGCTCTTCCAGAACAATAGCCTTTCATACTTGACAAAGGGGAGCTGTTTTCATTTTCTAGAGATTCCAAAGGAGGTGTTGAGCCACTTTTAGTTGTAGTCACTTTTACTATTTCATTAATCTTTCTTTTGACTATGTAAGGGCTGATTCTAAGCATTAAATAGTCAAAAGTGACAGGCCATGAGGTCAGGTGCAAGGTAATCCAGAGAAAGCAGCTTTTCTATGTTTTTATGGGCTCCTGTAAAAGAATGCTCAAAGGCAGATACAGACTAGGTCATCCACTCCAGCTTTCGGGTATTTTTAGAGTGCTGATTGCTCCATCTGATCTCCAATTTCTGTCAATTGTCAAACCATCTTGGGTTGCCCTTTTTCAGGCATTAATTCCATTCATTAATTGATGTTGGGCTTAACTACTTTTTCTGCCAATTAAAGTATTTCTTGCTTCAGAATAAATTAATGATTCATGGCTTGAACAAGACTGATAACAACTGCTTGTCCTTTGAGATCCTTCCCAGCAGAACTATGAGATGCTTGCTTTACTGCCTTGCATTCGTTTCACTAAACCTTTTATGTTCAGGAACATGTTTATGTGGGGACAAATCGTGAAAAGTGCTAAATACTTGATGTAAATTTCCAAGTGCCATCACTACCCACTGAAGAAAACAGATGTGAGTGCAGTCAGCAGCATCACCAGGTGCCCTGCACTTCACAGGTTTTCAAAAAGAAAAACATCTTTCAAATAAAAGTAACAGATTACACATAATAACTGTCTGCTCTGAATCCTCCTGCGTGTTTATTTTCTGTAACACGTTGTTCCTTAGAGAAATGCAGGAACAATGTAGGAAATATGTTTTAGGACTTTTTTATGTAATGGATTGTATGTCATAACAAGAACAACTGAAGCCAGCAAGTTCATTCCAAGGCCTTGGGAATATCACAAACTTAAAAAACCAGCGAAGCAGTTTTCAGCTTTACCAAATGCAGTCATTATGTGAAATCCTTTTCCATAAATGATTCTAAAGTTATTTTCAGTGGCAATTCAATATAAACTTACTTTTTCAATCAGGCATATCTGTGCTATGAAACACTGAAGAAAACCATGAAAGCTGCTTTTGTTAATTCACTCTAGAAATATAAATAACTGGACTAGCAGTCAGTTGCCTTTGACATGGGAGAACTGCTGGAGAAATTAATACGACAAAGGATAGTTTGAAATATTCAGTAAGTTACATACTGCAAGCCCTGATGGAAACCACTCATATGTTACTTCAAAAGATAGGCAACTGAGATAGCATTTTGTTGCCAATATTAGCCTTGTCCATCTTGGCTACAAGTTTCTATAAATTAATGCATTTTTCTGAACTGTCTTTATTGTTCTAAAGAGGAAAATTCAAAACCAAAACCCCTATTTCCACTGTGGAAAATACATCATTAAGTTTTAATTGAAAATAGATACACCATCAGGAAAAGATTGAGCAATGTGTGATAACACTTCTTTGTCCTGGTTTCAGTTGACTATCATGGCCTGAATGAAGTCATGCCACCGCTGAGTGCTGCCGTGCTGGTTATTTTAGAACTTCAATACGAACTAGAGTCAAAGGCAGCCAAGTGGTATGCTACAGCTGACATTGCTAATGCATTTTTATCAATCCCTCTGGCAGCAGAGTGTCGCCCACAATTTGCCTTTACTTGGAGGGGCATCCAGTACACTTGGAAATGACTGCCCCAGGGGTGGAAACACAGCCCCACCATTTTCCATGGACTAATCCAGACTGCACTGGAAAAGGGTGAAGCTCCGGAACACCTGCGATACACTGATGACATCATCGTATAGGGCAATACAGCAGAAGAAGTCTTTGAGAAAGGGAAGGAAATAATCCAAATCCTTCTGAAAGCCGGTTTTGCCATAAAAGAAAGTAAGGTCTAGGGACCTGCACAGGAGATCCAGTTTTTAGGAATAAAAATTGCAAAATGGACATCATGAGATTCCAATGTATGTAATCGACAAAATAATAGCATCTACGTCTTCACCGACTAAAAAAAAATAGCACAGGCTTTCTTAGGTGTTGTGGGTTTTTGGAGAATGCATATTCCAAATTACAGTCTGTGTAGCATTGCTACATATCAAGGTGCCGCGATTAGATCACTGGTCGGCCCGGACCAGGGAAGAGACAGATAACACACATGGTGTGAGCGCCAACTCCGTCTTTTATTGCGCAGTTAATTCCTTTTATACTAACAACGGTAGGTGGGATTACTGATATGTCATAGGGAGGCGACAACTAGCCTTCTATCTTTCCGTGACATCGTGAGATCTTCCGAACGCCGTACCCTACAGTCTGATTGTAAGCCCTCTCTATCAAGTGGCCCTTGGGCCAGTCCGGGCAGGACAAGATGTTAAAAATGTGCTCTATACTGCAGCCGGGGAGAATGGCCCTACCTGGCATCTCTCGCAGAAAGCACCCGGGGACACTTGAGGCTGACCCTTGGGGTTTTGGAGTTGGGGATAGAGAGGATCCGAGGCTCGCTATACTCCAACTGAAAAAGAGATATTGGCAGCATATGAAGGAGTTTGAACTGCCTCAGAAGTGGTTGGTACTGAAGCACAGCTCCTCTTAGCACCCCTACTGCCAGTGCTGGGCTGGATGTTCAAAGGGAGGGTCTCCTCTACACATCATGCAGCTGATGCCACGTGGAGTAAGTGGGCCACACTGATCACACAATGGGCTTGCATAGGAAACCCCAGTCGCCCAGGAATTGTGGAAGTGATCAGGGACTGGCCAGAAGGCAAAGATTTTGGAATGTCGCCAGAGGAGGAGGTGACGCATGCTGAAGAGGCCCCACTGTATAATAAACTGCCAGAAAATGAGAGGCAACATGCCCTGTTCACTGATGGGTCCTGTCGCATTGTGGGAAAGCATCGGAGGTGGAAGGCTGCTGTATGCATTCCTATACGACAAGTCGCAGAAACTGCTGAAGGAGAAGGTGAATCGAGTCAGTTTGCAGAGGTGAAAGCCATCCAGCTAGCGTTAGACATTGCTGAAAGAGAGAAGTGGCCAGTGCTCTATCTCTGTACTGACTCATGGATGGTGGCAAATGCCCTGTGGGGGTGGTTACAGCAATGGAAGCAGAGCAACTGGCAGTGCAGAGGTAAACCCATCTGAGCTACTGCACTGTGGCAAGATATTTCGTCCCGGCTAGAGAAGCTATTGATAAAATTACGTCATGTAGATGCTCACATACCCAAGAGTCAGGCCACTGAAGAACATCAAAACAACCAGCAGGTGGATCAGGCTGCCAAGATTGAAGTGGCTCAGGTGGATCTGGACTGGCAACATAGGGGTGAGCTATTTATGGCTCAGTGGGCCCATGATGCTTCAGGCCATCAGGGAAGAGATGCAACACATAGATGGGCTCGAGATCAAGGGGTGGACTTGACCATGGACACTATCGCACAAGTTATCCATGAATGTGAAATGTGCTGCAATTAAGCAAGCCAACTGGTTAAAGCCCCTGTGGTATGGAGGGCGATGGCTGAAATATAAATATGGGGAGGCCTGGCAGACTGACTATATCACACTCCCACAAACTCGCCAAGGCAAGCGCTATGTGCTTACAATGGTGGTAGCAACCACTGGATGGCTGGAAACATATCCCGTGCCCCATGCCACTGCCTGGAACACTATCCTGGGCCTTGAAAAGCAGGTCTTGTGGCGACATGGCACCCCAGAAAGAATTGAGTCATCCAATGGGACTCATTCCCGAAACCACCTCATAGACACCTGGGCCAAAGAGCATGGCATTGAGTGGGTATATCACATCCCCCATGCACCAGCCTCCGGGAAAATCAAACAATACAATGGACTGCTAAAGACTACATTGAGAGCAATGGGGGGTGGAACCTTCAAACATTGTGATACACATTTAGCAAAAGCCACCTGGTTAGTCAACACCAGAGGATCTGCTAATTGGGGTGGTCCTGCCCAGTCAGAACTTTTACTTACTGTAGAAGGGGATAAGGTCCCTGTAGTGCACATAAAAAACATGTTAGGGAAGACAGTGTGGGTTAGTCCTGCCTCAGGCAAGGGCAAACCCGTTCCTGGGATTGCTTTTGCTCAAGGTCCTGGGTGCACTTGGTGGGCGATGCAGAAAGTTGGCAAATTCCAATGTGTGCCTCAAGGGGATTTGATTTTAGGTGAGAATAGCCAGAATTATACTGTATGATATTAGTTGCTATATAACCCTGCCACTGTATGTTATCATTACTCTAATTGTTATATGCTATATCCATGGTATTACAGTAAAAATCACTTAGATCAAGCAAGAAAGAACTTTGATAAAACTGAGCGAAGCGCAGTACTGATGGAACCAGAACTGACTCCAGCATGCAACAATCCAACAGTGCACACCATCCTCCTGCTGCCCCCAAGGTCACCCGTTTGCCATGCCACACCAAAGCCCAACCCTGCTCTGCCAACTGAGCAGACTTCGTGCCATCCCTCCTGCCCAGAAAGACTGGTATGACAGATGGAGCCCAAAGTCATGGACTAAATGAACTCAACGGACATTTTATATGGATGGCCCATAGACTAAGGGAATAATATTTGTGTGTGTGTGTGTGTATATATATATATATCTATCTCAAAGGACGGAAAAGGTAGTGGTGATTGATTAGGATTTATTGGAAAGTATGGGGACTGAGCATGACGTCAATGGTATAGAACAAGGGGTGGATACTGTCCTGGGTTTGGTTGGGATAGAGTTAATTATCTTTCTAGTAGCTGGTATAGTGTTAGGTTTTGGATCCAGTATGAGGATAATGTTGATAACACACTGATGTTTTCAGTTGTTGCTAAGTAATGTTTAGTCTAAGTCATGGATTTTTCAGCTTCTCATGCCCAGCCAGCAAGAAGGCTGGAGGGGCACAAGAAGTTGGCACAGGACACAGCCAGGGCAGCTGACCCAAAGTGGCCAAAGGGGTATTCCATACCATCTGACGTCATGCCTAGTATATAAACTGGGGGGAGTTGGCCTGGGGGGCGGATTGCTGCTCGGGAACTGAAAGTTGCATTCCTCTTCCACATCTTCCTCTGGAATAGCATTGTTATAAACCTCTACCTCAAAGCATAATCCCAGTATTGGCAGTTTAGACAATTTATATCACATAGTTCTGGGGCACTAACCAAAAGTAGACAGACAATTAATACATCTGTTTTTAATCCCTTGGTGGGATTACTGTCTTCGCCAATGATGCCTTAATCTTTCTTTGAAAACATTTTCTAGAATATAGAAAATCTAATTATAGACTGGAGTACAGAAAATCAAATTATTTTGTAATTTTAAAATACTTTCATTTTTCAATAAGATAGTAGAATTATAACCCTAAATTTTAACAGAAAATAGGATTTGTGTTGCTTGATTTCCAGGACCATTTTTTCCCTTATAGTTTCAAGTGCCTTTCTACTTTGAGAAGAGCATTTGTAAAAATGGTATCATGGGGTGCATATTTTTTAACTCTCAATGACTTCCAGATCCAAATCTGATCACATTAAAAGTAAAGAGATTTCTTTTTAACTCCTGTTATACTCATCTGTTATGTTCCTTGTCTTTGCAAGAAAGATGTTATTCAAGGCAGCTGAAATAAAAGGATTTATTCTCTTACAGTATGTTGATTACTTATTTTTCCATCTTTTTATTTCCTTAAATATCCATGGTTTGTGGTGCAACTATGTAAGAAAGTTTAATCTTTGGCATCTGTAAAGTATTTACCATGTTTGTAGCCAGCTCCAATACTTAATATTCTTCAAAGAATTCTTAGGTGTAAGGTGAAGGATTTGTACTGTCTGAAGATTAGTCAAAGCCTGAATGATACTTGGGAAAAAGTTTCTGAGATGCACTCTACAGGACAGAACCTCAATGTCTATTTTTTTTGTTAGAGAGAGTGGATCACGGTTTTCTTCTGGTACAAAGAAGAATAAAACACCTACACTAACTGTACAGGGAAGTCATCCCCTCTATGCTATACTCTTAACTCACCTTCTCTCTCATTCTCTTTTTACATAACTCCCCTATCCATATAAATAAGCTGGTGGCATTTTACCACTGGTAGTTTATGAGGGAAGAGCTTTTTTCCTGCTAAGCCAAAACATGGAAGAGAGAGCCAACAACCTGGCCTGATGCCTCTTCTCACCTACTCTTATGACTGCTTGGTTTCATACAGACCTGTCCTCATCTAGCAGTAGGCTGCAGGCTTCCCTAAATCTCTGCAACAGCTCTTTGAACCAGTTTTGGGGAACAGTCCCAATGGAAACTGTTGACACAGGCAGAGCAGTGGATGTTGTTTACCTGGACCTCAGCAAAACATTCAACACTGTTTCCCACAGCCTTCTCCTAGACAAACTGGCAAGATACAGACTGGATGGGTGGTCTGCGAGATGGGTAGGAAATTGGCTAACAGGCCACACTCAGAGGGTGATGATCAATGGTTTTTACTCAGGCTGGCAGCCTGTCACAAGTGGGGTCCCCCAGGGATCGATACTGGGCCCCACGCTGTCCAACATCTTCATAAATGATCTGGACAATGGGATTGAAAGCACCCTCACCAAGTTTGCTGATAACACCAAACTGGGTGGCGAGGCGGACACGTCAGAAGGGAGAGCCATCTTACAGAGACACCTGGACAGGCTGGAAGAGTGGGCTAGCAAGAACAGTATGAAGTTTAACAAAGACAAGTACAAAGTCCTGCACCTGGGACAACATAACCAAAGACCCCAGTACAGGCTAGGATCTGTGTGGCTGGGGAACAGCCTTGCTGAAAGGGACCTGGGGGTCCTGGTGGACAACAAGCTGAACATGAGTCAGCAGTGCACCACTGCAGCAATGGGGGCAAAGCGGATCCTGGGCTGCATCTGCAGGGGCATTACTAGCAGAGATAGAGATGTGATCATCCCACTCTACTCAGTGCTTGTCAGGCCACACCTGGAGTACATACGGTGTCCAGTTCTGGTCCCCGCAATTCAAGAAAGATGCAGACAGGCTGGAGAGGGTCCAAGGGAGAGCCACAAAGATGATCAAAGGGCTAGAGAATCTGCCCTATGAGGAAAGACTGAAGGAGTTAGGTCTTTTCTCCCTGGAGAAGAGAAGGCTCAGGGGGGCAGGGACACCTCATCAAAGTATTCCAGTACTTAAAGGGCAGCTACAAAGAGGATGAAGGCTCTCTCTTCACAAGGAGTCACATGGAGAAGACAAGGGGCAACGGGTACAAGTTGCACCAGGAGAGGTTTCATCTCAATGTAAGAAAGAAATATTTTACAGTGAGGTAAAAATCAATAAGGGCTCAATCCCATTTTAACAGACTAGTCTAAATTGTTAAGTTTCTAATTCGTTACTTCATTAATTCTCTAACTCACAAATTTGCTAACTCATAAATTCACCAACTCATGCTCCTATGAGCAAAACAGTTACCTAGCCAACAGTGAGAGTACTCATCCTTCCTCGTCCGTCAGGGTGTGTGTGTCCCCTGTATCTCACTGGGAAGCACGAAAGCCTCAGCAGTCTGGCTGCTCCAAAGGCTTTGGATCTGCTCCAAAGGCTTTTTGGGTAAGCTGACATATTTATACCTTCCAGCTTGGAAGTTTGGTCTATATCATTTCCATAAGTTAGTGGATTCTGTAGAAACTGCCAGACAGTTACTGTTGTAAAAATGCAGGCGATGATGGCTACAGGAGATATCAGCTGCAGGTAATAATGGCTGCAGAATGGCACTTATCTCTTCGTGTCCACTGTGTTTAGCATAGGTGATGCTCTTGCTTTAACCTAATAGCACTGTTCCCACCATACATCAAGCCTTAGCATGAGCTGTATGTTAGCCCAAACCTGAGCAGGAGTGAACAGCCACACTGATGATGTGAACAGTGAAAGTACAGTTCCAGAGGTTTAAGCTGAGAATGAATTCAGTTGTACAAGTCAAAACCAAGGATTAGATTCCCCTTCTAATTATACCCAGTTATGCGTCATCTCTCCCCCCCCCTCAAAAAAAGAAACAAGAAAAAAATAAGCACAACATATAAGAAAAGGGGTTTGGAAACTGTTAAGCCACATATTAAAAGTGATGCTGAAGCTATTGCAAAAGATGTTTTGGGGCATATTTCCAAGGCCATCCTGGACAAGCTGGAAACACCATCAACCCAGGAGGGTTTCTTATATTCAAAGAAAAAGCCTTAAAAGAAAGACGCTCACATCATGTCCCCAGATGGAAGGCCCACCCCAGCCCTTTA
This sequence comes from Aquila chrysaetos chrysaetos, assembly GCF_900496995.4. NCBI lineage: Eukaryota > Metazoa > Chordata > Aves > Accipitriformes > Accipitridae > Aquila > Aquila chrysaetos. The sequence goes on along the minus strand of NC_054457.1, from coordinate 2,528,847 downwards.
AAAGATAAAGGATGGGGGAGGTGCCAGACAACAGCAGTCTTACCAGGACAAGAAGAAAAAGAACAAGAAGCCAGGGCGAATGGTGCAAAAGAAACAGAAAACCCAGAGAAAGAGGTCCTGTTCTACCACTAGAAAAGGAGATGATACATTTTAACAGGGATGGCTATGTCCCCAACACAGACCACTGTTAAGGAAAACCTTGTTTATTGAGGTGCCTCCACTTTCCACTATTGCAGAGTCTGCACCTCTGGACTTTTTCATAGCTGGGAATGGGGAAGATTACATAGATCTGAACAACACCCTGCTGCACCTCTGCTGCGAGATTGTATAAGCCAATGTGTCCAACCTTGGTGCTGATGAGGCTGTGAGCCTTGTGAATTACCCACTGGCCTCTGTTTTCAGCCAGTTGGATGTTACACTAGAGGGCCGACTGATAAGCTGGAGCAACAACTGCTACCCCTAGTGCAACTTCATCAAGCTGCTTCTCAATTACAGCTGCGATGTGCTGTCCATGCACTTCTCCACAGGGCTGTTCTACAAAGACACAGCCAGGCAGCAGGAAGCAGTAGCGCCGGATGGTTTTGGCAATCAGGGGTTTAGGCAACACTCGGCTCTGATGACCCAGCATAGGACGATTGAACCCCTCCACATCAACCTATTCTTTCAAGACAAGCTTTTATTGAACAACGTGGATGTAAAAATTAAGCTGACACAGCAAAGACAGCTTTTGTTTGATGAACCCCCCAACAGCAGGAGCCTGCAAGTTGGTTATTACCTATGCCTCACTGTTCATGAAGAAAGTGTGAGTGGAGCCTGGAGTGCGTTTGGGACATGCTGAGATGTTACTTATGGCAAATGCTAAATACCCGGTGGATCAGATGGGTATGAAAGGGTTCAGCATACCAGCCAGCAGTCATGTCAGCAACCAGGAAAATTTATTCCTAGGACAACTGGCCAAACTTGGGATTTGTTGATAATGACACTTTTAAAGGCAATTATGCTAAGAACCCTTTCAACTTTAAATATTATGATATAAATTTTGCAGCCCTGTATATGGATGATGAACAAATGCCAGTGAAACCACTGCAGCCTGACTTTGAGAATGGCTGCTGTGTGAGAGAATACATGCATCTCGTTCAGATGATCAGCTGCCATATGAAAGACCATTTCCTGCTGGTTGGGAGGGAAGAGTTCACCTGTGCCTATATCCTGTTTGCCTTTGACCTGTCTCCAGACCAAGAATGTGCTGATCACTATTCCCTGATTAAAACCAGAAACCTGAGAGAAGTATGCTTTGCAGGAGCCTTGACCATCACCATTAATATGATTGTGTACAGACTATTTGACAACGTGACAGAACTAAACTGGCGGAGACACGTGCTCTTCAGCTACATGTGAAGATGGACACCGAACGGCTCTCTTGGGTTTTTTTCAGCAAACCCCTACACCAGAAGAACATTTATTGGTGTTTTCCTGAGCACCTGGCTCCCTAGGGCCCATATTTCTCCAATACCAGCAAGCATAGTTGTAAATACACATACACATAACCAGCCTGGAGAGCACTGGCTAGCAATTTTCCTGGCAGATCACAACCGTGCAGAGTTTTTTGACCTGTATGTCTATCCCCCAAACAGTGTTCTCTTTCCTGAAAGCATCATGTCCTTTTTAAAACAAATGCTACAGATGATATTGCTTTCCAGAAGAAGCAACTGCAGCATCCCCTCTCCATGGCCTGCAGATACCATTGCATCTTTTTACTACATCACTGTAACAAGGGACTACCTTTTGAACAGATTTCAAAACTGTATTCTAACAACTTAGTTCAAAACGACCGGATGGTGATACATTTTGTAAAATATGAATATGGAGCTTTCCCTGTGACAAGGGGTACTCAAAAGATGTTTCGGAACACCAAGACCTGTATCTCTTGAAATGCTTTTCATAAATGTATTATGTAAATAAAGCTTACTGAAGGATTGTGTGTTTGTGTTCTTTAACTATTCCCCTCATATTTTGTTTAAAAAGACTACAGACAACAAAGTTGAAAGGTTTTAGGAATATTTCTTTTCAACAGTAAGCTTTACAGGGTGAGCCATTGGACTTTAGGTATCTTTCTTATCTTTGGGGGAGTGTGGTGCTTCTCAGTCCTCCTCAGTCACTTTTAGTTGTTCCAGGAGATGCCAGTTTGCTCTATTACCCATGATAGAAGAAGGGACATTCATCGCAGCCATGGCTTTCATAAAAAAATTCCAGCCTTTAGGTGTTCTCAGCCTAGAAGGGGCATGAGTCTGAATGATGCCTCAGACTAAATTGAGCAGGCCGGTCCCCTTGATGACATCTTTTTTGTATACAAAACTTCCCTGATTGTCCCAAGAAGAAATATGCTTGCGTTGCCCTAGTTTACCTAGGAGCATGTGTGCATTCTTCCAATAGCATGGATGCACATTATTCAGTACTTCCTGGACAACAGGGTCAGGGGTCCTCAGGAGTCTCCAGGGGCTTTTCTGCTTCTGTCTTGTTTTCCTCTGGAAAAACAAGACTTATTTTCCCCCTTTCTTGATCGCTCTGCTTCACATGTGCCAAGAACTTTTGAAGAGGGGCTGTATACACCTTAGCTTTTTTGTAAGCCGTCAAACCTGCTTTCTGGAGAATATCCCTGATTTTGGCATCCAAAGAGTGGACTGCATCAGCTCTTATGTCTTCCCTGGGTAATGGTGGCACCCTTAGCTGCTCCAACTAGTTTGCAGGCACCAGATATAGTTTGTCCGCGTATTCCATCACTGCTTTACCAAAAGCCCCATGATGAGCAGAAGAGCAAAACTTACAAGATGACTGATAAACCCATCAGCTTGCTTAACCAGCAGCCTTTTTCTTTCAAAGGACACAATTTTTCTACGCAGGCTTTTAATGAATTTGCAGCCCTTTTCCAGCACACATATCTTGTGGGGTGTTAATGGAAAATCCCCCTTCAAGGTATTCAGGGCAATTTCAGAAATAGCCTTTATCAGGTCATCAGAAGCAGTGCAGAGTATTGCTTTCCTCTGCCTGGGAGAGGACCAGGTCAATAGCTTCAGGAGGAAAGGTTACTCTTCACACACTGGGACATCATGCTCACAAGTTTGCACGCAGGGGGCTGGGCTGGGTCCTCTGCATTTATTGCCAAACACTTGTCTTTTTTTTTTTCCTCCCAATATGTAAGTGGCTGGCCACTCTGGCAGGAAAAGATCAGCTCTTAGCCTAAAAGCCTCAGGGGTAGAAGCATTTAAATAGTCAGTCAGGTACCCACATGATGCCTTTGTGCCATCTTCAAACACTTCTAAAAAGAACCCAGGTCTTGCCAGGATAGATTTACCAGGCTAGGGACACAACTTGGAGCTTCTCTCAGGCTTTCATAAATAACACCATATATTTTGTGTTGAAGGCAATGGTACAGTTCTTTTTATCCTGGCAAAAAACCATTCTGGACAATGTACAGGTTGCTAAGATTCCTGTGATGCATATACTTAATTAAAGCTTTCTCAATTTCGTCGCTCTCACAAGCAGAGTTCATAAAATTCTCAATCACAACCATATTTACTTTATTAGGGGGAAATAAATGGTTAGCTCTAAGACTTTCAGATAAGTCCTCCAGAAATTTCATAAAGGGATATTTACAGAGCAGTCCCTGTCACAGCAGTTGCCAACTGTAACACCACACAGTATTCTCAGACATAACAAACAGCAAGCAGTTGGTATTCTCCAAAAGACTTTGACAAAATAACTTTTCCCACAGTTGATAGGCCCTACCAGAATAGCAGAAAAGGGATGCTTCCAGCACACGCTGATGATCAAAAACCATAGGGGAGGCTGTTAAAATTTTCAGTTAGTACCCTTTTTTCATAGACTACCTTCTATGTCTTCCCGAGGGGCCTGGTTACTATTGCCCATTGTGCTTTTTCTTGATAGAACACTGCTCTATCATGATATTTTTAGGGTTGTCGCTGTCTAGATTTATGCTGTAATCCAACCTGAGATCCCTCAGGGCCTCAAAATTGATCTTTTCTCTGTTTATTGCATTCAGCATGATGCCTTTAACCTTTAAACAAGACTTTCCTCCAGACTGCAAGTAGCCATAGTTTGGGGCCTGATGACATAAATTCTAATGTGCTCATCTGGCAGCAACTTGCTCATCAACTCACCTAAATAGTCACCAAGTGGGAGGTTCCAATACTTTGGATGACTCAAAAATATCATAGAATCTGTGTCATGATAAAGGCAACGGTCTTGCAGGGCACCTAGGAGATTGTAAAGCTCTAGGTATGCATATACTGCAGTGAAACAAGCTATAAAAATGTTAGTGTTACGCTCCAGGGTCACATGCCCTTTGGTGTGCTTCAATGAGACAGTGACCACATCCTCATCAATAAAGTCACAAGAGGACATATCATAAGATGGAGAAAAGAGGTAACCATATAACTCATCTGATGGTGTCAAGGCTGGCAGTGAGTGTTAATAATCTGATATGTGTTTTATACCACTTCTTCAGTGAGTGTGATGAGTGATTCATCAGCAGGGATAAAAAAGTAAAGATATTCAGTGTTTGTATTTTTTTTTTTTTTTTCAGATAGCAGGTAGTGTATATCTCTAGGTTCCTAAGGATGAATGATCTAGTCAGGTAGGGCTTGGGTAGCTGGTAAAGAATTTCCAAGGAATTGTATTATTCCTTTAGACAAGGGAAAATTCAGAGCAAAGGATTGCTCTTATTAAGATGCTTATTCTCAGAGCACAAAAGAATGTTTCTCTCCTCTGTTTTATTTTATGATAAAATTAATAATGACTAAAGACTCTTCAAGGGTGCTTCAGCCTGAACCCATGAATTGCCTATGTGACTTTTAGTAGAAATTAAAATCTCCTGGGGGCAAAAAACTTTCTGTCCACCACTCTTCTGTCTCTGAAAACTCCAGCTTACGAACTCAAAATCACACACACAGTTAATTGTCTTCCTAGAAGCTGCTGTAGTGCTATGTTTTTGAGTTCGATATGAGAAGAATGTCGATAACTGATGATTTCAGTTGTTGCTAAGTAATGTTTAGTCTAAAGTCAAGGATTTTTCAGCTTCTCATGCCCAGCCAGCAAGAAGGCTGGAGGGGCACAAGAAGTTGGCACAGGACACAGCCAGGGCAGCTGACCCAAACTGGCCAAAGGAATATTCCATAACATGTGATGCCACATCTAGTATATAAACTGGGGGGAGTTGGCCTGGGGGGGATCGCTGGCATTGCTTACCATTGTAAGCACATGGCACTTGCCTTGGCGGGTTTGTGGGAGTGTGATATAGTCAATCTGCCAGGCCTCCCCATATTTATATTTCAGCCATCACCCTCCATACCACAGGGGCTTTAACCATTTAGCTTGCTTAATTGCAGCACATTTCACATTCATGGATAACCTGTGCGATAGTGTCCATGGTCAAGTCCACCCCTTGATCTCGAGCCCATCTATGTGTTGCATCACTTCCCTGATGGCCTGAAGCATCATGGGCCCACTGAGCCATAAATAGCTCACCCCTATGTTGCCAGTCCAGATCCACCTGAGCCACTTCAATCTTGGCAGCCTGATCCACCTGCTGGTTGTTTTGATGTTCTTCAGTGGCCCAACTCTTGGGTATGTGAGCATCTACATGACGTAATTTTATCAATAGCTTCTCTAGCCGGGACGAAATATCTTGCCATAGTGCGGCAGCCCAGATGGGTTTACCTCTGTGCTGCCAGTTGCTCTGCTTCCATTGCTGTAACCACCCCCACAGGGCATTTGCCACCATCCATGAGTCAGTACAGAGATAGAGCACTGGCTATTTCTCTCTTTCAGCAATGTCTAACGCTAGCTGGATGGCTTTCACCTCTGCAAACTGACTCGATTCACCTTCTCCTTCAGCAGTTTCTGCGACTTGTCATATAGGACTCCATACAGCAGCCTTCCACCTCCCATCAGTGAACAGGGCATGTTGCCTCATTTTCTGGCAGTTTATTATACAGTGGGGCCTCTTCAGCATGCGTCACCTCCTCCTCTGGCGACATTCCAAAATCTTTGCCTTCTGGCCAGTCCGTGATCACTTCCACAATTCCTGGGTGACTCAGGTTTCCTATGCGAGCTCGTTGTGTGATCAGTGCGACCCACTTAATCCACATGGCATCAATTGCATGATGTGTAGAGGAGACCCTCCTGTTAAAGAATTCTCAGTCATGGATTTCTCTAGGTTTGCTTTATTAGCAACTCAGAGTTGGGCCACCACCACAGTGAATGGCAGCCCACAAAATTTTCTCTTGATTTTATATACCCTTTAGGTAGTTTATTATCTCAGTCTGAAGTCTTTTTAATTTTCCAGTTGATCTTGGTTCCCATGTCATTATCATTCATCATCATCTTATCTCATCACTTCTTCTTTTGTTCCGTCCGGTCATCATCCTGTGGGTTTCGAAGTCTGTCCTGGGTCAGTCATCTTCTCATCCCCTTTACCTTGATGTCTCATACCTACACAATTCTGAAAAAAATCTCTCTGGTTGTTCCATTAACTATTTCACATTTATCTTTGTAAGGTCTACATATTTTAATCACTCCCCAGCTGTGCACCTGTATCTTGCTGATTTTTCATCTTTTGTTTGATCTGTCTCTACTGATTAGCTTGACTGGGTTTTAATCTGGTCCTGGATTGGGGCTATACAGGGGGGGCAGGCTGAGAACGCTGTTCATGGCCTGTTGAGCAGCTCTGTTGCCATTAATAACCTTAACTCATTCTATATTAATTTTTAACAGTCTTATAGTCCTAAATTTTCTAAAATCTTCTACACCTCCCTTTGAACATCCAGCCCAGAACCAGCAGTTGGGGTGCTAAGAGGAGCTGTGTTTCAGTACCAACCACTTCTGAGGCAGCTCAAACTCCTTCATATGCTGCCAACATCTCTTTTTCAGTTGGAGTATAGCGGGCCTCGGATCCTCTGTATCCCCAACTCCAAAACCCCAGGGGTCGGCCTCAGGTCTCCCCAGGTGCTTTCTGCGAGAGACTCCAGGTAGGTAGGGCCATTCTCCCTGGCTGCGGTACAGAGCACATTTTTAACATCTTGTCCTGTCTGGACTGGCCCAAGGGCTACTGCATGAAAAATCTCCCATTTAATTTGTTCAAAGGCTTGTCGTTGTTCAGGGCCCCATTTAAAATCATTCTTCTTCTGGGTCACTTGGTAGAGAGGGCTTACAATCAGACTGTAATTTGGAATATGCATTCTCCAAAAGCCCACAACACCTAAGAAGGCCTGTGCTACCTTTGTATTAGTTGGTGGAGACATAGCTGCTATTTTGTTGATCACATCCATAGGGATCTGAAGACGTCCATCTTGCCATTTTATTCCTAAAAACTGGATCTCCTGTGCAGGTCCCTTGACCTTACTTTCTTTTATGGCAAAACCAGCCTTCAGAAGGATTTGGATTATTTCCTTCCCTTTCTCAAAGACTTCTTCTGCTGTGTCGCCCCATACGATGATGTCATCAATGCATTGCAGGTGTTCTGGAGGTTCACCTTTTTCCAGCACAGTCTGGATTAGTCCATGGCAAATGGTGGAGCTGTGTTTCCACCCCTGGGGCAGTCGATTCCAGGTGTACTGGATGCCCCTCCAAGTAAAAGCAAATTGTGGACGGCACTCTGCTGCCAAAGGGATTGAGAAAAACGCATTAGCGATATCAGTTGTGGCATACCACTTGGCTGCCTTTGACTCTAGTTCATATTGAAGTTCTAGCATATCTGGCACAGCAGCATTCACTGGTGGCGTGATTTCATTCAGGCCACGATAGTCTACTGTTAGTCTCCACTCCCCATTAGACTTTTGCGCTGCCCATATGGGACTATTAAAGGGTGAGTGAGTATTGCTGATCACTCCTTCGCTCTCCAGTCGACAATTCAGCTTATGGATGGGAATCAGGGAGTCTCACTTGGTGCGATATCGCTGCCAGTGCACCGTTGTGGTAGCAATTGGCACCTGTTGTTCTTCAACCCTCAGCAACCCCACAACCGAAGGGTCTTGAGAGAGACCAGGCAGGGTAGAGAGCTGTGCAATTTCTTCCGTCTCCAAGGCAGCTATACCAAAAGCCCACCGATACCCCTTTGGGTCCTTAAAATACCCTCTCCTGAGATAGCCTATGCCAAGGATACACGGAGCCTCCGGACCAGTCACAATGGGGTGTTTCTGCCATTCATTCCCAGTTAGGCTTACTTCAGCCTCCAATACAGTTAACTCTTGGGATCCCCCCGTCACACCAGAAATACAAATGGGATCTGCCCCTTTATAGCTTGATGGCATTAGGGTACACTGTGCACCCGTGTCCACTACAGCCTTATACTCCTGTGGGTCTGATGTGCCAGGCCATCAAATCCACACCACCTAGTAGACTCGGTTGCCCCTTTCCTCCCCCTGGCTGGAGGCAGGGCCCCTCTAATCCTGGTTAGAATATTCGTTACTCACTTTTCGCACACGTGAATCAGAAGTCCCTTCAAGAGGATCAGAAATGAGATCAGCCCATCTACTCTGTCTGGGGGACTGCTACGGGAAACTGGAGCAGCATTTTTCCAGGAGGAATCCTCTTTTCTGATTGGTTTTTCTTGCAACTCATGTACCCGTGCATCTAGGACTGAGGTAGGTTCTCCATCCCACTTCCTCATGTCCTCCCCATGGTCACGCAGGTAAAACCACAGGGTACCCCGTCGTGTGTACCTTCTATCCCCTCTCTCGAGCAGAGGAATGCTTACTCCTAATAGCTGTGATGCAGGCCCATACTGGTGGGGAGAAGGACATATCCACTTTGAATTGCTGGAACTCCTGGGGCAATTCCTCTACAGCTGAGACACAGGCCTGTAGGGAGGAAGAGGGACTTCCTTCGTATTGCCAGAGTTGGACAGCCAATTCATCCACCGTTTGTCCATGGCCTTCTTTCCAGGACATTACTGCCAATGAGTTGGCATAGATTGGTGGTGCACTTCGTAGAAACTTCTGCCACATGGGTTGTATGCTTTGGATTTCATCTGGATCTGTGGGTAACTGCTTGTCGCGAATGAGATTTTATTACACGGCTTTGGTTTAGCAGCAATTTAGGATTTAGTCATATTTTTGAGATAGATCACAAGATTAGGTTGTATAATTTTAACAGTACTTAATTATGAGCCAATTTAACAGAGTGATTTGATGGAATTTGTTACAATCAAATTTGCGACTTAGTTAAAGATTCGAAAAATGGCAAGGATCACCCGAAATTTACAGCAGGCTTGCACACAGATGGAAGTTAAATCAAATCTCACACACGCGCACACACACACACGCAAACAGACAAAATAGTTCCAAACAAATCACACAGAGACGGGCAAAATAGTTCCGAACCAAACTGCAAATACACATGCATAGATACAACCCACGCACACACAGACACAAACACAGGTTAACCTATGATTAAAATTTCCCTTTCGCGAGTTTCATGAATTACTCACTTTTATATGCCAGCATTCATCAGCGGATGGTCAGTAAACCTCACGAAATCAGGCCTTTAAGTCCTCATGAAATCATCGACAGATGATCTTTCAATCCTCGCAAAATCTACCCTGAGATGTGTCCCAGCTCAGGGGGAGATATTGGGTCACACAGCCTGCTGCAGTCCTTGGAGAGCTAAAAAGGTCTTACCTTGGATCGTTATTTATAGGGTCTCGAGGTGATTGGCTTTGGTCATTATTTTACATTTTGGCCACAATTCATGCTGAGTCATTCTGATATACAATTCAGGCAGCAGATGGCCCAGGTGTGGCCAGGGGGTGTCTGACACCAAAAAGTTGCTGCACTTGTAATCAAGATAACAGCACAATGGGAGTTTTTCCCAAAGCATGCATGGCTTATACTGAAATCTCAGGGTGGCCCGGGGGGCTGCACCACCACACCACTCAATTTCCAGATCATTATAAATCACCTCCAGCACAGCTACTTCCTTCAGGTACTGGATCCCTCTCTCCATGGTGGTCCTCTTGCCTTGGTGACATGTAACATCTTCCTTGAAGGGGTATCTTTCCTTCACACCTGACAGAAGTTGCCTCCAGAGGCTGAGGACTTGTGCTTTTCTCCCAATCACTTTGTCAATGCCCCCTTCCCTAGACAGGGATCCCAACTGCTTGGCTTCCCTACCGTCTAATTCCCAGTTACTGCACCAGCATCGGAGCAGCCAGATAACAATGTGCTCGCCCGGATGGCAGCCAAAATCTTTTTGCCTATCCTGCAACTCACTCAGGGATAGAGATCAGGTGATTATGTCAGGTTCTGCCTCTTCCTCATGTTCTCATCATGACTCTGCTTCACCTTCATCCTTCACTAAGCGAACTGATTTCTTTGTATATTTCTTCTTCTGTACAGGGGCGACTGATACAGGCACAGGTTGGTTCTCTGGTTTAGCTGCAGTGCCTGTCGCCGGGGTTGGGGTAGCCACAGTGCTTGTCAGTCTGTTTTCCCTCCCTTCCCCCTGAGGGTGCTGCATAATATCAAACAGTGTTTGGTAGATACTAGCCAGGGCCCAGCACAGTGCAGTAAGCTGTGCCTTTTTGGAATAGCCACAGCATTTTCCTTTCAAATAATCTATTACTTTATAAGGGTCCTGTAGTTGTTTGGGAGTGAAGCTCCAAACCATTGGAGGTGAGAAGTTCTCTAGATACCTGCCCATATTCTCCCACATGCCCTGCCACTCATGACTACCCAGCCTTGGGGCAGATCTCTGGGTGGTTTTCTTAAAAAACCTTTTTGTAGCCCTAAACAAGACCTGAAACACATTCAGGAGACATAGCACTAACAGCATGCTGGCTTGTGCATCCCAAGTATATTCAAAATTCTCAAAAGCTGTTGTAGTTAGCTGGAAGGAGAAAGGGGAGGTGAAAGAGCAGGAGGAAGTATCCCCCCTTGACTTCCCCATGGATTGGGTGCGATTACCAATAAATTCCGGGAGAGGGCGCCCGAGGTATGGAAATGATATCACTGCCGCATACAGATACCAGCTTAACATCATGACCAGTGATGTAATCATTTCATAAATCGACATTACCCAGTATAGCAAAATGATAATCCTGGTCCCTCTCCCAGAGGTGATAAACATCACCGCAGGGAATACATAGTGCATATAAGAACTTACATAACGCCACCACATGAACAAATGAACCAACATTGTGACTAGCATCTATTTATCTAATATAAGGAATGCGTATGACAAATTTGTTTTAACACGCTCTGGCCAGATCTGTCATTATCTCAAACCTTCTTGCTCCATGTTGGGCGCCAAAAAGGACTGTCATGGTTTAAACCCAGCCAGCAGCAAAGCACCACGAGGCCGCTCGCTCACTCCTACCCGTCCTCTCTGGTGGGATCCTGTATTGGGTCTGGCTGAGATGGAGTTAATACTCCCCATAGCAGCCCTCATAGAGCTGTGCTCTGCATCAGTAGCTAGAAAGGTGTTGATAACACACCAGTGTTTTGGCTACTGCTGAGCAGCGCTGGCACAGCACCAAGGCTGTCTCTCCAACATTTTTGCCCCCCCTCAATGGCAGGCTGGGGCAGGGCAAGACCTTGGGAGGGGACATAACCAGGACAGCTGACCTAAACTAACCAAACAGATATTCCATACCATATGACGTCAGCCCAGATATAAAAGCTAAGTAAAGGGAGACGGAAGGGGAGGCATTTTTGTCTTCCGGAGCAACCACCACGCGTACTGAAGCCCTGCTTCCCAGGAAGTGGCCAGACATCGCCTGCTGATGGGAAGTAGAGAATAATATCATTTGTTTTTCTTTGCTTTCGCGCGCGACCTTTGCTTTCACTTTATTAAACTGTCCTTATCTTGACCCACGAGCCTTTTGTTATATTTTCTCCCCCCTGTCCAGCTAAGAAGGGGGAGTGATAGAGCGGCTTTGGTGGGCACCTGGCACCCAGCCAGGGTCAACCCACCACAGGCCTTTTTGGCGCCCAACATGGGGCACGACAATGGCAGTTTTGCATTAAGCGTGCCATAGCTAGTTATTAAGTGGCAAGCTCCTGTGCAGGTCACGGAGGTTGTTGGCTGCTTGCTTATCTCTATCTTGCTGAGTTTGGGAACATGGTAATGCAAATAATGGCTGTGTGCTTTGCCTTGGCACTGATGGTTTTTTTGTGCTGCGGGAGCTATCTTGTGGGGAGAATGAAGGAACTCGGGAACATGCTAATACAAATAATATCTATGTGCTTTGTCCTGGCACTGATGGCTTTGCTGTGTTGTGGGAGCTATCTTGTGGAGGAGATGAGGGAACACATCTCCCTCTCCCTACTGGGCATTGATGTGAATGGTTTTATTATGCAGGCTCCTGAGGTCCTTGTTCACCCTTATGTGAGTTGTTCAATACTAATAATTAATACTGGTGGTATATTATGGGTATTGTGGAATCTGGTCTCATCCTGGTATAAGAGAAGACAAGTTTCGGGTGAGGCAATACTGAAATGTGCCCTCAAGCGACCGGTCCCTGGGTGGCAGGGTATATGGAAGGATTTGGGCAGATTCCTAGGACGGTTATCACCTCCCATAATCTGGGACTTTACACCTGAACAGGCAAGTAACCCTGGCAAACTGACGCGCCACCTGATAGAAGCGTGCCTTGCCTATCCCAATGAAAACCAGCAGCTTCTCGCACTGTACTGGGGCCTGGCCTATGCCTACCGAGCCATAGTTCAACACTCTCAGAGGACCATGGTTGAGGCAGGGACCCAGACTGCATCTGAGGACACCATGCTTGAGATAGGGACCCAAACAACAACAACCACCACAGTAATTGCCCCAATAGTGAAAAAGAAACAATTTCTTTCCACCCCTCGCCTCTGTGCATCACATTTTTAAGAACTATCATTAAAATCTACATTCATCACACAAAATCTTCACTCACATCAACAAAAAGAATTCCCACACCGAAATCAGAATAATATCATCACAAACCGACAAAAAGTGAACAATTTACACACAATCCACCCCTCGTCCCTTCACCACAATCACAACAATAAAATTCCCCACTCGTCATGCAGCTCTTAACTCTCTAGCTGCGTTCAGTCCATGTTTTGCCCATTACCTCTCTCAATTACTATCCTTATCTCGAATTCCTCACACTGCCCGCATTCTCCACCAAAAAGACTGAGATGGGTTGACCCTGGCTGGTTGCCAGGTGCCCACCAAAGCCGTTCTATCACTCCCCCTCCTCAACTGGACAGGGGAGAAAAAAAAATATAACAAAGAGCTTGTGGGTCGAGATAAGGACAAGAGAGAGATCACTCACCACTTACCGTCACGGGCAAAACAGACTCAAACTTGGAGAAAATTAACTCACTTTATTACCAATCAACCAGAGTAGGGTAATGAGAAATAAAACCAAACCTCAGAACACCTTCCCTCCACCCCTCCCTTCTTCCCGGGCACAACTTCACTCCCGGCTTCTCTACCAACCCCCCCAGCGGCACAGGAGGACGGGGAATGGGGTTTACGGTCAGTTCATCACACGTTTTCTGCCGCTTCATCCTCCTCAGGGGGAGGACTCATCACACTCTTCCCTGCTCCAGCGTGGGGTCCCACCCACGGGAGACAGTCCTCCACGAACTTCTCCAACGTGGGTCCTTCCCACGGGCTGCAGTTCTTCACGAACTGCTCCAGCATGGGTCCTTTCCACGGGGCGCAGTCCTTCAGGAGCACACTGCTCCAGCGTGGGTCCCCCACGGGGTCACAAGTCCTGCCAGAAAACCTGCTCCATGGGCTCCTCTCTCCACAGATCCGCAGGTCCTGCCAGGAACCTGCTCCAGCGCGGGGTTCCCACGGGGTCACAGCCTCCTTCGGGAAACCCACCTGCTCCGGCGTGGGGTCCTCCCCGGGCTGCAGGTGGATATCTGCTCCACCATGCACCTCCATGGACTGCAGGGGGACAGCCTGCCTCACCATGGTCTTCACCACGGGCTGCAGGGGAATCTCTGCTCCGGCGCCTGGAGCATCTCCTCCCCCTCCTTCTGCACTGACCTTGGTGTCCGCAGGGTTGTTTCTCTTACATGTTCTCGCTCCTCTCTCCGGCTGCCGAATCTGCCTGTCCCAACTTTTTCCTTCTTAAAAATGTTATCACAGAGGCGTTACCACTATCACTGATTGGCTCGGCCTTGGCCGGCGGCGGGTCCGTCTTAGAGCCGGCTGGTATTGGCTCTCTCTCGAACACAGGTGAAGCTTCCAGCAACTTCTTACAGAAGCCACCCCTGTAACCCCCCCCGCTACCAAAACCTTGCCAACAAAACCAATACAGTCAGACACAGGGGAAGCTTCCAGCAGCCTCTCACAGAAGCCACCCCTGTAACCCCCCCCCGCTACCAAAAAACCTTGCCACACAAACCCAATACATCAAGCTATGCACTAGTGCGTGGGATCCCTTTGGAAACTGCCCTCAAAAATAAAGGAGCAAATGAGAGCTGGGAGATATTTAAAGACATTTTTCTTAGGGCACAAGAGCTCTCAATCCCGACATGCAAGAAGTCAGGCAGGGGAGGCAGGAGGCCAGCTTGGCTAAGTCAAGACCTCTGAGCCAAATTAAAACACAAAAATAAAATGCATAGGCAGTGGAGGCAGGGATACACATGCTGGGGAGATTATAGGGATATGGCCAGGGAGTGCAGGGAGATGATCAGGAAAGCCAAGGCACAGCTGAAGCTGAACTTGGCTAGGGGTGTGAAAAATAACAAGAAGGGTTTCTTCAGGTACATAGGGCAACAAAGGAAGATGAAAGAAACTGTACCCCCCATGATGAGCAAAATGACAGACCTGGCTACAACCTACATGGAGAAGGCTGAGGTACTCAACAACTTTTTTGCCTTGGTCTTCACCAGCAAGTGCTTTAGCCACGTCACCCAATTCACAGAATCCAAAGGCAGGGACTGGGAGAATGAAGTACTGCCCACTGTAAGAGAAGATCAGGTTCAAGACCATCTAAGGAACCTGAATGTGCACAACTGCATGGGACCTGATGAGATGCATCAAAGGTACTGAGAGAACTGGCAAATGAAGTGGCTAAGCCACTATCCATCATATTTGAAAAGTCGTGACAGACTGGTGAAGTTCCCAGTGACTGGAAAAGGGGAAACATAACTCCCATTTTTAAAAAGGGAAAAAAGGAAGACCCGGGGAACTACAGGCCAATTAGTCTCACCTCTGTGCCCAGCAAGATCATTGAGCAGATCCTCCTGGAAACTATGCTCAGGCACATGGAAAACAGAGAGGTGATTGGTGACAGCCAACATGGCTTCACTAAGGGCAAATTGTGCCTGACAAATTTAGTGGCCTTCTATGATGGAGTGTGTCCTAGTTTCAGCTGGAATAGAGTTAACTGTCTTCCTAGTAGCTGGTACGGTGCTATGTTTTGAGTTCAGTATGGGAAGAATGTTGATAACACCGATGTTTTCAGTTGCTGCTAGTAGTGTTTAGACTAATGTCAAGGATTTTTCAGCTTCTCATGCCCAGCCAGTGAGAAAGCTGGAGGGGCACAAGAAGTTGGCACAGGACACAGCCAGAGCACCTGACCCAAACTGGCCAACAGGGTATTCCATACCATGTGACATCCCATCTAGTATAGGAACTGGGAAGTGGGGGCGGGGAATCGCTGCTCAGGGACTAGCTGGGTGCCGGTCGGCGGGTGGTGAGCAATTGCACTGCACATCATTTATACATTCCAATCCTTTCATTATTGCTGTTGTCATTTTATTAGTGTCATCATTATCATTATTCGTTTCTTCTTTTCTGTTCTATTAAACTGTTCTTATCTCAACCCGTGGGTTTTGCTTCTTTTTCCCGATTTTCTCCCCCATCCCACTGGGTGGAGGGGAGTGAGTGAGCGGCTGCATGGTGCTTAACTGCTGGCTGGGGTTAAACCACGACAGAGTGACTGCATCAGTGGACAAGGGAAGAGCTACGAATGTCATCTACATGGACTTGTGCAAAGCATTTGATACTGTCCCACACAACATCCTCATCTCTAACATGGAGAGACATGGATTTGACAGGTGGACCACTCAGTCGATAATGAATTAGCTGGATGGTCAGACTCAAAGAGTTGTGGTCAACAGCTCGATGTCCAAGTGGAGACCAGTGACAAGTGGTGTCCCTCAGGAGTCCATATTGGGACCAGTACTATTTAATATCTTCATCAGTGACATAGTGGGATTGAGTGCACCCTCAGCAAGTTTGCAGAGGACACCAAGCTGAGTGGTGTGGTCTATACTCTAGAGGGAAGGGATACCATCCAGAGGGACCTTGACATGCTTGAGGAGTGGGCCCACGTGGATCTTGTGAAGTTCAACAAGGCCAAGTGCAAAGGCCTGTACCTGGGTCAGGGCAACCCCAAACATGGGTACAGACTGGGGGATGAGTGGATTGAGAGCAGCCCTGCAGAGAAGGACTTAGGGGTATTGGTGGATGAAAAACTGAATATGAGCCAGCAATGTGCGCTCACAACCCAGAAAACCAATCATATCCTGGGCTGCATCAAAAGAAGTGTGGCTAGCAGGTCGAGGGAGGTGATTCTCCCCCTCTACTCCGCTCTCGTGAGACCCCACCTGGAGTACCGTGTTCAGCTCTGAGGCCTCCAGCATAAGAAAGATATGAACCTGCTCGAGCAAGTCTAGAGGAGGGCCACAAAGATGATCAGAGGGCTGGAGCACATCCTCTATGAGGACAGGCTGAGACAGTTGGGATTGTTTATCATAGAGAAGAGAAGGCTCCGGGGGGACCTAAGCGTGGCCTTCCAGTACTTAAAGGGGACCTACAGGAAAAATGGGGAGGGACTCTTTAACAGGGAGTGTAGTGATAGGACAAGGGATAATGGTTTAAAATGGAAGAGGGTAGATTTAGATTAGATATTAGGAAGAAATTCTTTACTGTGAGGTGGTGAAACACCGGAACAGGTTGCCCAGAGAAGTTGTGGATGCCCCATCTCTGGAAGCGTTCAAGGCCAGGTTGGATGGGGCTTTGAGCAACCTGATCTAGTGGAAGGTATCCCTGCCCATGGCAGGAGGGCTGGAACTTGATGATTTTTAAAGGTCCTTTCAAACCCAAACCATTCTATGATTCTATGATTTTCCTTCTGAATTCCACCATTTAAAGTTGCATTGCAGTGAGGGTGAAACTCAAAGTTGGTATTATGCTCACTGTGATACTTTTACCACACTATTACCCACATGATTAACAACAAAATTCACAACAGGGGTAGCTCAAGTGGACATTGTAGAAGTCATGAGAAGAGAAAATGGCTTACTTAAAATAATTTGAGAAGCAGCAAAAATAGACATCCTTGTTTTACATTCCTTTATTAAAATATGAGAAAAACAAAAGTTTCAGAAGCGAAGGGGTGTCACCAAAGGGGATCACAAGCAGCAAGAGCCATTGAAGCTCCACCAGGGTTTTCTACTAATTTTGCCAAAGCCACAAAATGGTTGCAGAGCTAGTTAATTTTCTTCCTTTTGCTGACTGCACAGGGGGACAGGGGGCCTCAAGAGGAACAACAGCAACAGAAACAGCCACATCAAAACCAGGTTATCTTTGATATCGTAAGAATTGAGTTTATAATTTAATCTATTGGGGGGGGTAAAAATAATTTCTGTACAGATGGATATTCAGATTCATTTTATCAGACTCAGTGTCAAAGGGGGTCCACACAACCTCATCTTCTATTTAGTGGTAAGTACGGGTGCTCAGCACCCTGCATTATTAAGTTAAAATTAGTGAGCCTACTCCTGGGAGTAAAAGTCCTCACAGGAACTGACACTAAGATGATACCAGATAAGGAGGAAGAGATTTTTACACCCAAACACTTGTCTTTTGAGTCTTTTGAGGTTTTTCCTTCCTAACACCACTGAATCTATATTATTGCTTACCCCACCAAAAAAAGGGGGTGTAATATATGTAATGTTCCTATGAGTGAACGGTATATTGGCCATATATATAAGTATATACATCCAACATCAAACAAAGCCCATTTATCTCTGCCTAAGCTGAATCCACACTTAAAATGATATGCACACAGATCACCAGTGTCCTGGCAGGCCCCTAGATCAGAGTGGAAACTGAATGCATGGAGGCATTCACCCATCTCCAGTTGGTAATAGCTGTTCTGGGGCAGATGTGACCTTCTAGCATGACTACAGTTGGAAACAAACTCAGATTCATTACCTCAGTCTGCTGAAATAGATCCATGGCAGGGAGGAATTTGTGGAGATCAGAACATGGAGGTTGCCAGGCATCTGGGACTTCCTTCTTGACAAAATTCAGTATTGGATAGCCCAGGAAAACCAAGGGCACCAGCTGAGGACATTTCTGTCTAAACATCAAGCCTCATATGCTTATTTATTTTACATTGCTGTTGTTGTTATTTGCATTGCAGTAGCAGCAATGATCACAGTCACAGATCTAGGCCCCACTGTGCTGAGCAAACAATAAAAAAAAAAAACCAAAAAAGCCCTGCATCAAAAGATTGTACAGTAAGTCAATGTAAGTCAGAGATACCACCCAAGCAAGGAAAGACAGTGTTTACTTACACATGGTCATGTTTTCTATAGATACCCAGTAGTCTCGGGAGGCTATAAGTAGGATATTGGGCCCATCAACTCTTCTCATTTCACAGAGGAAACAGCAATTGTACCAGGCAAGAGGAACCTGCTGAGATTAATTACCAGCACTGAAAACAAGTCTTTATTTTCCCTTTTTACTGCTTTCTCACTAATTGTCCTTTTCATGTCACCTCTTAGCCTGTCAGTGAAACATGTCAGCTGGCAAACCTGCCTGTCCTCACTCTTTTTCTTTCTACCTATTCTAATTATTTCTCCATCTTCCACAGTTTCTGACCTTCCATTAGCTGCTTACTTTTATCTGAACATGGTCTTTTTCTCTGTTACTTCAGTATCACATACCATCCTTTGCAAAGTCCTCACCCTGTATTTCCATACATGTATGAAACAGAAAAGTTGTGGACATGTGTGCTGGTTTTGACTGGGATGGAGTTAATTTTTTCCATAGTAGCTTGGATGGGACTATGTTTTGGATTTGTGCTGAAAACAGTGTTGATAACACGTTTTAGTTATTGCTGACCAGTGCTTACACAGAGTCAAGGCCTTTTCTGCTTCTCACGCTGCCCAGCCAGCGAGTAGGCTGGGGGTGCAGCAGAAGAGGTTAGGAGGGGACAGAGCTGGGACAGCTGACCCCAACTGACCAAAGAGATATTCTATCCCATATGATGTCATGCTCTACAATTAAAAGCTGGGGGAAGAAGAAGGAAGGGGGGACATTCAGAGTTATGGTGTTTTGTCTTCCCAAGTAACTTAACGTGTGATGGAGCCCTGCTTTCCTGGAGATGGCTGAACATCTGCCTGCTGATGGGAACTAGTGAATGAATTCCTTGTTTTGATTTGCTTGCATGCGTGGCTTTTGCTTTACCTATTAAACTGTCCTTATCTCAACCCACAAGTTTTCTCACTTTTACTCTTCTGATCTCTCCCCCATCCAACTGTGGGGGGAGTGAGCGAGCAGCTGTGTGGTGCTTAGTTGCCAGCTGGGCTTAAACCACGACAACATGGAACTAATATGACATGAGTTTTCTAGAACCCCTATCAAATAATTTATATTGTGCAACTCTTGGTTTGCAAGCTCTTCTTAATTTCTTGTAAAACATGAAGCAGAAGGAGGATGTCTACCTGGACTTTAGGAAGGCCTTTGACACTGTCTCCCATAAGACCCTCATAGAAAAGCTGTTGATGTATGGGCTGGGTGAGAAGATGGTGAGGTGGACTGAAAACTGGCTGAATGGCCAGGCCCAGAGGGTGGTGGTCAGCAGTGCAAAGTCTAGTTGGAGGCCAGTAACTAGCAGTGTACCCCAGGGGTCAATACTGGGTCCAGTTGTGTTCAACATTTTCATTAATGATCTGGATGATGGGGCAGAGTATACCCTCAGCAAGTTTGCAGATGACACAAAACTGGGAGGAGTGGCTGATACACCAGAGGGTTGTGCTGCCATCCAGAGGGACCTCAACAGGCTGGAGAAATGGGCTGACAGGAACCTCATGCAGTTCCACAAGGGGAAGTGCAAAATCCTGCACCTGGGGAGGAACAATCCCAGGCACCAATATATGCTGAGAGCCACCCAGCTGTAAAGTAGCTTTGCAGAAAAGGACCTGAGGGTCCTGGTGGACACCAGGTTGAACATGGGCCAGCAATGTGCCTTTATGGCAAAAAGGTTAATCGTATCCTGGGGGCTGCATTAGGCAAAGCATTGCCAGCAGGTTGGGGGAGGTGATCCTTCCTCTCTACTCAGCACTGGTGAGGCCATACCTGGAGTACTATGTTCAGTTCTGGGCTCCTCAGTAGAAGAGAGACCTGGACATACTGGAGAGTATCCAGCACAGGTCCAGTAAGATGATGAAGGGTCTAGAACATCTCTCCTACGAGGAAAAGTTGAGAAAGCTGGGACTGTTTAGCTGTCATGCATTAACCCCAGCCAGCAACTAAGCACCACGCAGCCGCTCACTCACTCCCCCACCCACCCAGTGGGATGGGGGAGAAAATCAGGAAAAAGAAGTAAAACCCGCGGGTTGAGATAAGAATGGTTTAATAGAAAAGAAAAGAAGAAACTAATAATGATAATGATAACACTAATAAAATGACAACAGTAATGATAAAAGGATTGGAATGTACATATGATGCGCAGTGCAATTGCTCACCACCTGCCGACCGACACCCAGCTAGTCCCTGAGCGGCGATTCCCCCCCCACACTTCCCAGTTCCTATACTAAAATGGGACATCACAGGGTATGGAATACCCTGTTGGCCACTTTGGGTCAGCTGCCCTGGCTGTGTCCTGTCCCAACTTCTTGTGCCCCTCCAGCTTTCTCACTGGCTGGGCATGAGAAACTGAAAAATCCTTGACATTAGTCTAAACACTACTTAGCAACAACTGAAAACATCAGTGTTATCAACATTCTTCACATACTGAACTCAAAACATAGCACCGTACCAGCTACTAGGAAGACAGTTAACTCTATCCCAGCTGAAACTAGGACATTAGCCTAGAGAAGAGAAGGCTCATGGGGGATCTTATCAATGTATACAAATATCTGAAGGCAGGGTGCAAAGAAGATGGAGCCAGGCTCTTTTCAGTGGTGCCTGGTGACAAGACCAGAGGCAATGAGCACAAAGTGAAACACAGGAGGTTCTGTCTAAAATTCAGGAAACACTTCATTACTGTGACAAGATGACCTCCAGAGGTCCCTTCCAACCTCAACCATTCTGTGATTCTGTGAAGTACCAGACGTGGAGATTTTATTTAGCCCTCTTGAACATATGCAGAATCACTGTTGAAAAAATACTAGAGCTAGGCAGCGGGAGGGTGCTTAGCAGCTGGTTGTGCCTGTTCAGGCTGTGACCTAAGCCTCCTAAAAATCCAGTCACCTCAAGCAAAAAGCATTGCCACATCTGAATTAAGATCTTTTGTATACAGACATAACCCAAGTTAAGCATAAACCTTGCATTATAACTAGAATAGAATAGAATAGAATAGTTCAGTTGGAAGGGACCTACAACGATCATCTAGTCCAACTGCCTGACCAATTCAGGGCTGACCAAATGTTAAAGCATAGTATTAAGGGCATTGTCCAAGTGCCTCTTACACACTGACAGGCACAGGGCATCGACCATGGTCCTGGTTTCAGCTGGAATAGAGTTAATTGTCTTCCTGGTAGCTGGTACAGCGCTATGTTTTGAGTTCAGTATGGGAAGAATGTTGATAACACCGATGTTTTCAGTTGTTGCTAAGTAGTGTTTAGACTAATGTCAAGGATTTTTCAGCTTCTCATGCCCAGCCAGTGAGAAAGCTGGAGGGGCACAAGAAGTTGGGACGGGACACAGCCAGGGCAGCTGACCCAAAGTGGCCAACGGGGTATTCCATACCATGTGACATCATGCCTAGTATATAAACTGAGGCGAGTGGGGGCGGGGGATCGCCGCTCAGGGACTAATGGGGCGTTGATTGGCGGGTGGTGAGCAATTGCACTGTGCATCATTTGTATGTTCCAATCCTTTTATTATTACTGTTGTCATTTTATTAGTGTTATCATTATCATTATTAGTTTCTTCTTTTCTGTTCTATTAAACCGTTCTTATCTCAACCCACGGGTTTTGCTTCTTTTTCCTGATTTTCTCCCCCATCCCACTGGGTGGGGGGGTCAGTGAGTGAGCAGCTGTGTGGTGCTTAGTTGCTGGCTGGGGTTAAACCATGACAGTCCTTTTTGGCACCCAACGTGGGGCACGAAGGGTTGAGATAACGACAAACCTGACCAGAGCTTCTTAAAATGAATTTGTTACAAGCATTCATTATATTGGTTTAATAGTCGCTGGTCACAAAGTTGATTTTTGTGTTCTTAGAGTTGTTGCTCTCGTTTTTAAAGTTCTGTTATGTATCACCTCACTTGCTGTATGTAGTCCCTGTGCTGCTGCTTATCATCTGTGGGAGGAGGATTAAGGTTTTCGCCTTGATGTATTGTATAACACTGGTTTATGGTATGATAAAGTCATCAGCTGTGGGATTAATCCAGTATTTGCACTCAGCATTGTCACCTCTATACTTTGGGAGCCATCTGTGGGAAACTATTAATAATTACACCATTTACCTTTCCTCCTCGGAGAGCCAATCTATGGGTGGGGTACCTTTCTTCCCTTTTCCCTTCTCCTTCAGTCCAGTTACAATGGTATTTGAGAATTTTGAAAAATTTGAATACCCTTGGGATGTTGAGATCAGCATGGTCCTAGCCCTACTGCTGGGAATTAACATGCTCCTGAATGTGGTTCAGCTCTTGTTTAAGGTTAAACAACTATTTAGGATCACTCAGAAATCTTCCCCGAGGCTGGATAATGATGAGTGGCAGGGTGTGTGGGGTAGTATGGGCAAGTACCTAGAACAGTGTGCACCTCCAGTGTTTTGGAAATTCACCCCTGAACAAGTGCAGAATCCAGAAGAACTAGTAAAATATTTGGAAGAGGTATGCTGTCGCCCTGGCAACTCCAGAGAGATACAAATTACTGCAACATGCTGAGGCCTGGCCTATGCCTATAGAGCCCTGTTCGACACCACTCAGTACCCTCAAGGGGAAGAGAAGGTCTCTGGATCTAACAACAAGACAACAGGCGCTGCAGCTACCCAAACCTCAGCGATGGGTACTGCAGTCCCTCCATCCTCGACAACGAGAATTGCGGCCACCCAAACCTCGGCAACGGGCACTGCAGCCCTTCCGGCCATGGTGACAGACATTGCGGTTACCCAAACCTGGCGAGTGGTACTGCAACTGAAACAGTGGACCAACCTGCACCAGTATCAGTTGCCCCCATACAGAAAAAGAAATACACAAAAAAAATCAGTTCGCTTAGTGAAGGATGAAGATGAACCAGGGTCATCATGCGAACGGGGGAAGAGGCAGAACCAGAGGTAATCACCTGATCCCTATCCTTGAGTGAGCTGCGGAATATGTGAAAAGATTTCGTCCACTGTATAGGTGAGCACATTATCACCTGGCTGCTTCAATGCTGAGACAATGGAGCTAATAGCTTGGAATTAGAAGGTAGGGAAGCCAAGCAGCTGGGATCGCTTGCCAGGGAAGGTGGCATTGACAAGGCAATTGGAAAAGGGACACAAGCCATCAGCCTCTGGAGGCAACTCCTGTCAAGCGTGAAGGAAAGCTACCCCTTTAAGGAAGATGTTATATGTCAATCAAGCAAGTGGACCACCATGGAAAAAGGTATCCAATATCTGAGAGAATTAGCCATGCTAGAGATGATTCATTATGACCCGGACAACCCACAATTACCCAAAGATCCAGACGAAGTCCAATGCACACAGCCCATGTGGCGGAAGTTTGTACAGAGCGCACCATCGTCCTACGCCAACTCACTGGCAATAATGACCTGGAAAGACGAAGAGGCACCAACAGTGGATGAAGTGGCTCGCCATCTCCAGCAATACGAAGAAAATCTCTCCTCCTCCCTACAAGCCTGCATTTCAGCTGTGGAGAAGTTGTCCGAGGATGTCCAGCAAATCAAAGAGGATATGTCCTACTCCCCACCTGTAAGGACCAATGTCTCAGATATTAGAAGTGAGCGTTCCTCTGCCCAAGAGAGAGGAAATAGAAGGTACACACCGCGAGGTGCCCTGTGGTTTTACCTATGTAACCATGGAGAGGACATGAGGAAATGGGATGGAGAACCTACCTCGGTCCTAAATGCATGGGAACATGAGTTGCAAGAAAAAACCACCACAAAAGGGGATTCTTCCAGGAAAAATGCCGCTTGTTTCCAAACAGAGTAGAAGGGCTGATCTTATTTCTGATCCTCTTGAAGGGACTTCTGAGCCAATTTTACGAGAAGTGAGTAATGGATACTCTGGCCAGAATTAGAGGGGCCCTGCCTCCAGCCAGGTGGAGGAAAGGGATAACTGAGTGTATTGGACTGTGTGGATTCGATGGCCTGGCACGTTAGACCCACAGGAGTATAAGGCTTTAGTAGACACTGGCGCACAGTGTACTCTAATGCCATCAAGTTATAAATGGGCAGAACCCATTTGTATTTCTGGTGTGACGGGGGGATCCCAAGAGTTAACTGTATTGGAGGCTGAAGTAAGCCTAACTGGGAATGAATGGCAGAAACACCCCATTGTGACTGGTCCAGAGGCTCTACACATCCTTGGCATAGACTATCTCAGGAGAGGGTATTTTAAAAACCCAAAGGGGTATCGGTGGGCTTTTGGCATAGCTGCCTTGGAGACGGAAGAAATTGTACAGCTGTCTACCCTGTCTGGTCTCTCTCAAGACCCTTTGACTGTGGGGTTGCTGAGGGTTGAAGAACAACAAGTGCCAATTGCTACCACAACGGTGCACAGGCAGCAATATCACACCAGCCGAGACTCCCTGATTCCCATCCACAAGTTGATTCATTGACTGGAGAGCCAAGGAGTGATCAGCAAAACTTGCTCACCTTTTAATAGTCCCATATGGCCAGTGCAAAAGTCTAACGGGGAGTGGAGACTAACAGTTGACTACTATCGTGGCCTGAATGAAGTCACGCCACCACTGAGTGCTGCCATTCCAGATATGCTAGAGCTTCAATATGAACTAGAGTCAAAGGCAGCCAAGTGGTATGCCACAATTGACATTGCTAATGCATTTTTCTCAATCTTTCTGGCAGCAGAGTGCCGTCCACAATTTGCTTTTACTTGGAGGGGCGTCCAGTACACTTGGAATCCATTGCCCCCGGGGTTGTGTTTCCACCCCACCATTTGCCATGGACTAATCCAGACTGCGCTGGAAAAGGGTGAAGCTCCAGAACACCTGCAATACATCGATGACATCATCGTATGGGGCAACACGGCAGAAGAAGTCTTTGAGAAAGGGAAGGAAATAATCCAAATCCTTCTGAAGGCTGGTTTTGCCATAAAAGAAAGTAAGGTCAAGGGACCTGCACAGGAGATCCAGTTTTTAGGAATAAAATGGCAAAATGGACGTCTTCAGATCCCAATGGACGTGATCAACAAAATAGCAGCTATGTCTCCACTGACTAATAACAAGGAAAAACAGGCCTTCTTAGGTGTTGTGGGCTTTTGGAGAATGCATATTCCAAATTACAGTCTGATTGTAAGCCCTCTCTATCAACTTACCCGGAAGAAGAATGATTTTAAATGGGGCCCTGAACAATGACAAGCCTCTGAACAAGGTAAACGGGAGATTTTTCATGCAATAGCCCTTAGACCAGTCTGGGCAGGACAAGATGTTAAAAATGTGCTGTGCTGACAATTGTCAGCCCCAAATATGGGCTGCAGGGGGACAGCCTGCCTCACCATGGTCTTCACCATGGGCTGCAGGGGAATCTCTGCTCCGGCGCCTGGAGCACCTCCTCCCCCTCCTTCTTCACTGACCTTGGTGTCTGCAGGGTTGTTTCTCTCACATGTTCTCACTCCTCTCTCTGGCTGCAGTTTCTGTGCGCAGGAACTTTTTTCCCCTTCTTAAATGTTATCACAGAGGTGCTACCACCATCGCTGATTGGCTTGGCCTTGGCGAGCAGCGGGTCCGTCTTGGAGCCAGCTGGCATTGGCTCCATGGGCCATAGGGGAAGCTTCTAGCAGCTTCTCTACAAAAGCCACCCCTGTAGCCCCTCAGCTACCAAAACCTTGCCATGCAAATCGAATACACTAGCTCAGAACCCTCAGGACTTATACCAGGAACATCATTCTATTTTGAAAAGGAAGAACGGATACCTATCAGTGATCTGGAGGAGGACATCAAGTGCACCCTCAGTAAGCTTGCCAACGATATCAAGTTAGGAGGGAGGGTTGATCTGCTCGAGGGTAGGAAGGCTCTACAGAGGGATCTGGACAGGCTGGATCAATAGGCCGAGGGCAATTGTATGAGGTTCAACAAGGCCAAGTGCCAGGTCCTGCACTTGGGTCACAACAACCCCATGCAACACTACAGGATTGGGGAAGAGTGGCTGGAAAGCTGCCCAGCAGAAAAAGACCTGGGGGTGCTGGTTGACAGCCAGCTGAATATGAGCCAGCAGTGTACCCAGGTGGCCAAGAAGGCCAACGGCATCCTGGCTTGTATCAGAAATAGTGTGGCCAGCAGGAGCAGGGAGGTGATTGTTCCCCTGTACTCGGCACTGGTGAGGTGACAGCTTGAGTACTGTGTTCAGTTTTGGGCCCCTCGCTACAGGAAAGACATTAAGTTGCTGGAGCGTGTCCAGAGAAGGGCAACAAAGCTGGTGAAGGGCCTGGAGCACAAGTCTTATGAGGAGCGGCTGAGGGACCTGGGGTTGTTTAGTCTGGAGAAAAGGAGGCTGAGGGGAGACCTTATCGCTCTCTACGACTACCTGAAAGGAGGTTGTAGCGAGGTGGGTGTCAGTCTCTTCTCCCAAGCAACAAGCGATAGGACAAGAGGAAACGGCCTCAAGTTGCGCCAGGGGAGGTTTAGATTGGATATTAGGAAAAGTTTCTTCACTGAAAGGATTGTCAGGCATTGGAACAGGCTGCCCAGGGAAGTGGTTGAGTCACTATCCCTGGATGTGTTCAAAAAACGCGTAGACGTGGCACTTCAGGACATGGTTTAGTGGGCATGGTGGTGTTGGGTTGATGGTTGGACTTGATGATCTTAAAGGTCTTTTCCAACCTAAACAGTTCTATGATTCTGTGCTCCAAATACAATTTTCTGATCAGCTTTTCTCTCACCTTACAGCTTTTTCCTCTAGAACCTGGTATCCTAATTTACTTATGAAAGTGTAAAAAGCATTAATAAACACACACATACACACACACACTCCCATCCACACCCCCCCCTAAGTATTCTCTCTGCTCTATTCACAAGGCCTGTTGCCTTGTCACAGGAGGAAATCAGATGGCTGTGACATAATATGATCTTGACAAAATCATGCTGGCTGTTTCTCATTTCTTCATTTCCTTCTAGGTGTAAAGGAATATTTTGTTTGATTATACATGCCAGGATTTTTCTGGGAATTGAAATTAATCTGCTTTGACCTTTACTTCCTTTTCAACAGGTACAAGTACAAGGTTTGCCCCTTCCCAGCACTTTCAATACCATATCTATCTTCTGCAAGTTCACAGAGATAACCAACAGATTTTACCAGCACTCTTTGGATGATGGAGTATTACATATTAACAGAGCTGCTGAAAGGTAAATATTGCGAGTGTACAAAGATTATCACAAAGCTAAATGCAGAAGAGCTCCTACTTTTTGGTATACTTACATTTGACAACTTTTCTACAGTACTTACCATAACATCACTTTACATAGCTACTCCTACAGAAGCTTGTGTCTTATCTGATATTATCAAGAGTTCTGTTTTACACTGACTAGCCTTTCTTAACTATATATTACAAAGATTTTTAAAATTGGGGTAGCTGAGAAGTGCTGAATTATTAATAAAAAAAGAATGTGGAGGGACAACTCTGCTTTCTCAAGTATGTATAATCTCCTTCAAAAGTTCAGTAAATAATTCATTTTTCATTGTGATTGAGGAATAACACAGGAATATTCTGCCGTTCTGCCAGGTACCATATGTTCAAAGATAAGCCTTGAACAATAATCTAAGGATGATGCAACCTTAGCTAATGTAAGGATGTGCTGGTTTTGGCTGGGATAGAGTTAATTTTCTTCATAGTAGCTAGTATGGGGCTATGTTTTTTAGATTTCTGTCATAAACAGTGTTGATAACACAGGGATGTTTTAGTTATTGCTGAGCAGTGCTTACACAGCATCAAGGCCTTTTCTGCTTCTCACACCACTCCACCAGCAAGTAGGTTGGAGGTGCGCTAGAAGTTCAGAGGGGACACAGCTAGGACAGCTGACCCCAACTGACCAAAGGGCTATCCCATACCATATGACATCATGCTCAGCAATAAAAGCTGAGGGAAGAAGGAGGAAGGGGGTGTCATGGTTTAAGCCCAGCTGGTAACAAAGCTGCTCGCTCGCTCCTCCCCTCCCGGCCCTGGTGGGATGAGGAGAAGAAAATATAAAGAAAAGCTCATGGGTCGAGACAAGGACAGGGAGGGATCACTCACCACTTATGGTCACGGGCAAAAGACAGGCTCAACTTGGGGAAGAAACAAAATCCATTTAGTTTACTACCAATCAAATCAAAACAAGGAAAATGAGAAGTAAAACCAAACCTTAGAACACCTTCCCCCCACCCCTCCCTCCTTCCCGGCTCAACTCCACTCCTGGTTTTCTCTACCTCCTCCCCCCAGTGGCACAGAGGGACAGGGGATGGGGGTTGCAGTCAGTTCGCCACATGTTGTCTCTGCCGCTCCTTCCTCCTCAGGGAGAGGACTCCTCACTCTTCCCCTGCTCCACCGTGGTGTGGCAATTGAAAACAGACTCCGAAGCTGGTTGCAAACAAAGACCCTTTATTGAACAAAACGAGTCCTTTTATCTGCTAGTTGTGGCCAACGCAACAGCCAGCAATCATAGGTAGAAACTTTCCAAAATTTTCCACTCAGCAGCAACTATCTTATCTCTACACTATTCTTGGCTCCGTGTTCTTTCAGCATGATTACTTTGCCGGGAACCTCACTGTTCCCATGGCTTTCTGCCAACTAGAGCAATAATATCATTGTTTCCACAGGTGGTCACTGAGTCAAGTCAACGGTCTGACCCAATTTATTGTTCCAAGTAATTTTTGCATATCATTTAATGTTTGAACCTCTGTGATAATTTTCAACTTTTGAGGTATTATGTGCTGATTAGTTATTCACCACCCTAAATAATTCCAAGGTGTTGTTTTTTGAACCTTCTCTGGAGCTACCTCCAAATGATGAAGTTTAATATTGTCTAACATGACAGACATTGCTATTTGCATCTCTGATTCCATCCACGTTGCTACAAGAATATCATCCATATAATGATAAATGAGAGCATTAGGCAATTTCTCTCGAGCAGGAGAAAGAGCCCTTGCTACAAACCATTGGCAAATGGCAGGGCTGTTTTTCATACCCTGTGGCAACACTGTCCAGTGATACCATTTATTTGGTTCAGAAGCATTAACAGAAGGGATAGAAAAAGCAAATTTGGGGGCATCACATGGATCTAGAGGAATCGTAAAAAAAACAATCCTTCAAATCAATTACTGTTAAACACCAATCTTTTGGAATCATAGTGGGAGATGGGAGTCCTGGTTGTAAAGGACCCATGTCTTCTAATACTGCATTAATATGTCTCAAATCATGTAACAATCTCCACTTTCCACTTTTTTTCTGTATCACAAACACAGGCGAATTCCAAGGACTAGTCGTAGGTACAATATGCTTTGCCTTTAACTGTTCATCCACCAATGATTGTAAATGTTGCAGCTTTTCAAGTGTCAGGGGCCACTGATCCACCCATACTGGATTCTCAGTTTTCCATGTTAATTTCAGGGTGTGCTGCACCTCAGTGACCCCTACGACAAATTTGACCCAATGCTTAATCCCCATTGCGCAAGACAGTCCCGTCCCCATAAAGTTAGGGGAGTTGGGAGGATAAAAGGACGAATGGTAGCTCTTTTACCCTCAGGACCTATCACTTGCACCAAATAATACACACTTTGCAATGGAATGGTGTGACCTCCTATGCCTGTAATTGCCGTGAATACTTTGGAAATTGGCCAATGAGAGGGCCACACGGAGTGCGATATAACTGTCATATCCACCCCGGTATCAATAATGCCAGACAACTCAATTGTTTGGCGAGGATTTCCCCATTCCAATCTACAACTGAGAGTCAGTCTGGAATTAGAGACCCGCTGAGCCCAAAAAATATGTGGAACCCCCGTAGAGCCAAATCCACTGAAGCCCCTTGTTTTTGCTGCTGCCAAGGATGGCTGAATGTTAAAAACAACCAATTGTGCAATATGAGAACCAGCCGGCACAAAACAAGGAGGCATAGGTGTCCACACCATAATTTTGATTTCCCCTTGATAATCAGCATCAATTACACCTGGCAACACAAAAAGCCCTTGCAATGTGGTAGATGACCGTCCTATTAACAACGCACTTTTGTTACCCCCTAACGGTCCCCACACCCCCGTGGCTACCACTTTTACTTCAGATGTTTCTAAGGTTACTGATTCTGCGGTGGCCAGATCCATTCCGGTGCTGCCGCTTGTTCTTGCATATAGACTTGAGACTGGGGTCCCGCTTGTTGAATGGGGGCTGCTTGTGTCTGCGTGCGGCCCCTCTTCGTGCTCCACTTCCCATTTCCCTGAATTGGCTGTCCTTCCTTATTAATACGAGATTTGCATTGATTAGCAAAATGTTGACCCTTTCTGCACTTGAGACACACTCCCGGACTTTTGGTGTGCCCTTGTTTTTCACCTTTATTTCTATTTGGACATTCACGGCATACATGTCCCTTCTTCCCACAAGAAAAACATGTTTGGGAACTGACATGTATAGCTGCAAATGCCTCAGCCATGAGTTTGATAATAGAAAATTGCAGACCCTCCCATCGGGGCTGGCGATTGGCTTCATAGATGACTGGAAAAGCTCGCAGGTTTTGTAAAATGCCAGTGTCCCCTGCCTTAGCAGCCTCTTGTTTAATTTTTCCCCAAATATCACAGGGATCAGAAGGATATAAGTCTGGTGCAGCTTCAGGATCAATAGGTCCGGGGTCAAAAGGATCATCATCCTCATGATTACCCTCTTCTTCTCCTACCAACGGCAGAGCCGAAGGTTCCAATATCAGAGCGGAAACTCCGGGGACTGCAGGACCTGGAGCTTCTGCAGCAGCAGATCTCTGTTCCAGACCAGTCCCAACATGTTTCTTTAAGCATTCAAAAACAGTTCTCCAAGCTCCTAATAGGGATTGAGCAATTTTGTCATCTCGAGTTGTTGCATCCCAGAGTTTGACTCGTATCATGACCCACTGTTCAGGATCAAAGATAGTTACGAAGTCAAGATCAGGGCACGTCGCCTTTGTCC
The DNA here is from genome assembly GCF_900496995.4 of Aquila chrysaetos chrysaetos. NCBI lineage: Eukaryota > Metazoa > Chordata > Aves > Accipitriformes > Accipitridae > Aquila > Aquila chrysaetos. The sequence goes on along the minus strand of NC_054457.1, from coordinate 2,497,274 downwards.
ATTTTAGCAGAATTTTCAAATTATGCTCAGTTATATGGGCTTGATATTTTTGCAGGAGCTGCTGCATCATACTATATACAGTTTTCTCTTCCCGGGACATTTCACTCCCCATTGTTCCCAGCTGCTCACCTGTCGTCCAGCAAGAGGCGATTCGGCTGCACAGTCTTCTGCTTCCTTTCAGCAGTTTGAGAAGTTCAGCTGGGCTTGCCACCGGTGCAGTTGAACCCACTGCGTCTTAGGCCCTAGGATCCTCAGCCTGTTCGGGCGCCATTTGTGGCAATTGAAAACGGACTCCGAAGCTGGTTGCAAACGAAGACCCTTTATTGAACAAAACGAGTCCTTTTATCTGCTAGTTGTGGCTGACACAACAGCCAGCAATCATAGGTAGAAACTTTCCAAAATTTTCCACTCAGCAGCAACTATCTTATCTCTACACAATTCTTGGCTCCGTGTTCTTTCAGCATGATTACTTCGCTGGGAACCTCACTGTTCCCATGGCTTTCTGCCAACCAGAGCAATAATATCATTGTTTCCACAGGTGGTCACTGAGTCAAGTGTTCCCACACCGTGGGGTCCCTCCCACGGGAGACAGTCCTTCAGAAACTTCTCCAAAGTGAGTCCTTTCCACTGGCTGTAGTCCTTCATGAACTTCTCCGGCATGGGTCCTTTCCACAGGCTGATCTTCAGTCACAGAGTGCTCCAGCACGAGCTTTCCCATGAAGTCACAGCCATCTTCGGGGGCATCCACCTGCTCTCGCGTGGGGTCCTCCACAGGCTGCAAGTGGGCATCTGCTCCACCATTCACCTCCATGGGCTGCAGGGGAACAGCCTGCCATCTCACCATGGGCTGCAGGGGAATCACCTCCTCCGGCACACCTCCTCCCCCTCCTTCTTCACTGACCTTGGTATCTGCATGTAGGGAACACCGTTCGGAAGATCTCGCGATGTCACGGAAAGGTAGAAGGCTAGTCGTCGCCTCCCTATGACATATCAGTAATCCCACCTACCGTTGTTAGTATAAAAGGAATTAACTGCGCAATAAAGGACGGAGTTGGCACTCACACCATGTGTGTTATCTGTCTCTTCCCTGGTCCAGGCCGACCAGTGATCTAATCGCGGCACCTTGATATGTAGCACTGCTACATAGTGGTGACCCCGACGTGATCGGCCGCACAGGCGACGATGGGGCTTGCGCAAGCGATTAAGGTATTAAAGGTGTTAGCTTATGAGGTGGGTGCCCGCGGTTCGATTAGGAGGGGCCCCACGGGCGAATGCATCCAATGGATGCTGCGCCGGGGGGACATTGAGTTTCCTAGATAAGTTTTGAGCCCCCCAAATTGGGGAGAGATTCGGGAGTCCTTGCTCCGATCCGAGCGCGGAGCTGCTGAACGATCGCAGAGTTGGGGGAAGGTGGAGCAGGTGGTCGCGGCGGGACGGGAGGCTGAGGCGTGCTGGCTGGCGGCGCGAGCTGCTGCGTCTGCGGGTGCAGCGCCGCCTCGGGAGCAGCGGGGACAGCGCCCTCGGGGACAGCGGGTCGGACTCAGACGGAGCGGGCGGCCGTGGAGCGGGGCTCGCAGAGTGGTCCGTCTTTGATTGCGGACATGGGCACGGAGGGTGCGGCGGAGACGGAGGTTTTTTCTGCAGAGGCGGCACCAGCGGGACCTGATGCGCCCCCCCCCCCCAGTATCCATGGGAGGAGTTGCGGCGGGTGGTTCGGCAGCTCATGGGGGAGGGACGGTTTGCAACGCCTCAGGCACAGGCACAGGGCATGTGCGGGCGTGACTTTACGGCAGTTGCAACAACTGCCTTGGCCGCACTTGGGCGTGTCGCGGCCATGGATAGAGCGGACCCCCCTTGCGTGAAAGTTCGGCAGGGGATTGCCGAGAGGTTTACTGCCTTTTTAGATCGGCTTCAGCTTGCTGTGCAGGCGGCAAACCTCCCGGAGGCGGCTAAAGAGGCGATTGTGCTTGAATGTGCTAGGGCTCAAGCTAACCCACAGAGCGCGGCGCTTGTCTCTCATTTGCCAGCGGGTTCGTCCCTAGGCAACATGATACGCCATGTACTGGAGAGAGAGCAACACCGGGAAGCGCGTCCGATAGTGGCGGCCTTGCAACAAGTTTTGCAGGCGGGTACAGCCTGATACTGCTTTTGAGGAGGCAGTCTGTAAGCAGGCCGCTAACGAGCAGCATTCTGATTCTGATAATAATTCTTTTGTATCAGGCAGGGTGGACTCTGAAAAAGAGCCAGATTTATATCCCTCATTACCTCCACCGCTGCCTCCCACGGCCTCTGCGCGGCCGGGACCGCTGCCGTGCCGCCGCCGGCCCCCACCCCCCCCACCCCAATCGCCTGGTACTCCTCTCCAGGGTCTGCAGAACTTAAAACAGAACCTGGCTTTGCTGCACTGCCTGTATCTCCTTCTCCTGCTAATCCCTCTAACTCTGTGCCTCTGTCTAATCCATGACGATTCACTTAATGATTTGGGAAAAAATACACATAGCTTGATGCAACGCTGTCGAGGAAAAGCTCTACAGCAAGGAGATACCATGTTTACTTTTCCTGTTGTATGCACACCTGCCTCAAGAAATGCAAGAACCTCAAGAGTTAGAGTTCTTAGGATCAGTCATCATGAATCCCTGTGTGATGTTTAATTACACCCATAACACCACTGGAAAGGGTCAGAATGTAAATGCTATTTTGCCTGTATATAGAAATGCTACAGCTTGGTGTAACTATATCTATTCCAGAATATCACACTCTTTTTTTCTATTTTAGCTGCTTTACCTACGCGGATGTTTTTAATTTGTGGGAATAGAGCGTGGGAGAGGAATTCCATCGAAACTTAACAGGAGGCCATGTAGCCTCGGACAACTTACGTTACTAACACCCGATATCAATATGATTCACAGTAAAAGGCTCACGATAACTGACACAGGTTTAACTGGATGGCTAACAAGTTTGGGAATTACGGGATGGTTGAAAGATTTGCTTATGCATGGCTTAGTTATTTTAATTGTAATATTAGCAGTTGTAATGATTGTACCACGTATCATAAAATAGTTGAACGTATGATTGCAAAAGCATTTCATGTAACTTGGCTTGCATAAAAATAATTTTAAAAGAGAGAGAGAGAGAGAGGAAGAGACACAAAAAAAAAAATTAATGAAAACAAACGGCTGGAGAGGGGGAAGAGAGATGCGGTTGCGGAACACACAGACATGGCAGCTGAAGAGTGAGAACATGTAAGACAAATAACCCTGCAGACACCAAGGTCAGTGAAAAAGGAGGGGGAGGAGATGCTCCAGGCACCGGAGCAGAGATTCCCCTGCAGCCTGTGGTGAAGACCATGGTGAGACGGGTCGTTCCCCTGCAGTCTATGGAGGTCCACGGTGGAGCAGATCTCCACCTGCAGCCCGGGGAGGACCCCACAACAGAGCAGGGGGATGCCCGAAGGAGGCTGTGACCCCGTGGGAAGCCCACGCTGGAGCAGGCTCCTGGCAGGACCTGCACACCCGTGGAGAGAGGAGCCCACGCTGGAGCAGGTTTTCTAGCAGGATTTGTGACCCCGAGGGGGACCCACACTGGAGCAGTCTGTTCCTGAAGGACTGCACGCTGTGGAGGGGACCCATGCTGAAGATCTTCGTGAAGGACTGTCTCCCGTGGGAGAGATCCCACGCTGGAACAGGGGAAGAGTGCGATGAGTGCTGCCACTGAGGAGGATGAAGTGACAGAGATAATGTGTGATGAACTAACCGCAAAACCTCATTTCCCGTTCCCCTGTCCAGCTGTGGAGGAGAGAGTGATAGGATAGCTATGGTAGGTAACTGGTGTCCAGCCAGGGTCAACCCATCACATAGACAAAATGCATTATAACATAGAATGAAATTACATTGCAATTGGGAATTTCAAAATTCAAAAAAAAGGGCTCTGTGTAACTCCTTTACAAGGGAATGAAAGTGTATATATGAAATTAGCAGAATAAGGTGTTTTTCAAAGAATTGTCTAATACTGTTGAATGCTTAAATCCAAAAATATGATTTGAAGGTTTAAATTTGTGTATCTGAATTTATATTGCTATTGGAGAATTATTAATCATTTGTGTGTTTGCAGCAATCAGAATCACCTGAGGAGCAGTTCGAGGATTGCGTCAGTTCGAAGCTAGAGTCCTCGCTGCCTTCCTCGTGAATCTGATGTTCCTAAACAAAAAAGGGGGCAATGTGGGAGCAGCTCGGAACACCTGGCATTTGTTTTCAAGAGTGACCGTTAGAATTTGTTGTGCTGCATGTTTGCCAAGCCTTGAAGAACTAGTTTCACAAGGTCAGGTTGGAGGATGGCCTTGTGTAGGCCTGGGAAGATGTGGCTGAAGACAGTCACGAGTATGTCTATGGAATGTTTTTATCTTTAACTGTTCTGAGGACTGGCAAACATCCCAGCTGGGTCAGATATGCCCTCCTGTGCTAGTAGTATTGGCTGTGAGTCGTTAGTACTTTCTGGATCTTTGTTGAAACATATATAAGTTGGATTCTTTTGTGAAATAAAGGGAATCTTGCACGGAAAAAAAAAAAAAAAAGGGCAAATTGTGGGAGATTTCATAGAAAATGGGGGAACATTTCTTTGAGCCTGATTATTTAGAGTTAGCATAAGTAGCCCGCAGTCAACATGAGTGGACCGGAGTACGCTCCCTTTAAGCCACTACAGTATTTGCATGTTACCGTAGACACCTATAGTAAATATATTCTCGCTACAGCGCACAGGAAGCAGAATAGCTTGGCGGTTGTACAACACTGGCGTGCTTGCATAGCCCAACTGGGGATTCCACGACAGATCAAGACGGATAATGGTACAGCTTATGCTGCGGAAAAGGTGAAACGATTTTGTGCAATCTGGGGTATAGCCCTTGTACATGGCACTCCTTATAACAGCACCAGGCAGGCCATTGTAGAACGCCCTGCTAGATCGTCTTAGGGAGGGGGACCAGGCGGAGCCCTCCTGCTTACGGGATAATTCACCTGTTCTCCGTGCACTGCGTCTCCTGTTAACTGCGTTAACTTAATTAAATCAGACAATTCAGGGGGACCTGGACCAGATGATGGCGCAACGACATTTTACGAGTACGGAAGAGAAAGGCCCCTACCCGTTGGTCCGTGTGCGTGATCCCCAGACACGCCAATGGGACGGACCGTTTGAGCTGCGTTGCCTCAGGCGGGGGTACGCCTGTGTACAGATGCCTGAAGGGCTACTGAAATGGGTCCCTAGTCGCATGGTTCGTCCTGCCCTAACCTTGTAGTGTTTGAGTGTTTTTCTTTACAGATTGCTGTTATCCTTTCCTGGCTTGTGATGTCTTGGGTATCTGCTACGAATTTCTGACGCTGGAGCAATTAATAAACAAGATAACAGAACTGCAGAAGCAAGAAGGCGCTGCAAGACCTTTATAGCAATTAAGAAAAATGTCATTTTGGCTTGGAGCATTTAGCTGCGGGATGGGGACTTAGGAGTTGGTTTGTATCTTTGTTAAAAATCGGGGTTTCTTTTATTCTTGTGTATTTTATTAGGTATAATGTTGCTTTTACTGTGTTTAATTAATTGTGTTCATATATCTTGTAGGTCACCTTAGCCGACATAACAGGTCAAGATTCTCTGTGCCTTGCAACCACATCACAAAGCCCGTGAACCAATAGACAGGATGGCTATGACTCGTGCGGCACGTCTGGCCAGCGACCGCATGTGCCATAGGCTCCCTATGTTTCAACTGAGGCGAATTTTGGCACCTGCTGGCCACGCGTGCTAAAATCTGTTCCTCTGCAAATGTACAAATACCGGGATTTTCCGAAGAGCATCGGGCTGGTGTACGGCAAGGCCATCGTTGCCTCTGTGGGGACGCCCACGTAAAGCTGGCACCTACCGATTGCTGGGCTGAGTTCGCGGATGGTGGTGACTAGATCTGCTAATGCTCTTCTAATAGAAAAAGGGAGGGGGAATTGTTGTGGGAACATATTTAGCTAACGGTCACAAGAGCATTCCAGACGCCTTTAGAAGGCCTTGAACAGAATAAACAGAAGACAAAAATAAGAAAGATACCAATTAGAAAAACACAGGTGCATATTCCACGATAAAGAGAACTTGGCACAAACAACCTCACTTCGGCAGTTTATCTTGACCAATTAGACTGAGATAAGTCTCGTATGTTTAGTTAGTATGACCAATTATATTTTATGTTTATGCGCGTGTGCAGTGTTGATGCAGCCAATCATCGAGTGCAACTGGACGCGTGGACAGTGCATGAATAGTGTGTGTAACCAATGGGAGCTAGTTGGACATGAGGAGGGGGAGATGTAGGGAACACCGTTCGGAAGATCTCGCGATGTCACGGAAAGGTAGAAGGCTAGTCGTCGCCTCCCTATGACATATCAGTAATCCCACCTACCGTTGTTAGTATAAAAGGAATTAACTGTGCAATAAAGGACGGAGTTGGCACTCACACCATGTGTGTTATCTGTCTCTTCCCTGGTCCAGGCCGACCAGTGATCTAATCGCGGCACCTTGATATGTAGCACTGCTACATCTGCATATGTGTTTCTCTCACATTCCAATCTCCTCCCCCACTGCAGGTTCCCCTTCTTAAATATGTTATCACAGAGGTGCTACCACCTTTGCTGATTGGGTTGGCCTTGGCCAGAGGCGGGTCCGACTTGGAGCCAGGGAAGCTTCTAGCAGCTTCTCACAGGAGCTACCCCTGCAGCCCCTCGGCCACTACCAAAAACCCCGCCACACAAACCCAAAACAGGCGGATGTTCAGAGTTATGGCATTTGTCGTCCCAACTAACTGTTACGCGTGATGGAGCCCTGCTTTCCTGGAGATGGCTCTAAACACCTGCCTGCTAATGGGAAGTAGTAAATGAATTCCTTATTTTGCTTTGCTTGCTTGTGTGGCTTTTGCTTTACATATTAAACTGTCTTTATCTAAATCCATTACTTACTTTCTCATTTTTACCCTTCTGATTCTCTCCCCCATCCCACTCTTGGTGGGAGTGAGCGAGCGGCTGTGTGTTGCGTAGTTGCTGGATGGGGTTAAACCATGACAAAGGATCAGACCTCAGCTTCCAATAGCAGCAGTGGCAGCTCAGAGGTCTTCAAGCTGTGTCTCCTCTCTGCCCTCTCTTCCACACACATGCTTAAATAGAAAGCAGACATACCTCCTTGCTCTTTCCCATTCCTCTTCTCAGTCAGATGCACTGGCCCTTAGCTGCTAGAAAAGATATTTTCCATCCCCACCAGGAAAAGAGAGCAGGTCAGAGAGAAAGCATGCTGAAAGCCAAATTCAGTTCATGGACTACTAGTTGAAGCAGTCTGTCCTAAGCAGTGAAACAGAATTGGCCAAATCTAACATGGCAAGAATTTTTTCTTTAAAAAAAAAAAAAAAGGCATCACTAATAGAAATAGAGAGGACCAAAATTCCATACGATTTTATTAATTATTCTACCCATTTTTATTAAGAGCCTTCAATGTTTGAGGACCAGCTGTTATCATTGTTAAAAGTATTCTTGTTCTCCCTGGAACAGAAACAAGAGTTTACACTGATTTTGAGTAAACTCCTACTGCAAGACCATTGTATCATAAAATGGGTTGAGTTAGAAGGGACCTTTAAAGATCATGTAGTCCAAGCCCCCTGCCACAGGCAGGGACATCTTTCACTAGGTCAGGTTGCTCAAAGCCCTGTCCAACCTGGTGTGGAATGATTGCTGGAGGTGACTTATCAATATGACACACACCCCCTCTTAAGGGAAGGTAAACCTCCAGGGTGGAATGCAGTGGATATGCAAGAAATCTGTTCCATAATAATTCCTTAAGCAACATAACCTGCAACCTTAGATGTTAGCAACACCAGGGGAGCCTGGTATGCTGATTCTGAGAAACAACACGGAGGGTGGAGCAGAGTGGAGACACCGCGGCCAGGCTCTGTGATATCACTGCAGGGATAGGGAACTGGAACTACTGGAACAAGAATGGAAGGCCCCTGCATTGAATCCACTAAAGCAAGGAGGTAAAATAATGGGGGTTCTGTCAACGCTATTGTCTTACTTCTGATTTATATCATAAGTGCCCAGTCCTGGAGTAGTGACATGCTAAATCATGTTCTCTGGGTGAACTTTGCTCATTATAATCTCATTATAATACCAAAACACACCTCCATCCCAAAAACTACCCGCCTCCGAGGTGCAACCACCCCTCACTGAGCATGCGCTCTGAATTTTCTTTAGCATATACCTTTAAAAGCAAAGTGAGAGAACTTTATACCAATCAAAGTAAAAGTATGTATGACTAGAGTCACTCAAGCTCCACCTAAAAAAATAAGAAAATATAAAACGGCTTAAGAGAGGAGGAATGCTAGGGAAGACACCATCATAGACAAGTTGGGAGGACATCGCTGACTTCTGGGATCAGTTGATGGGCTGAACCTCTCTTCCCCGACATAGGGATGCCTATTGGGTAAGATTCAAACCCTCGGTCATACTGAGTGCTTCCCCGGGGAAACTTAGCAATCTCTATAGAGTTTTTCCATAATTTAGTGTGCTTGTAGTTGACTGTATTATTATTTGCATGTGCTTTGCAGACAGTGTATTTATCACCAGCAATCCAAAAGAACCTGTACTGTTGCTTTAATAAACTGCGCTGCTCATTAATCTAGCCATGATAGTTCGTTAATGCAACCAAACACCCTAAGTCTGGTAATTCTCATCCATTGAATGCGACTAAGCCGAGAGTGCAGTACGTTATTAAGTACATCCGTCATTGTGATAGTTCAGCATATTGAACGTGACCAGACTTATAGCGTTGAATTGGACATCACTCAGAAATTAAACCTAGCTGCCCCCAGCCCCTCTGGATAAGCTGGAATGCAAGGGGGTTTATTTTCTGCCAAACTTCATAGAATCATAGAATTGTTTAGGTTGGAAAAGACCTTTAAGATCACTGAGTCCAACCGTCAACCCAACACCACCATGCCCACTAAACCATGTCCTGAAGTGCCACATCTATGCATTTTTTGAACACATCCAGGGATGGTGACTCAACCACTTCCCTGGGCAGCCTGTTCCAATGCCTGACAATCCTTTCAGTGAAGAAACTTTTCCTAATATCCAATCTAAACCTCCCCTGGTGCAACTTGAGGCCCTTTCCTCTTGTTCTATTGCTTGTTGCTTGGGAGAAGCAGTGCCGAGTACTTGCCTCACCAGTGCCGAGTACAGGGGAACAATCACTTCCCTGCTCCTGCTGGCCACGCCATTTCTGATACAGGCCAGGATGCCGTTGGCCTTCTTGGCCACCTGGGTACACTGCTGGCTCATATTTAGCCTGCTGTCAACCAGCACCCCCAGGTCTTTTTTTGCTGGGCAGCTTTCCAGCCACTCTTCCCCAAGCCTGTAGTGTTGCATCGGGTTGTTGTGACCCAAGTGCAGATTCTTTACCCTTTAACGCAACACCTGGCCTTGAACACATCCAGTGATGGGGCATCTACCACCTCTCTGGGCAACCTGTTCCAATGTCTCACCACCCTCATTATAAATAATGTCTTCCTTATGTCCAAACTAAATCTACCCTCTTTCAGTTTAATACCTTAATCCCCCTTTATTTATTGAAAGGCCGCAATAAGGTCTCCCGGGAGCTTTCTCTTCTCCAGGCTGAACAACCTCAACTTTCTCAGCCTTTCTTCATAGGAGAGGTGTTCCATCCCTCTGATCATTTTCCTGGCCCTCCTCTGGACCTGCTCTAACAGGTCCATGTCTTTCTTGTACTGGGGACCCCAGAGTTGGATGCAGTACTCCAGGTGGGATCCCCTTCTATAAAGAATTAAGCATGAACAGGAGTTTGCAACATCAAGAATTCCTAAGTTGTCTTATACTTTAGCAATATCTCCTGGCTAAGATGAAATAATACATCTGCTTTTTTTGCCTGGAGAGCAGATGCTGAGAGAAGGTGCTAAAGAAGAGTGTGCTGCATCCCTTCCCTCATAAAATCTGTCACTCTCTGAATCAGCTGTGAAGCTTGGCCAGTTTTAATTTTTTTTTAATTTATTTTATTTTATGAATATTCACTTAACCAAGAAAGGCCAATTTTCAAAAGAGCTCAGCATATCACAACTGAGTCCAAACTTTAAAAAAGATTCTGTTCCAATTTAATCCCCTACAGAAGTGCCAGATATTCAGAAGAGCTCAGTACCCAACAGCTCACCTCCCATTGCAATATGCATGGCCCAGATTTTCAAGAGACTTTAAAATGTGGTCATCTCTTTTGAAAAAGCAGTTACTAATTTTTTTTCCCCTCACTGGGAGCAAGTTCTTTTGACAGTCGATGCCCATCTGTCATTGCCAAGCTTTTTTCTGAAAATATGGCCTTTCTTGGTTAAGTGAATATTCATAAAATAAAATAAATTTTAAAAAATTAATATTAAAACTCTCTTCCTGAAGAAAACAGTTACAGTGACACTCATGTTTTGAAGTAATTTTCATTCAGAACTGTTCTGAAGTCCAGAAGTTAGTAAGAGAGCGAGAAAGACTGCTCAGTAGTTAAGGACATTTATTTGGGTTATGAGAATGTCTGGTCCCTGATTGAAATGGTATCCTGTTGTCTGGTCAGCTCTGTTTATGGGCTTCATGCAGCAGCTAAGGAGAAAATATGCCATTTAATTTGATAGGTTTCATCCTTCCCAGTCCTGGACAGAATGTCATGTAAGTCAAGTGGGAATTGAGGGTTGTAATAGCCAATAATATTTTTGAAAGCCTCTTCCCCTTTATTGAAATAATACTAAAAATTTCCAAAGGGCAGAGTTACCCAGCAGATATTGAACTGAGGGTCTCTGTCCTGCTTTGTATCCCAGTTCTGTCACTGGCCTTACAAATTATCTTGAATAAATAACTTTTGATGACTCCAGTGTCTACATAGAAAAAAATTAAAATTATGGTGGTCTTCATGAAGAGCTCTGAGATTTTTGGAAAGTGCTGTCTAGGAGCTATGTATTTTTTCTTAGAGTTAGCTGTGTAATTTCAAACACAGATATAAGCAGAATATAGACTATTGTATGATAGTTTACAGATAAAGATAAGATTTCATCTTACCAGGTGATTTAGCTTAACTGGAGTTTGAAGATTTATTTAAAACTTAAGAAAAAATTTGCAATCAATTTTATGGGCATATATTAAAAATCTCAGTTTTCTTTTGGCTCAGATTATTAAAACAAAAATATGGCACATTTCAGACAACTTTTGTGGACTTTGGAATTGTCAAAGTTCTTGGCCAAAGAACGTAGCTATGCTGGGGCATTGTATTGGGTCTAGCTGGGATGGAGTTAACTTTACTCATAGCAGCCTGTATGGTGCTGTGTGTTAGATCTGTGGCTAAAACAGTGTTGATAACACACCAAGGTTTTGGCTATTGCTGAACAGTGCTTGCACAGCATTAAGGCTTTCTCTTTTTCCCACTCAACCCCCCTCAGCAAGTAGGCTAGGGATGGGCAAGAGGTTGGGAGGGGACACAGCTGGGACAGCTGACCTGCACTGAATAAATGGATATTCCATACCATATAACATAATGCTTGGCAATAAAAACTGGGGTAGAGGAAGAAGGGGGTGGGGTTTTTTGGCTTCCAAGGTGGCTGTTGCTTGAAGACTTGCTGGGCATTGGTCTGCTTGTGGAAGGCTGTCTTTGCTTTGCTTGTGATTTTTTTTTTTGTCTTCTCTTTCCTTCATCTATTTAACTTTATCTCGATCCATGAGTTTTCTCACTTTTGTTATTCCAGTTCTCTCCCCCATCCCGTTGTTGGGTGGGGGGGAGTAAGCAAGCGGCTGTGTGGGTGCTTGGCTGCTGGCTGGGGTCAATCCACCACAGCCCTTTTTGATGCCCAGTGTGGGGCTCAAGGAATTCAAGATAACGACAAATTTGATAAGAGTGTACTAGACTGAATTAATAGCTGTTTAGCTATTACTTGGCAGGCTGTTAGTTGCTGTTGCTGGTCCCAATACTGACTTATTTGCTCATTCACCTGATCTGTTGCTTGCTCTCTTTCTTGCTGTAAATTAAATTCTGGGGCTTGCTAATGGCCACTTTCAGCTTTTGCTGTTTTCTGTTTTGCTTATCACTTTGTTTTACTTTGCCTGGAGCGCTATGATAAAAGCATTGGCCTTGAGCCCAGCCTGGTATGTGGCCTCTGCATTGCTGCCTTCCCAGTACTCTGGGAACCATCTCTCATGGAGACAATCAGCAATTCACTTTGTGAGAAGAATGAAGAATGACTTGTCCCTCTTCTTCTCCCCTGAGGTAGATGTTTACAGCTTTGTTGCAATGGCCCCTCAGTTTCTTAAACATCCCTATGTAATTTGAACGCTCTTATTGGTGTGGGCCATGAACCTGGTTTTAGCTTTTCATAAGAGTAGCCAATCAGTTGGGGATGCAACGCAGGAATATGCCCTGAAGAATCTGATTCCTGAGTGAAAAATGCCGCTCCAGTTTCCAAACAGAGTAGAAGGGCTGATCTTATTTCTGATCCTCTTGAAGGGACTTCTGAGCCAATTTTACGAGGAGTACTGGATACTCTGGCCAGAATTAGAGGGGCCCTGCCTCCAGCCAGGTGGAGGAAAGGGATAACCGGGTCTATTGGACTGTGTGGATTCGATGGCCTGGCACGTTAGACCCACAGGAGTATAAGGCTTTAGTAGACACTGGCGCACAGTGCACTCTAATGCCATCAAGTTATAAATGGGCAGAACCCATTTGTATTTCTGGTGTGACGGGGGATCCCAAGAGTTAACTGTATTGGAGGCTGAAGTAAGCCTAACTGGGAATGAATGGCAGAAACACCCCATTGTGACTGGTCCAGAGGCTCTACACATCCTTGGCATAGACTATCTCAGGAGAGGGTATTTTAAAAACCCAAAGGAGTATTGATGGGCTTTTGGCATAGCTGCCTTGGAGATGGAGGAAATTGCACAGCTGTCCACCTTCTCCGGTCTCTCTGAGGACACCACGATTGTGGGGTTGCTTAGAGTTGAAGAACAACAAGTGCCAATTGCTACCACAACGGTGCACAGGCGGCAATATCACACCAACCGAGACTCCCTGATTCCCATCCACAAGTTGATTCATTGACTGGAGAGCCAAGGAGTGATCAGCAAAACTTGCTCACCCTTTAATAGCCCCATATGGCCAGTGCAAAAGTCTAATGGGGAGTGGAGACTAACAGTTGACTACTATCGTGGCCTGAATGAAGTCATGCCACCACTGAGTGCTGCCGTTCCAGATATGCTAGAACTTCAATACGAACTAGAATCAAAGGCAGCCAAGTGGTATGCCACAATTGACATTGCTAATGCATTTTTCTCAATCTTTCTGGTAGCAGAGTGCCGTCCACAATTTGCTTTTACTTGGAGGGGCGTCCAGTACACTTGGAATCCATTGCCCCCGGGGTTGTGTTTCCACCCCACCATTTGCCATGGACTAATCCAGACTGCACTGGAAAAGGGTGAAGCTCCAGAACACCTGCAATACATTGATGACATCATCGTATGGGGCAACACGGCAGAAGAAGTCTTTGAGAAAGGGAAGAAAATAATCCAAATCCTTCTGAAAGCCGGTTTTGCCATAAAAGAAAGTAAGGTCAAGGGACCTGCACAGGAGATCCAGTTTTTAGGAATAAAATGGCAAAATGGACGTCTTCAGATCCCAATGGACGTGATCAACAAAATAGCAGCTATGTCTCCACTGACTAATAACAAGGAAAAACAGGCCTTCTTAGGTGTCGTGGGTTTTTGGAGAATGCATATTCCAAATTACAGTCTGATTGTAAGCCCTCTCCATCAAGTGACCCGGAAGAAGAATGATTTTAAATGGGGCCCTGAGAAACAACAAGCCTTTGAACAAGGTAAACGGGAGATTGTTCATGCAGTAGCCCTTGGGCCAGTCCGAGCAGGACAAGATGTTAAAAATGTGCTCTACACTGCAGCCGGAGAGAATGGCCCTACCTGGAGCCTCTGGCAGAAAGCACCTGGGGAGACCTGAGGCTGACCCCTGGGGTTTTGGAGTTGGGGATATCGAGGATCCGAGGCCCGCTATACTCCAACTGAAAAAGAGATATTGGCAGCATATGAAGGAGTTTGAGCTGCCTCAGAAGTGGTTGGTACTGAAACACAGCTCCTCTTAGCACCCCTACTGCCGGTGCTGGGCTGGATGTTCAAAGGGAGGGTCTCCTCTACACATCATGCAACTGATGCCACATGGAGTAAGTGGGCCGCACTGATCACACAACGGGCTTGCATAGGAAACCCCAGTCACCCAGGGATTGTGGAAGTGATCACGGACTGGCCAGAAGGCAAAGATTTTGGAATGTCGCCAGAGAAGGAGGTGACTCGTGCTGAAGAGGCCCCACTGTATAATAAACTATCAGAAAATGAGAGGCAATATGCCCTGTTCAGTGATAGGTCCTGTGGCATTGTGGGAAAGCATCGGAGGTGGAAGGCTGCTGTATGCATTCCTATACGACAAGTCGCAGAAACTGCTGAAGGAGAAGGTGAATCGAGTCAGTTTGCAGAGGTGAAAGCCATCCAGCTAGCGTTAGACATTGCTGAAAGAGAAAAGTGGCCAGTGCTCTATCTCTGTACTGACTCATGGATGGTGGCAAATGCCCTGTGGGGGTGGTTACAGCAATGGAAGCAGAGCAACTGGCAGCACAGAGGTAAACCCATCTGGGCTGCCGCACTGTGGCAAGATATTGCGTCCTGGCTAGAGAATCTGGTTGTAAAAGTACGTCATGTAGATGCTCACATACCCAAGAGTTGGGCCACTGAAGAACATCAAAATAACCAGCAGGTGGATCAGGCTGCCAAGATTGAAGTGGCTCAGGTGGATCTGGACTGGCAACATAGGGGTGAGCTATTTATGGCTCAGTGGGCCCATGATGCTTCAGGCCATCAGGGAAGAGATGCAACACATAGATGGGCTCGTGACCGAGGGGTGGACTTGACCATGGACACTATCGCACAGGTTATCCATGAATGTGAAACATGTGCTGCAATTAAGCAAGCCAAGCAGTTAAAGCCCCTGTGGTATGGAGGGCGATGGCTGAAATATAAATATGGGGAGGCCTGGCAGATTGACTATATCACACTCCCATAAACTCGCCAAGGCAAGTGCTATGTGCTCACAATGGTGGAAGCAACGACCGGATGGGTGGAAACATATTCTGTATTCCATGCCACCACCCGGAACACTATCCTGGGCCTTGAAGAGCAGGTCTTGTGGCGACATGGCACCCCAGAGAGAATTGAGTCAGACAACGGGACTCATTTCCGAAACAATCTCATAGACACCTGGGCCAAAGAGCATGGCATTGAGTGAGTGTATCACATCCCCTATCATGCACCAGCCTCCGGGAAAATCGAACGATACAATGGACTGTTAAAGACTACATTGAGAGCAATGGGGGGTGGAACCTTCAAACATTGGGATACACATTTAGCAAAAGCCACCTGGTTAGTCAACACCAGAGGATCTGCCAATTGGGGTGGCCCTTCCCAGTCAGAACTTTTACATACTGTAAAAGGGGATAAAGTCCCTGTAGTGCACATAAAAAATATGCTAGGGAAGACAGTCTGGGTTACTCCTGCCTCAGGCAAGGGCAAACCCATTTGTGGGATCGCTTTTGCTCAAGGTCCTGGGTGCACTTAGTGGGTGATGCAAAAAGATGGGGAAGTCCGATGTGTGCCTCAAGGGGATTTGATTTTAGGTGAGAATAGCCAGAATTATACTGTATGATATTAGTTGCTATATAACCCTGCTACTGTATGTTATCATTACTATAATTGTTACATGCTATATCCATAGTACTACAGTAAGAATCACTTAGATCAAGCAAGAAAGAACTGTGATAAAACTGAGCAAAGCGCAGTACTGATGGAACCAGAACTGACTCCAGCATGCAACAATCCAATAGTGCACACCATCCTCCTGCTGCGTCAAATGTCACCTGCTCATCACACCGCACTGAAGCCCAATTCTACTCTACCGACTGAGAGGACTTTGCACCATCCCTCCTGCCCAGAAAGACTGGTATGACAGATGGAGCCCAAAGTCATGGACTAAATGAACTCAACGAACATTTTATGAACACAACCCATAAACTAAAGGAATGATATCTCTGTGTGTGTAGACATTTATACATATAGATATATATCATTGTTCATATGTCTCAAAGGGACGGAAAAGGTGATGATGATTGACCAGGATGTAACTGAAGGTATGGGACCTGAGCATGACGTCAATGGTATAGAATAAGGGGTGGATACTGTCCTAGTTTCAGCTGGCATAGAGTTAATTGATAGAGTTGTACCCCTGATACTGACCAACCCAAGGGGGCTGTATGCATGGGAAGCAAAAGATAGCTCCCATCGCGTACATCGGATAAGTAGCAGGTGGATTATACCAGATTTCTAACCAATTTATCGTCAAGCGTGTATACGTTCGAGCAGCTCTCTTCTCTTTAAATTATAGGACTGTTCCAGTTGAAGAAGGATAAGCAACAACTGGGAAGACACGGGGTGGAGACCTCACAGACATCGATCCGAGCTGATGTGAACTGTACCTTAGAGGAATTGACAAGCTGCACAGATCTGGAGCGTGGATCAGGAGTTTTATCTTTTGTTTTTCATATGTTTGTTTTGGTAGGGATAATTGTTTGTTAATCTAAGTTTTAATAGCGCTATACTATGGCTGTAATTGTAAGGTTTTTTGTAATAATTGTTGTTAGTCCTATAATAACCATATGCATAAGTAAACAACCTAGGATAGACAGCCTCGGGCTTTTGAGCAACACATTGATGGTTCCCCAATTGTGAATCATACCGAACAAGACAATATGATCTATAAGATGATATAAGGTTTTGCTCGCATGCTTAACTTTTCTCATGTGACTACCTGTTTGCCTTTACCACATACCCCCACTCAGGGAATCCCCATAACAGCTCTCCCCGTGGATATAGGTAAGAATTTAGATTGGCTCTGGAATCAAAATAAGTCTATCATTTGGGGTGAATTTGAATGGAAGTGGCCATTTAACAATATGTTAAATCGAACTTCCGTTTGGAGCCTAAATTGTTCCTATGCCCCACTTTGTTGGGACAATAAGACTTTAGGATGTAGGGGCAAACAGCCCCAATCCTCCCAACAGCCATGTTCCAAACACCCTTGGGCAGATACACGGTATGGGGATGAGCCATATTGGGGAAAACACTTAGTCCTGAGGTATGTGGAACTGGTAAACACCCAGTGGTGCTTTGAGTTTCCTTCAACACCTGGTAATTCATGTATGTGGTTCAATGTGATTGAAGGACCACCTGCTAATTGTTTATGGTCTCAAGCCCATGAGGAGAGAAAAGATGACAGGAAGGAGTGCTATCCCTGGCAGTCTCGACAAAGGTTCTCAACACAACCCAATGTGGAAAAAAAAACCCCACCCCTGTGGAATTGTACAAATATTATAAATTGTACCACTGGTGGGGATCTAGAAAATAGTTGGTTGTGGTTAATTCCTTCATTACGGCATTTAATCAGTGCTGCCTGCTTGTGTCAAAATTACACCAGGCCATATCCCCAGCAATGGGATGTAATACTAGCATAAGCTATAAAGACTTAAAATATTCTGAGAAATCCTCCTGTCGCACTCCTCGAACCATGGGTAATTGTGACGACTCACCTATATATGCTCCACATCAGTTAACTTGGATATGCTCAGATGGGACTATTACAGATATGTTAAGACCTATACATCTTGGTCTGCAGTGTACTTTGGGAGTACCACCATTATGTCCTTCTTATTACTCTGAGAAATTTATCTCTCAAGGACTGTGGCATCCCCATACCAAACGAAGTACAGACAACACCGATTGGACTGTATCCCAGAAATTAGCGGTATGGGCCGAAGGATTCTTTGGGCTAGGAATAGGTCACCTTAAAACTAGAATTGTGCTGTCCAATTTAACTGCACAAGTGGAAGCTTTGGCAGACCTCACTAAAGTCAATTTTGAATTGCTAGATACACAAGTACAAACTGCCTCAAAAGTTGCACTTCAAAATTGACTTGCACTGGATATGATATTACTCAAAGAACAAGGGGTGTGCGGATACTTGAAAGCAAACCATGAACAAGAAGAATGCTGTGTCACAATTCCTAATGTGTCACTACCCTCTTCGGGAAAACCTCCAGAAGATGAAGAAGATAGTCGAAGTTACTCATGAACTGCAGGACCAAATGAAGGACACCTGGTTGGGAAATATTTTTGGTGGGATAGGATGGGTATTTTCTGGATGGATTGTTAACTTGTTACAAACACTGATTGTTATTGTAATTTCTGTTATTGTAGTATGCATTGCCGTTAGTTGTGTAAAAAGAATGATTGTAAAATCTATCTCTCAGGTAAGGACTCACCCAGAAATTGAGGAATACATAACTCTACTAAAACACACAGACAAAACTTATACCAATACACCGGTCAATGATGACATGCATGTGGTTGAATTGTGACTCAGGTCACGGGGTGGATTGTCTGGCTCATAGTTCACAAACGAGTTTCACCATGTCTAGTGCACACAGGCGACTCATGGGGGGTTACAAAAGTGACCCAGCCTCGGATTGCCTTGAGGCCCTGTCTCTCTGCAGAGACGACTCACAGGGAGCTGTGTAGACAGCTTAGCCCTGGGTTGTCTGATAAACCCTAAACTAAACAGCGCGGTGGCTGCACCATTCAAAGAACCAAAACCTGAACCGAGCCTTGAAATCCCTTAACAAATAGTATGCCCTGACTCTCAATCCAACCACTATTCAGTTGCTGAGGAAGCAAGGTAAGAAAAACCCCAAAACCTGGAGGGTTTCAGCTTCAGTTTCAAATGACAACCTTGTGTATTCAAACAATCACAGACCAACAAAGGAAAGATAAGGGGAAACTCCACTCAGATATACATAATCCATTTAGGCCTATATCATAATCCACTCAGATGTAGTCATACACACCATTCCACAAGTCAGGGGATAAAAACTCTAAGATTCAGGTTGGAAATGGGGGAGTCACTTCTCCAACTATACAGCTGGCTTGTGAAGGAGACCCTTCCCCCCCTTGATCAGGACGCCGGGCAAGGTAGCTTCCCTGGGATTGAAAGCCCTTACCTGGAGGGGTAAGTGAATATTGTTTATGCTTTAAGTTTGTAAACGCGTGTGTGCTTGTGGTTGTCTGTGAATCGCTTGTGGTTGTAATAATGTACTACTCTTGCCTAAAAAAATTGCAATAGTGCATTCCTCCATTGTATCTGTAGAACCTGCAATAGTGGCGTTAAGTCTGCGAGTGAAGTTCAAATAAATCATTTGCTTGAACCTTGCAGTTAAGTCTGTGAGTGAAGTTCAAGTCGTTTGCTTGAACCTTGCAGTTAAGTCCTTTTCCATCACGTTAGTGTCCAGAGAAGAGCAACAAAGCTGGTGAAGGGCCTGGAGCACAAGTGTTATGAGGAGCGGCTGAGGGAACTGGGGTTGTTTAGTCTGGAGAAAAGGAGGCTGAGGGGAGACCTTATCATTTTCTACAACTACCTGAAAGGGAGTTGTAGCAAGGTGGCTGTCAGTCTCTTCTCCCAAGCAACAAGTGACAGGACAAGAGGAAACGGCCTCAAGTTGTGCCAGGGGAGGTTTAGACTGGATATTAGGAAAAGTTTCTTCACCGAAAGGATTGTCAGGCATTAGAACAGGCTGCCCGGGAAGTAGTTGAGTCACCATCCCTGAAGGTATTTAAAAGATGTGTATATGTTGTGCTTAGGGACATGATATAGTGGTGGACTTGGCAGTGTGTCCTGGGTTTGGCTGGGATGGAGTTAATTTTCACAGGCAGCTGGGAGGGGACACAGCCAGGACAGCTGACCTGAACTAGCCAAGGGGATTTTCCATACCATGTGACGTCATGCTAAGTATATAAATGGGGAGCGGGCTTGGGGGTCGTATCTCAGCAGGGGAAGTGGTGGAATGTCGGGTTCTGAGTGGTGAGCAGTTGCACTGTGCATCACTCATTTTGTATATTCTTTTATTAGCACTATTATTGTTGTAACTTCTCTCCTTGTGTTGTCTCAGTAAACTGTCCTTATCTCAACCCACGAGGTTGTATTTTTTTTCTTTATCCTTTCTGATTCTCCTCCCCATCTGTCTGGGTTTCAGCTGGAATAGAGTTAATTGTCTTCCTGGTAGCTGGTACAGTGCTATGTTTTGAGTTCAGTATGCCAAGAATGTTGATAACACTGATGTTTTCAGTTGTTGCTAAGTAGTGTTTAGTCTAAAGTCAAGCATTTTTCAGCTTCTCATGCCCAGCCAGCGAGAAAGCTGGAGGGGCACAGGACACAGCCAGGGCACCTGACCCAAAGTGGCCAACGGGGTATTCCATACCACGTGACGTCACATCTAATATATACACTGGGGGGGGTGGGGGCGGGGGGAATCGCCGCTCGGGGACTAGCTGGGTGTCGGTCGGCGGGTGGTGAGCAATTGCACTGCGCATCATTTGTACATTCCAATCCTTTTATCATTACTGTTGTCATTTTATTAGTGTTATCATTATCGTTATTAGTTTCTTCTTTTCTGTTCTATTAAACCGTTCTTATCTCAACCCACGAGTTTTACTTCTTTTTCCCTATTTTCTCCCCCATCCCACTGGGTGGGGGGGGGGAGTGAGTGAGCGGCTGCGTGGTGCTTACTTGCTGGCTGGGCTTAAACCACAACACCATCCCACTGGAGGGGACGGGTAGGAGTGAGCGAGTGGCCTCGTGGTGCTTTGTTGCTGGCTGGGTTTAAACTATGACATCTTCTTAAATAGTTGTTTAACCCTAAACAAGACCGGAACCACATTCAGGAACATGCTAGTTCTAGCAATAGGACCATGCTGGTTTGAACATCCCAAGGGTATTCAAAGTTTTCAAAATTCTCAAACGCCATTGTAATTAGCCTGGAGGAGAAGGGAAAGGGGAAGAAAGGTGTCTCGCCCATAGATTGGCTCTCCGAGGAGGAAAGATAAAGGGTGTAATTTTTAATAGTTTCCCACAGATGGCTCCCGAAGTGTAGAGGTGACGACAACGCTGAGTGCAAATACCAGATTAGTCCCAGGACCGATAATTTTATCATACCATAAGCCAGTGTTACATAGTACGTCAAAGCGAAAACCTTAATCCACCTCCCATGGATGATAATCAGCAGCACAGGGACTCCATGCAGCAAGTGAGGTGATACATAACAGAACTCTAAAAATGAGCACCACAACTCTAAGAGCCAATAAACCAACTTTGTGACCAGCGATTATTAAACCAATATAATGAATGCTTGTAACAAATTCGTTTTAAGAAGCTCTGGTCAGGTCTGTCGTTATCTCAACCCTTCGTGCCCCATGCTGGGCACCAAAAAGGACTGTCGTGCTTTAACCCCAGCCAGCAACTAAGCACCACGCAGCCGCTCACTCACTTCCCCCCCACCCAGTGGGATGGGGGAGAGAATCAGAAGGAGGAAATAGGTAAAACTTGTGGGTTGAGATAAGAACAGTTTAATAGGACAGAAAGGAAGAAAATAATAATGATAATAATAACAATAATAAAATGACAATAATAATAAAAGAATTGGAATATACAAAGCAAGTGATGCACAATGCAATTGCTCACCAGTCACTGACCGATGCGCAGTTAGTTCCTGAGCAGCGATCATCCCCCAGGCCAACTCCCTGCAGTTTCTATGCTGGGCATGATGTCACATGGTATGGAATATCCTGTTGGCCAGTTTGGGTCAGCTGTCCTGGCTGTGTCCCCTCCCAACTTCTTGTGCCCCTCCAACCTTCTTGCTGGCTGGGCAGGAGAAGCTCAAAAATCCTTGACTTAGTATAAACACTACTGTATTGGGTCTAGCTGAGATGGAGTTAATTCTCCCCATAGCAGCCCTCATAGTGCTGTGCTCTGTATTGGTAGCTAGAAAGGTGTTGATAACATGCCAGTGTTTTGGCTTCTGCTGTGCAGTGCTTGCACAGCATCAAGGCTGTCGCTCCAACATTTTCCCCCCCCTCCTCTCACCAGCAGGCTGGGGCTGGGCAAGATCTTGGGAGGGGACATAGCCTTGACAGCTGACCCAAACTGACCAAACGGATATTCCATACCACGTGACGTCAGCTCAGCTATAAAAGCTAAGTAAAGGGAGATGGAGGGGTGGGAATTCGTTATTTACGTTTGCCTTCCAGAGCAACTGCTATGAGTACTGAAGCCCTGCTTCCCAGGAAGTGGCCAGACATCGCCTGCTGACAGGAAGTAGAGAATAAAATCTTTTGTTTTCCTTTGCTTTCGCTTGCAACCTTTGCTTTTGCTTTATTAAACTGTCCATATCTCGACCCACAAGCCTTTTGTTATATTTTCTCTCCCCTGTCCAGCTGAGGAGGGGGAGTGATAGAGCAGCTTTGGTGGGCACCTGGTGTCCAGCCAGGGTCAACTCACCACACTAATTGGCAACAACTGAAAACATCAGTGTGTTAACAACAGTCTTCTCATACTGAATCCAAAACATAACACTATACCAGCTACTAGAAAGAAAACTAACTCTATCCCAGACGAAACCAGGACAATGGCCGCATCCAAAGAGTCAAAGTCTCACTGTCCAGATGGAGATCAGTGACAAGTGGTGTCCCTCAGGGGTCCATATTGGGACCAGTACTGTTTAATATCTTCATCAATGACATAGTGGGATTGAGTGAATCTGATTCCTGAGTGGCAAGTTGTGTGGGAGAAATTAGACAGGTGCCTAGAGAGGTTTTCACTGCCGATGACCTGGGAGTTTATGCCTGAACAGGTGTGGAATGCTGTTAAAATGGCAGACCACTTGAAGGAAAGATGTCTTGCTTATACTAAGGAGACACAGCAACTTCTAGCACTGTGTTAGGGCCTGGCCTATGCCTACTGAGCCTGTGTCCAGCACCCTCAAAGGAGCAAGAGGATCTCTGGGTCTGAGGATATAAAAATCAACACTGTGAGGGCCTCTGGATCTGAGGACATACAAATGGACACTGTAGCTAAGCCAGAGACCCAACCCTCAACTATAACAGTCGTTCCTATAGTCAAGAAGAAACAATGGAAGCAGAGGTCCACTTGTTTAGTAAGGGAGGAAGAAACTCCTCCTGAGGGGAGAGCAGGAAGAAGAATCAGAAGAGGCAGCCTGTTCTGCAGCAGAGCAGTCACAAGAACAGGGGAGGGAAGAGACTGAAATCATAAATGAGTCGGAAATCACCCGGTCCCTATCCTTGAGCGAGCTGTGAGATACGTGGAAAGATTATGGCCACCAGCCAGATGAGCAAATTATCACCTGCTTGCTCCAATGCTGGGATATTGGGGCCAACAGTCAGGAATTAGAAGGTAGGGAAGACCGGCAGCTGGGATCCCTAGCAAGGGACTGTGGAATCAACAAAGGGACTGAAAGAGGGGCAACAATCCACACCCTCTGGAAGTGGCTCCTGTCGAGCGTGAAGGCAAGGTATCCCCTCAAGGAAGGTCTTGTAAACTACCGAGGCAAGTGGACCATGACTGAGGAAGGTATTCAGTATCTGAGGGAATTAGTGGTGGTGGAGGTGACCTACAGCAACCTGGACAATAACCAGGCCTCCAAAGATCCAGATGAAGTCCAGTATTTGCGGTCCACGTGGCGGAAGTTTGTATGGAACACACCGACATACGCCAGCACCCTGGTGATAATGGACTGGACAGACATCGAGGCACCAACTGTGGAAAAACTGGCCTGCCAGCTCTGGTGCTCTGAAGAGAATCTCTCTTCCTCCCTGACCCTACAGGGCAGTGGAGAAACCGTCCCAACAGTTCCAGCAACTTGAAGAGAATATCTCTTTCTCCTTATTGATAGCATATTTCCATACATTCTGTATGGTATGTCTAAATATTTTGATGGTTTTAATATTTTGTACCAGCTGTGGAAACTGGTTTGCTGCTAGGTGACTGTAAAAGTGAGATTTGGTAAATAATTATTAGAAATCTTATACTAACACTATGATTGAAACAACAGACAAAAGTATAGCCAAGCAATTAACTAGTAGAGGTAGTTACTCCTAAGTTTGGCAGTTCTTGGCTCTTATGACTAGATGTTCCTGTACGCTAGATGAGAACAATGTTGAAACTGACCACATGTGATTGAAGCTGCGTTAAGCTTCAAGATCAAAGAACAAGGACAAGAATAAAGACTTCAAGGACAGCCAGCAAGAACTTCAAATGGGTCGGTGGTCGCAAAAGCAGCCCTTCGACTCAAATGGATCCTTCATTGCGCATGATTGGATGTAGGCAGTACTAAGATAATCAGTTGCAATAATTTTTATGTGTATGTATACTCATCTGATTAACATGCAATTAGTTATTCTATATAACCTGTTAGTGCTAAAGCTGTGGCATGCACGCTAGGTGGAACTATCCCCCGTGCATCCAGCGCTGCAATAAAGAATGCCTGCTTTCTAAAACTCCAAAACGAGCCTTAGAGAGTTTCTTCGACCGGCTTTTCGGTATCATTATGTCGCGAATGAGATTTTGTTGCATGGCTTTGGTTTAGCAACAATTTAGGATTTATTAATATTTTTGAGATAGATCACAAGATTAGGTTGTATAATTTTAACAGTACTTAATCATCAGCCAATTTAACAGAGTGATTCGATGGAATTTGTTACAATCAAATTTGTGACTTAGTTAAAGATTCGAAAATGGCAAGGATCACCCGAAACTTACAGCAGGGTAGCACACACAGCTGGAGGTTAAATCAAATCACACACACACACACACACACATACACAAAGAAAACATTTCTAAACCACACACAGGCAGATAGTTCCGAACCAAACTGCAAATGCACGTGCACAGATACAACAGTTCTGAACGAAATTTTACCCCCCCCCCCCCCAGAGGTTAACCTATGATTAAAATTTCCCTTTCGTGAGTTTCATGAATTACTCACTTTTATGTGCCAACATTCATCAACGGACGGTCAGGAAACCTCGTGAAATCAGGCCTTTAAGTCCTCACGAAATCGTCAACGAACGATCTTTCAATCCTTGCGAAATCTACCCTGAGAGGCATCCCAGCTCAGGGGGAGATACTGGGTCACACAGCCTGCTGTGGTCCCAGAGAGCTAAAAAGGTCTCACCTTGGATCGCTATTTATAGGGTCTCCAGATGATTGGCTTTGGTCATTATTTTACATTTTGGCCACAATTCGTGCTGAGTCATTCTGATACACCATTCAGGCAGCAGATGGTCCAGGTGTGGCCAGGGGTTGCCTGACGCCCATAAGTCTCTGCACTTGCAGCCAACATAACAGCACAATGGGAGTTTTTCCAAAGCATGCATAGCTTATCCTGAAATATCAGGGTGGTCCTGTGTGAGAGACTGAAAGAGTTAATGTCTCAAACATTGTGGTGGGGCAAGTTCTGCATAACTAGGAACTCTGCATAACAACAAACCCAGGGCAGGTGAGAAGTCAGTTAGCAACAGGGCGTGGAGGGCATGCTGGAGGGTGCGCAGCTCCACGCATGACAGCTAATTAGCATAATGAGTTCGAGTGCCTGCCTGAAGGAGGGGCAAGGAGATTATAAAAGGGCACGAATTGAAGCCCCATGCGCGTGCGCCCTCCAGAACTGGACCTCTAGACTGGCTGGACCAACGCTGGAAATCTTTCTCTTTTCTCTTCTCTCTCTCTCTTTTTTTTTTCTATAACCCCTAAGCCTCATCCCTTTAGACATAAACCGTTGACCAAGTCTGGGACTAGGAGTGGATCTAGCCACCCCTAGGCTCCTCTCTGAGAAGGAGTCTAGAAAGCAAGGGGGTCCACTCTGAACCTCGTGACTCAATGGGACGTCTCTCCTTATTGTCTTCCCTGAACTGATCCCCAAATAAGCAAGGCTTGTAGTATTGTTACGGATGCACGACTAACCAAATCCAACAGGTGTTAAAACTCAGATTTGTTCTTCAGCAAAGTTAGTTAGAAGTCCGGTAACATTTTATAAAACCACAGGCTCAATGATGTAAAGAGAATTAATACTACACGGCCGACTTAAGAATCCCCAAGATTTAAAGTGATGGCTCAAAATGCGCGTATCGCTCACCTAAAAGCTGAGGGCTCTCTCCCTCGAGGAGTTACCTCAGGTGGTGCCCTTACCCGAGGGGGAGTCCCCGACTGCAGACCCGCTGTTCCGAGGAGGACTGTCAACGTGTCCTCCGGCGGGACCCCGTTTGTACCCCTGTCGAATCTGACCTGTGGTCATTTAATTCTATTGGCTAGGAGGGTCACCTCGGTGTACCTGGTGCATCTCGACTGGCCAGTTCAAATTTCAACCTGCAGCCTCCAGGGTTTCCTTCCCCTTCTCCCTTCCTGGAGAAGTTTTGTTTCCTGCTGGCAGGGTGGGGGGGGCGGGATGTATTGCCACAATCCACCCCGTGACTACAGTCATGATTCGACTGGTTTCCTTGGAGTGGTGGTACAGTCACCTCTTGCCTCCAAAGTTAAAAGGGGGTGCAGTTTGGCGAGTTTGACGCTCATTGTGGGTCATCGTTCCCTTCTGGTCTAGAACTAAAGTGGAATATTGAACACAGGAATATTCAGTGTATGGACAGTTTAAAGGAGTATACTTAACCGTTAGTACGGGCTTTATTATCAAGCGTTTGATAGAACTTATTGCAATATAGATTACAGTAATCATAACTACAAGCATTATTAAAGATTAGAGAATGTTGGCCTCCCACCCCGTGGCAGAAACAATTGCCTTCATGTGAGATTTCAGAGCGTAGCGTAGTATCATTCCAACTCCACCTCGTGATCTCATGGGTTAGTTGGAGGATATAGTCACATCTGGTGATCAATTCTAATTGTTATATTGCTCTCATGTGAGGTCAAGGACTCGTGATATTAATGTCCATCATTTTGCCACGACATTATTATCCAGATCTTCATCATCCACGTCTGTCACAGTCATCACTGTCAGCAAACGGACTGGAATGACTCGTTCTTTCATGGTCCTGTAAAAAAGCACAACTAGGTTTCGGTTTTAAAACCGGGTCACAGGGTTAGAAGTCTGGTATTATCCACCGGGCACTGATACGGTGAGTCTTTCCACTTCCATTCAAAGCTTCCCAGGCATGCAGGCCTCTGGGTTTTGCTAAGGTCATAGGAACAATATCAATGGAGGGCAGTTTCACCATGACGGATTGGCCCACGTATGTCTCCTGTGGGAGCTGATGTTTCTGGTCGCCTGGAATAAAATCCTTGCCCCTTAATGGTTCCGTAGGACCGAATGCTCGAATTTTTGGACTACCATAATTTCCCCATCGGTTGTTAACGGTAAAAACTGCCTGTGGTAATCGCGTGTCCCAGTTGTGGCGTGAGACATCAGCATGTTTTTTAATCAAGCCATTGGTTTGTTCAACTATACCATTGGCTTGGGGGTAATATGGGGTGTGAAACACCCATTTGATGCCCTCCCCTCGAGTCCAGTCTTGTATCACTGTGGCTGTGAAATGTGATCCGTTGTCACTTTGAATGCATTCGGGAGTAGGTAGAATACCAAACCACTCTCGCAAGACCTGAACTGTCTGGTTTCCAGTGGCTGTACCAACAGCTGTTGCCATAGACAATCCTGATATCACTTTCACTCCTGCTAAAATATACTTCTTCCCATGAGATGGTTTTAAAGGACCAATGTAATCAACCTGCCACGTGTTCCAAAGAGTCTTGTCTTGTTTGATATGCTGGGCCAGAGCTTGGTTTGGGTGATTAGCCTTAAGTCTTATTCGGCATTGTGGGCAAGCTGTGAGAATCGCTTCACAGGTTTTCATAGACACTGGCCAACCCCGAGATTGGCATTCATAATAGAGATCTGCTTTCCCTGAGTGGCCTCGTTTGATATGTAACCATTCTGCTAGTCTATCCCAATTCTCCTTCTCACTGGTGACCATCTTGATTTGGGCCAGGTGGTCCACCTGCTGATTCCATTTCATAGCTGGGGTTATATCCCGAGCATGTCCCTTCACTCATCCCACCTTTAAAGGTCGGGATCTCCCTATTGCCAGGAGACGTTGCCAGTCCTCTGTTCTCCACACTTTCACATGACCTACTTCCCACTTACTAGATTCCCACTAACATAACCACTCTGTAGCACCCTTAAAGGTTGCGTAAGAGTCAGTATAGACGATGGTAGCACCATTCTCTACGGCCAGTAATAAAACCCGTAGTTCTCCTACTTGTGCACTACCGTCACCCTCTTCCTCGACTGTCTTCCCAGTACCAATCTCCAATGCCACTGCTTTATATTGCCACTTTGATCCCACTCGATGGGCAGATGTATCTGTGAACTACACTCCTTGCATATCTGAGCCTGCCACAAATTCGGGTGCCTCCTCAATTGGAGAAGGTTTATACGGTTGACCCAGCAAGGCTGGGTCAGGGTTTACAGGTGGCTGTAGTTTGAAAACCTTAGTCGGACCATCCTTTAGTGGGAGCAATTGGCTTATCCCTTCTAGGTATGCATACCATTTCCTTACTGTGGCCTTTTGGGCTATTCCCTCCGGAGGGGGTGACCCATTGAGGATTGAATTTAAGAGAGGGAAAGGACCCTGTATTATAACATCTTGTGAGGTACGCAGCTTTTCAGCCTCTTTAACTGTTCTAGTGAGGGAGAGGACCTCCTTTTCCCAATCTGAATATCATCGCTCTGTTTCTTTGAATGCAGTGGAAGAGAATAATAAAGGCCTGGCTGGTGCCTGTGGCCCCTTTTGAAACACGTCACAGTATGAGGTATGTTTAGCAAATCTCCATTCCACCCTTAAAGGATCTCGTGGGTGCAATGGACTTAGTCTCTGATAAGCCTTAAGCTCATCTTTCAGAGTGTTAAGGGCTTCCGTATGTTGCAAAGTCCAATCCCATTTTCTGTTTTTTTCGGAGCAAGTCATAAAGAGGGCGGCCAGTCACTGAAAATCCTGGTATATGTTTTCTCCAATAGCCCAAGGTACCTAGCAGCTGTTGTAATTCCGTCCCTTTATCCGGATAGTAATAGGTTCTCCTCTCT
This sequence comes from Aquila chrysaetos chrysaetos, assembly GCF_900496995.4. Lineage (NCBI taxonomy): Eukaryota > Metazoa > Chordata > Aves > Accipitriformes > Accipitridae > Aquila > Aquila chrysaetos. The sequence goes on along the minus strand of NC_054457.1, from coordinate 2,468,140 downwards.
CCCTCGGGTCCACACCTCCAGCCCAGTAAGCTACTCGGGACGTTATTGACCGATCTCTCGGTGGTCCATCATTCAGAAACACTCCCGGTCCCCAGTAATGTCTTGCTTCATCATCACTCAACAGTATCCGGTCCCCCCCCGTTAGAGAAACTCTCCACAAATACTCAGGTTCGGTTTCGCCCGGCTTGCGCGAAAACTTAGCTTGTAACTCACTGAGTTCGGGTCCTGACCAAGGGGTTGTGCGAACAGTGGTTCGGGGGTTCCCACCGTGTGGACCCGTGTGCCTTTCTGTTTTAATAAGTGGTCGCACTTCTCTTTCTTGAAATTCCTCTACCTCTTCAGAGCTGTTTCCATCAGAGTCTCCCCAAATATTCCCATCCCAATCCTCAGGGTCCATATCCGTGATTAACTTTCGGATTTGGGTAATGCTGGGGTTTTTTTTTGTTTGTGTCAGCATCTTTTCAATCTTTTTTTCCAAGAAACGCATCTGCTCTTTCCCTTTCCTCAATTCCACCCTCAAACAATCTATTTCTCCTTGCTTTTTAACATTATCCCTTTTCAATTTATCCATTTCCCCCTGCCATTGAACAAAATCACTCTTTTGGTTTTCGCTTGAATCAAGCAGGCGCCCAGGACGGCACACATAACACCTTTGCCTTTACCGTCCCGACAAAGTCTGCGGCAGAGTTCTACTCTCTCCACGACCGCAGCGGGGTCTGACCACTTCTCTTTTGCCCACTCTAGCTCGGGGGGGAAAGGGCTGCAGCCGTGCCTCCGTAATAATTCCTCTATTAACACCATCCTGCCGACTACGCCAATTTAAAATGTTACGGATGCACGACTAACCAAATCCAACAGGTGTTAAAACTCAGATTTGTTCTTCAGCAAAGTTAGTTAGAAGTCCGGTAACATTTTATAAAACCACAGGCTCAATGATGTAAAGAGAATTAATACTACACGGCCGACTTAAGAATCCCCAAGATTTAAAGTGATGGCTCAAAATGCGCGTATCGCTCACCTAAAAGCTGAGGGCTCTCTCCCTCGAGGAGTTACCTCAGGTGGTGCCCTTACCCGAGGGGGAGTCCCCGACTGCAGACCCGCTGTTCCGAGGAGGACTGTCAACGTGTCCTCCGGCGGGACCCCGTTTGTACCCCTGTCGAATCTGACCTGTGGTCATTTAATTCTATTGGCTAGGAGGGTCACCTCGGTGTACCTGGTGCATCTCGACTGGCCAGTTCAAATTTCAACCTGCAGCCTCCAGGGTTTCCTTCCCCTTCTCCCTTCCTGGAGAAGTTTTGTTTCCTGCTGGCAGGGTGGGGGGGGGGGATGTACTGCCACAAGTATATGTTTGGTGATGTATGGTTAGCACGTGTTACACAGTTTACTGATGTAGTTTCATGCCAATTCTTGTTGTGAGCAAATAAAAGTTGAGTTCTGGGAGTTAAAGGATCCCTGGTATCGTTTCACCTTGTTCTTGACCTGGGAATCGACGAACCTGAGTCGTCATCCTGAGAAATTGGGACCTGACATCCTGATGTACCATTCAGGCAGCAGATGGTCCGCGTGTGGCCAGGGGGTGCCTGACACCCAGAAGTCGCTGCATTTGTAATCAAGATAACAGCACAATGGGAGGTTTTCCCAAAGCATGCATGGTTTATGCTGAGATCTCAGAGTAGCCTGGGGGGCTGCACCACCACACCTTACCCCTATAGTCTGGTGTCTCAGCTATCAGGAGTGCTGTATGAAATCAGCCTTTCTCTGCTCAAGGGAAAGGGAACTGTGGGTGCACGCCATGTGCCACCCTGTGGTTCTAGCTCTGCAACCACAGGGAAGACATGAGGAAGTGGGGTGTTGCACCTACCCCAAACCTAGAAGACCACATACATGAACTGCAAGGAAAAACAGCAGCCAAAAAAGCTCCATCCAGAGAAGACTACTGGTCTGGTTGCTGTTGAGCAGTTCCCCAGACACAGTAGAAGGGCTGATCCTCCTGCTGATCCTGATGAAGGTGTTACTGATTTGTCATTAATTTGTTATTAGTTAGAATCAATCATATTTAGTTTTAATATTTTAGCAAAATCATATGTATGTTGTATTTTATATATTTAACCACCAACCAGTGTCTGCTGCAAAATCCCTTGTATAGCCCCGTATCAAGGCCAGAGAAATTGGCTAAATTCATCTAGTAGGAACATTTAGAACTTAAATAACAAGATAAAGAAATACCTGACAACGGGGTGGTGTAAGAGTTGTCAGTACGTTACCTGACAACGGCCTGTTTGGAGCGCAGCGGCCGATCCCCAAAGATAGAATGTGCGGTACAAGGCTCCTGGAAGGTACCTGGCTAGAGCCGTTAGAGATAACCGCATAGCTACTGTCAAAAAGGATGGATTGCACCTGTTGCCATAACATCGATGAAGAAATCATAAACTCTAGACGAACTTTGCTTCATTATAATACCAAAACACACCTCCTGGTCAAAAGCTACCCGCCTCCAAGACTTACCACGCCTCGGAGAGACCTTCACTGCGCCTGCGTAAAGGACATTTACATATGCTAATGATTTCCCGGAAGTTTAATGAATATGTATAACTTTTCTTGGAAATCTAATGAATATGTATCAATAAGTCTTAATATAAGGTGTATTGTTTTAGTGACAGGTGTGCGTGGTTCGTGAGAGGACTCGCCCGCGCACCCGGCCGTCAATAAAGAAGTGTCTGCTTATCTACACTAAATTGGTGTTGATAAGTTCTTCATTCCGAGCTTTTCGGTAACAAAGGGACTTCTGGTTTGCAATTACAGGAGTTGGGTAACGAACGCTCCAACCAAGAAGAGAGGGGTCCTTCCTCTGGCCAGGCAGAGGAAAGGGACAACCAGGTTTATTGCACTGTGTGGATTCGATGGCCTGGCACATCAGACTGTGGCAGGTACACCCATCCCAACAGGAAACAAAACTTCTCCGGGCAGGGAGGAGAGGAAAAAAAAAAACAAACCCTAGAGGCTGCAGGTTGAAAATTGAACTGACCAATATCAAATGCGCCAGGTACACAGACGTGTCGACCTTTTGGCCAATGGGGATTAAAATGACCACAGATCAGATTCGACAAGGGTATAAATGGGGTCCCGCCAGAGGACATTTGAGTCAGTCCTCCTCGGAGCAGTGGGTCTGCAGTTGGGGACTCTCCCCTTGGGTCGGGACGCTGCCCTAGGTAACGCCTCGAGGTTGAGAGCCCTCATCTTTTAGGTGAGTGATATGTGCATTTTGAGTCAACATTTTTAAATTTTAAGAATTCTTAAGTCGGCTGTGTAGTACTCGTTCCCCTTACATCGTTGATCCTGCGGTTCACTAATGTTATCAGAGTTCTAACTAACTTTTTTTACTGAAGAATAAATCTGATCTTTAACATCTGTTGGATTTGATTGTGTGAGCCTCCATAACACAGACACATGGGAGTATAAGGGTTTGGTGCACATGGGCGCACAGTGTACTGTAATGCCATTAGGGTCCAAGGGGGTGGAACCCATCTGGATTTCTGGAGTGACAATGGGATCCCAATAGTTGTCTGCGTTGGAGGCCGAGGTGAGCCTTACATCAGTCAAGTGGCAGAAGCATCCTATTGTGACACCTGGAGGCTCCATGTATCCTTGGCATAGACTATTTCAGAACCAAGAACCAAGAAGAGTACTGGTGGGCCTTTCATGTAGCAGCCATGGATACAGAGAAGATCAAACAGCTGTCTACCTTGCCCAGACGCATGGAAGATCCCTCCTTTGTGGTGTTGCTGTGCATTGAAGAACAGCAGGTGCCAATTGCTACCATGACCATGCACTTGCAGCATTATCGCACCAACTGAGACTCTCTGGTTCCCATCCATGAGTTGATTTGGTGATTGGAGAGCCAAGGAGTGATCAGCAAGAGTCACTCACCCTTTAACAGTCCCATATGGCCTGTGCAAAAGTCTGGCAGAGGGTGGAGGTTAACAGTAAACGATCACGGCCTGAATGAAGTCATGCCACTGCTGAGTGCTGCCGTACTGGACATGCTAGAACTCCAGTATGAACTGGAGTCAAAGGCAGCCAAGTGGTATGCCACAACTGATATTGCCAATGCATTCTTCTTGATCCCTTTGGCAGCAGAGTACAGGCCACGGTTTGCTTTCATGTGGAGGGGTGGCCAACTGTATAGGGTCTGGCTGGGATGGAGTTAACTTTCCCCATAGCAGCCCTCATACTGCTGTGCTTTGTATTTGTAGCTAGAACCATGATGATAACACACCAATGTTTTGGCTACTGCTGAGCAGTGCTTACACAGCATCAAGGCTGTCTCTCCAACTCCCCCCCCCCCCCCCCTGCAAAGGCCAGTAGGCTGGGAGAGGGCAAGAGGGTGGTAGGGGACATAGCAAGGACAGCTGACCCAAACTGTCAAAAGGGATATTCCATACCATATGACGTCGTGCTTAGCAATAAAAGCTAAGAAAAAGGAGGAGACAGGGCATTCGTTATTAAGGCGTTTGTCTTCCAAAGCAACCGCTACACGTACTGAGGCCCTACTACTTCCCAGGAAGTGGCTGGACATCGCCTGCTGATGGAAAAAAGAGAATAAATCTTTTTGCTTTGCTATGCTTCCGCATGCGTCCTTTGCTTTTCTTTATTAAACTGACTTTATCTCAACACATGAGTTTTTAATTGCTTTGGGTTTGTGTGGCGGGGTTTTGGTAGCGGGGGAGGGGCTGCAGGAGTGGCTCCTGTGAGAAGCTGCTAGAAGCTTCCCTGGCTCCAAGTCGGACCCGCCTCTGGCCAAGGCCAACCCAATCAGCAAAGGTGGTAGCACCTCTGCGATAACATATTTAAGAAGGGGAACCTGCAGTGGGGGAGGAGATTGGAATGTGAGAGAAACGCCTATGCAGACACTAAGGTCAGTGAAGAAGGAGGGGGAGGAGGTGTGCCGGAGGAGATGATGCCCCTGCAGCCCGTGGTGAGACGGCAGGCTGTCCCCCTGCAGCCCATGGAGGTGAACAGTGGAGCAGATGCCCACTTGCAGCCTGTGGAGGACCCCACGCCGGAGCAGGTGGATGTCCCCAAAGATGGCCGTGACTCCATGGGAAAGCCTGCACTGGAGCAGTCTGTGACTGAAGATCCGTGGCCCATGGGAAGGACTCACATTGGAGAAGTTTGTGAAGGACTGTCTCCCGTGGGAGTGACCCCACGGTGGAGCAGGGTGTGACGGTCTGACAAATTCAATGTCTCAAACATCCGTTAAAGAGCTTTGCTGGAGAAAACAGCCTCTGTAAAAATGCTGGAGTTTTGTGAACAGGACAATGTGGCCAGAGGAGAGGGCCCCACGGAGGGTGGGAACGCACTTCTCCAAAGCCCCAATTCCTTATCTTAAGTGACCAGGAGAAGAAACACAATTTATGCCTTCCTGGAGGAAGAAGGCCCCACGGAAGTTGGGACTGTGCTTCTATCTTAAGTGGTCATTCCAGCAGGAAAAGAGAGAGGCAACTCCACAATGAACCCCCCCCCCCCAAAGCTCACTGACCGATTCCAGTGAACCCCAGGTGTGGGAACTGCGCATGCTGAGATCATCAACCAACACACTATAAAAGAAGAGAGAACGAGTCCTCAGTGCGCGCCCTCCGGAACTGGATCTCTACGCTGGCTGGACCAACGCTGGACCCAGGACTGGTGAAACCCTTCTCTTCTCTCTTTCTTTCTTTCTCTCATTCTCTCTCTCCCTCTTTTCCTTCTCTCTTTTCCACAGTCCCTACACCTCATCCTTTTAAACATAAACCGTTGACCAAGTCTGAGACCAGGAGTGGATCTAGCCGCCCCTGAGCTCCTCTTTGAGAAGGAGTCCAGAAAGCAAGGGGGTCTGCTCTCAACCTCGTGACTCAACGGGAGGGCTCTCCTTCTGACACAGTTTCATGTTCCTTTTTCCATTTCATTTTTCTATACTTCCCTTCTCTCCTCAAACAGCGGCTTAATGACATGTTGCAAGGTTCATATTGATAAGTTCATGTGTACTTGGACAAAGTTAGCTAGGTTGAATAAATGTTGATTGTTGTTTGAACTCCCCTGGTGTCGTTTCACCTTAATTCTGACAAAGGAAATCCACGAACCCGAGTCGCTCCAACTTTGGGACGCGACATCTTAATTGGCATCACGGACAGGATTTCCTTTGTTGGAAGGGAGATTCTAATGGGATACCGGACCTCCACCCAGAGAACGGGCGGGGAGGATCTGGGAAGGATCTCTCAACAATAAGTCGGGAGAGATCCGAGCAGTGGCAGATACAGGGGCCCGGGAAATATCTGTGTCTGACTGTTCCCCTGTTTTAGAGAGGCTAACTGCCTATACGGGATTTCCCTTTTTGGAAGGGAGATTCTAACGGGATACCGGACCTCCACCTGGAGAACGGGCGGGGAGGATCTGGGAAGGATCTCTCAACAATAAGTCAGGAGGGATCTGAGCAGTGGCAGGCACGGTGACCCAGGAAATATCTGTGTCTGACTGTTCCCCTGTTTTAGAGAAGCTAATTGCATATAAAGCCCACCCTTCCCCACAAGGAGTAGCCTGGGCACGAGATCATTGGCATGACCCAAAAGCCATTGTAGGAAGAATTGAGAAGCTAGCAAAAGAAGGCAGGTTTCGCCCAGGAAAAGGGAAGGCTGTAGTGTGTGCAGTGTTAGGAGCTGCACTCATAGCAGCTCAGGAAGAGAGACAGGAAACAATGAGAGCTAAGCAGGCAGATAAGGAGAAGATTCAGTCCCTGCAGGATTTAGTTAAAGTCCTGCAAGAGCAGTTAACTGCTGAGCGTAATACAACGCAGCGGCTTCATGCCGCCTTGTCTGATGCATTAGATCGAGAAAGAATTCTGCGAGCTGAGGCAGACAAACGATCCGACCTGGACCTAGACCTGGAAGGTCTAGAGGTAGTTCAGATGAAACAGCCAAAACCTTTATACCCAAATCAAGAGTTAGAATGTACCAGAAAAGATTCTTACCCTCAGGATGAGGGGATAGCAATGAGGCCATTAATTAAAACAGAAACCATAGACAATGGCCAAAATGGCGGAGCACCACACGTGACCATTAAGACGATACCATATTCTGCCACTGAATTATCTAAAACTCAGGAAAAGTATATCCAACTAGCAAAGGAGACCAAAACAGAATATGTGTGGACGGTGTCATTAACTGGTGGTGACCAGATTTTATTGTCAGAAGATGAAGCCCAAGGATATTGGGGGCCTGGAGTGTTCCTAACTACCGATGATCCTAGGGAACCATGGTCTCTGACGCAGCGGGCAGCTTACTGGGCAGGGGGAATAGACCAAATGGAACGAGGAGAGCCAACACGGATAGACACCCCTTCTATAAATCAGTTAACCGAGAGCTTACAGAAAACTGCTTGTCTCCAATTAATGCATGATAGGCGATTAGTGCCACAACAGCCCTCTCCGATGTTGTTAAATGACAATCCCGATAGAATGACTCCTCTAATCTGAGGTTTACCAGATTCTTTGAAATGATATGCTGTCCAGCTGCAGGATAGATTACGTGATGCGATAGCACCTAGAGGAGGCAAGTGGAACGCAGGAGGGGCCCTGACCTGGGGAGAAGTGGCACAGGAATTGATTAACTACAGCCGGAGAATGGGTCTCACAAGGGGAGAAAGCAGGGCTAAGCCTGCTATCTGCCGAATAGAAGGACCTGGCCAACCTCCCCCATCTAAGACTGTAAACACCAAAAAGCCGTATGGGGGTCAGTGGAACTTGCTGTGGGCAGAAGGGATAGAAAAGGGAATTCCCCAGGATGCGATGGATGACACGCCCACCTCTGTCCTAGAAAAGTTGGTCCTAGGGTGGAAAGACAAGAACAAGGAGCCTCCCCATACTGAGTTAGACATTCGAGACTATAAGGGGGCGAATCCACAGTTGCTGGCAACTCCCACTCCCCAAATGCCTACTGCCCTAGAGGAAGGTATGACTGTCCGCAGGACGGGAAACTAGACACGCCATTCCCAGTAAGTGAGCCAGGGGACGACCAGTGGTTTTATTTAAGGAGGTTCACTGAAAATAAGACAGGAGACCTGTTGATTACTTTTCCCCTTGGTCCCTTTAAGACCCCAGTAACTTTTTTAGTTGATACGGGTGCTCAGATGTCAGCACTCTGGGCGGATGTTGCTAACCGCAATGGAATAATTGCAGATAAGCAGATATGGGTCACAGACGTTTTCGGAAGCTCCCAACCGCAGCCGACAGCTAAAGTTAAATGCTGGCTGCCAGGGGATTCGTCCCCTGTTGAGGTTACTATGATACTAGGTTCTCTACCCACCAATATTCTAGGACTCGACCTCTTAAAGGGCCGGTCATGGGTAGACTCTAAGGGAAGAGAATGGAAATTCGGGTGTCCCGCAATCTCTGTGAGGCTTTTGCAGTCGACACCAACTCTCCCCCCTTCAAAAATAGTTAATGTCAAACCTTATGCATTATGTGTCATGGTTTAACCCGGCAGGCAGCTAAACACCACACAGCTTCTCACTCGCTTCCCCCCTGCAGTGGGATGGGAAAGAGAATTGGGGGGAAAAAAAAAGTAAAGTTCTTGGGTTGCGATAAAGACAGTTTAATACGAAAGAAAAGGAAGGAAAAATAATAATAGTAATGATAAAAGAATTAGACTATACAAAACAAGCGATGCACAATGCAGTTGCTCACCACCTGCCAACCGATGCCAAGACAGTTCCCGAGCAGCAGCCCCCAGCCAGTTTTCCCCTTAGTTGATATACTGAGCATGATGTCATATGGTATGGAATATCCTTTTGGCCAGTTTGGGTCAGCTGTCCTGGCTGTCTCTCCTCCCAGTTTCTTGTACCCCCAAGCCTACTTGCTGGTGGGGTGGTGTGAAAAGCTGAGAAGTCCTTGACTTAGTGCAAACACTGCTTAGCAACATCTAAAACATCAGTGTGTTATCAACATTATTCTCATCCTCAATTTATATCATAACACTATACTAGCTACTAGGAAGAAAATTAACTCTGTCCCAGCCAAAACCAGGACACCTGGAAATATTCAAGTTCAGGTTGGACAGGGCTCTGAGCAAGCTGATCTACTTGCAGATGTCCCTGCTTATTGCGGGGGGGGGGGGGGGGGGGGGTGGACGTGGACATGGACTAGATGACCTTTAAACATCCCTTCCAACCCAAACTATTCTATGGTTCTATGTTGTTATTCATTGTGCATAAATTGGAAAGGGAATGTATTTTCTTTACATTTTATCTTTTTTGTGGCACATGTTCTAGACATCCAAGATACTCCTGTTCACCATGGAAGACCAAGGAGCTGTCCCTTCCATGAAACCTGTCCTTGTACAGCCAAATACTTTAAACCTTTGTCGTGGTTTCAGCCCAGCCAGTAACAAAGGACCACGCAGCTGCTCGCTCACTCCTCCCGCCCCCCTCCAGTGGGATAGGGAGGAAAATCAGAAAGGAGAAAAGAAAAAAAAAAAAAACCAGAACCTCAAGGGTTGAGATAAGGACAATTTACTGGGACAACACAAAAAAAGAAGTTACAACAACAGTACTAATAAAAGAATATACAAAACAAGTGATGCACAGTGCAACTGCTCACCACCCGGAACCCGACGCTCTCCCACTTCCCCCACTGAAAGCCGAGAGGGCTCCCCCCAGCCCACTCCCCATTTATATACTGAGCATGATGTCACATGGTATGGAATAGCTCCTTGGCTAGTTCAGGTCAGCTGTCCCAGCTGTGCCCCCTCCCAGGTTCCTGTGAAAATTAACTCTATCCCAGCTGAACCGAGGACATTATCCACCCCTTATTCTATACCATCTACATCATGCCCAGATCCTACATTTTCCAATTAATCACCACCACTTTCCTTGTCTTTGATATATATATATATGTATATGGACACACACACACAAATAGCATTCCCTTAGTCTATGGGCCATCCCTCTAATGTGTCCATCAATTTTATTTAGTCCATGACTTTGGGGCTCCATCTGTTGTAACAGTCCTTCAGGATAGGAGAGATGGTGTGAGGTGCTGGATTGTTGCATGCTGCCTCTGGAGCTTGCGGCCGGTACATTTGGTGCAACCCACACCCTTGGTCTTCAGGCTGAAGATGTGGATCTTGAGGAAATCGCTGGGCGCCAGTTCAAGTTCCATCACTGTTGCGCTTGGCTTGGTTTCAAAGTCCATCCTTCAGTCATTTGGGTAATTCTCACAGCAATACCCTTGATATGGCATATAGCCACTATAGATACAATGACATACATTGGCAGGTTATTTAGCAGTTAACATTATACAGCCTAATTCACTGGCTATTGTCTCCCAAAATCAAATCTCCCTGAGGTACACATCGAACTTCCCCATCCTTCTGCATCACCCACCAGGTGTATCCAGGTCCTTGAGCAGAAGCAATCCCTTGGATGGGTTTGTCTCTGCTTGAGGCAGGACTAACCTAGACTGTCTTCCCTAACATACTCCTCATGTGCACTACAGGGACTTTATCCCCTTCTACAGTATGTGGAAGTCTTGGTTGGGCGGGGCCCGCCCGATTGGTGGATCCTCTAGTATTAACTAACCAGGTGGCTTTTGTTAAATGTGTATCCCAATGTTTGAAAGTTCCACCCCCCATTGCTCTCAATGTAGTTTTCAGCAGTCCATTGTATCGTTCGATTTTTCTGGAGGCTGGTGCGTGATAAGGGATGTGATATACCCACTCAATGCCATGTTCTTTGGCCCAGGTGTCTATGAGGTTGTTTTGGAAATGAGTCCCATTGTCCGACTTGAATCCTTCTGGGGTACCGTGTTGCCATAAGACTTTCTCTTCAAGGCCCAGGATAGTGTTCTGGGCAGTGGCGTGGGACACAGGATATGTTTCCAGCCATCTAGTGGTTGCTTCCACCATTGTAAGCACATGGCACTTGCCTTGGCAGGTTTGTGGGAGTGTGATATAGTCAATCTGCCAGGCCTCCCCATATTTGTATTGCAGCCATCGCCCTCCATACCACAGGGGCTTTAACCGCTTGGCTTGCTTAATTGCAGCACATTTCACATTCATGGATAACTTGTGCGATAGTGTCCATGGTCAAGTCCACCCCTCGGTCACGAGCCCATCTATATGTTGCATCTCTTCCCTGATGGCCTGAAGCATCATGGGCCCACTGAGCCATAAATAGCTCACCCCTATGTTGCCAGTCCAGATCCACCTGAGCCACTTCAATCTTGGCAGCCTGATCCACCTGCTGGTTGTTTTGATGTTCTTCAGTGGCCAGACTCTTGGGTATGTGAGCATCTACATGACGTACTTTTACAACCAGATTCTCTTGCCGGGACGCAATATCTTGCCACAGTGCGGCAGCCCAAATGGGTTTGCCTCTGCGCTGCCAGTTGCTCTGCTTCCATTGCTGTAACCACCCCCACAAGGCATTTGCCACCATCCATGAGTCAGTATAGAGATAGAGCACTGGCTATTTCTCTCTTTCAGCAATGTCTAACACTAGCTGGATGGCTTTCACCTCTGCAAACTGACTCGATTCACCTTCTCCTTCAGCAGTTTCTGCAACTTGTCATATAGGACTCCATACAGCAGCCTTCCACCTCCGATGCTTTCCCACAATGCGACAGGACCCATCAGTGAACAGGGCATATTGCCTCTCATTTTCTGGCAGTTTATTATACAGTGGGGCCTCTTCAGCACATGTCACCTCCTCTTCTGGCGACATTCCAAAATCTTTGCCTTCTGGCCAGTCCATGATCACTTCCACAATTCCTGGGCGACTGGGGTTTCCTATGCAAGCCCATTGTGTGATCAGTGCGGCCCACTTACTCCACATGGCATCAGTTGCATGATGTGTAGAGGAGACCCTCCCTTTGAACATCCAGCCCAGCACTGGCAGTCGGGGTGCTAAGAGGAGCTGTGTTTCAGTACCAACCACTTCTGAGGCAGCTCAAACTCCTTCATATGCTGCCAATATCTCTTTTTCAGTTGGAGTATAGCGGGCCTCGGATCCTCTCTATCCCCAACTCCAAAACCCCAGGGGTCGGCCTCAGGTCTCCCATGGTGCTTTCTGCCAGAGGCTCCAGGTAGGGCCATTCTCCCCGGCTGCAGTGTAGAGCACATTTTTAACATCTTGTCCTGCCCACACTGGCCCAAGGGCTACTCCATGAACAATCTTCCATTTAATTTGTTCAAAGGCTTGTTGTTGCTCAGGCCCCCATTTAAAATCGTTCTTCTTCTGGGTCACTTGGTAGAGAGGGCTTACAATTTGACTGTAATTTGGAATATGCATTCTCCAAAAGCCCACGACACCTAAGAAAGCCTGTGTTTCCTTTTTATTGGTCAGTGGGGACATAGCTGCTATTTTGTTGATCACATCCATAGGGATCTGACAACGCCCATCTTGCCATTTTATTCCTAAAAACTGGATCTCCCGTGCAGGTCCCTTGACCTTACTTTCTTTTATGGCAAAACCAGCCTTCAAAAGGATTTGGATTATTTTCTTCCCTTTCTCAAAAACTTCTTCTGCCATTTTGCCCCATACAATGATGTCATCCATGTACCGCAGGTGTTCTGGAGCTTCACCTTTTTCCAGTGCAGCCTGGATCAGTCCATGGCAAATGGTGGGGCTGTGTTTCCACCCCTGGGGCAATCGATTCCAGGTGTACTGGACGCCCCTCCAAGTGAAAGCAAACTGTGGCCTGCACTCTGCTGCAAATGAATGGAGAAAAATGCATTAGCAATGTCAATTGTGGCATACCACTTGGCTGCCTTTGATTCTAGTTCGTATTGAAGTTCTAACATATCTGGCACAGCAGCACTCAGAGGTGGCGTGACTTCATTCAGCCCACGATAATCTACTGTCAGTCTCCATTCCCCATTAGATTTCCGCATGGGCCATATGGGACTATGAAAGGGTGAGTGAGTCTTGCTCATCACTCCTTGGCTCTCCAATCAGCAAATCAGCTTATGGATGGGGATCAGGGAGTCTCGGTTGGTGCGATATTGCTGCCGGTGCACCGTCGTGGTAGCAATTGGCACCTGTTGTTCTTCAACCTTCAGCAACCCCACAACCAAAGGGTCTTGAGAGAGACCAGGCAGGGTAGACAGCTGTTCAATCTCCTCCGTCTCCAATGCAGCTATACCAAAAGCCCAACAGTACCCTTTTGGGTCCTTGAAATATCCCCTCCTGAGATAATCTATACCAAGGATGCACGGGGCCTCTGGGCCAGTTGCAATGGGGTGTTTATGCCAGTCATTCCCGGTTAGACTCATTTCAGCTTCTAATACGGTTAGCTCTTGGGATCCCCCTGTCACACCAGAGATACAGATGGGTTCTGCCCCTTTATAACTTGATGGCATTAGGGTGCATTGTGCACCAGTGTCTACTACAGCCTTATATTCCTGTGGGTCTGATGTGCCAGGCCATCGAATCCACACTGTCCAGTAGACTCAGTTGTCCCTCTCCTCCACCTGGCTGGAGGCAGGGCCCCTCTAATCCTGGTTAGAATATTCGTTACTCACTTTTCGCACACGTCAATCAGAAGTCCCTTCAAGAGGATCAGAAATGAGATCAGCCCATCTACTGCATCTGGGGGACTGCTCACAGGAAACTGGAGCAGCAGTTTTCCAAGAAGAATCCTCTTTTCTGGTTGCTTTTTCTCGCAACTCCCGTACCCGTGCATCCAGGACTGAGGTAGGTTTTCCATCCCACTTCCTCATGTCCTCTCCGTGGTCACGCAGGTAAAACCACAGGTTAGCCCGTCGTGTGTACTTTCTCTCTCCTCTCTCTTGGGCAGAGGAATGCTTACTCCCAATAGCTGCGATGCGGGCCTGTACAGGTGGGGAGGAAGACATATCCACTTTGAATTGCTGGAACTCTCGGGACAATTCCTCTACAGCCGAGACACAGGCCCATAGGGAGGAAGAGAGACTTCCTTCGTACTGCCGGAGTTGGACAGCCAATTCATCCACCGTTTGTCCATGGCCTTCTTTCCAGGACATTACTGCCAATGAGTTGGCATAGGTTGGTGGTGCACTTCGTAGAAACTTCCGCCACATGGGTTGTGTGCATTGGACTTCATCTGGGTCTGTGGGTGATTGCCCATTTTCCGGATCATTATAAATCACCTCCAGCACGGCCAATCCCCTCAGGTACTGGATACCTCTCTCCATGGTGGTCCACTTGCCTTGGTGACATGTAACTTCATCCTTGAAGGGGTATCTTTCCTTCACACCTGACAGAAGTTGCCTCCAGAGGCTGAGGACTTGTGCTTTTCTCCCAATCACTTTGTCAATGCCCCCTTCCCTAGACAGGGATCCCAACTGCTTGGCTTCCCTACCCTCTAATTCCAAACTACTGGCCCCATTATCCCAGCATCAGAGCAGCCAGGTAACAATATGCTCACCTGGGTGGTGGCCAAAATCTTTTTGCATGTCGCACAACTCACTCAGGGGTAGAGATCAGGTGATTATTTTAGGTTCTGCCTCTTCCTCCTGTTCTCGCGATGACCCTGGTTCACTCTCACTCAAGCGAACTGATTTCTTTGTGTGTTTCTTCTTCTGTACAGGGGCGACTGATACTGGCACAGGTTGGTTCTCTGGTTCAGCTGCAGTGCCTGTCACCGGGGTTGGAGTAGCCATGGTGCCTGTTGCTCTGTTTTCCCTCTCTTCCCCCTGAGGGTGCTTCCTAATATCAAGCAGTGTTTGGTAGATACTGGGCAGGGCCCAGCACAGTGTGGTAAATTGTGCATCTCTGGAATAGCCACAGCATTTTCCTTTCAAATATTCTATCACTTCATGAGGGTTCTGTAGTTGTTCAGGAGTAAAGTTCCAAGCCACTGGAGGCAAGAAGTTCTCTAGATACCTGCCCATATCCTCCCACATGCCGTGCCACCCATGAATATCCAGCTTTGGGGCAGGTCTCTGGGTGGTATTCTTAAAGAACCTTTTTGTAGCCCTAAACAAGACCTGAAACATATTCAGGAGACATAGCACTAACAGCCTGCTGGCTTGCGCATCCCAAGGATATTAAAAATTCTCAAAAGCTGTTGTAATTAGCCAGAAGGAGAGAAGGGAGGTGAACGTACGGGGGGAAGTATCCCCCCTTGACTTCCCCGTGGATTGGGTGCATTTACCAAAAAAATCCGATAGAAGGTGCCCGAAGTATAGAAATATCACTGCCGCATACAGATACTAGCTTAGCCTCATGACTAGTGATATAATCATTTCATAAGCCGACATTGCCCAGTATAGCAAAGTGATAATCCCGATCCCTCTCCCAGAGGTGAGAAACGTAACTACAGGCAATACATAGAGCATATAAGAACTTACAAAATGCCACCATGTGAACAAATGAACCAACGTTGTGACTAGCAACTATTTATCTAATATAAGAAATGCATATGACAAATTTGTTTCAACACGCTCTGGCCAGATCTGTCGTTATCTCAACCCTTCGTGCTCCACATTGGGCGCCAAAAAGGACTGTCATGGTTTCAGCCCAGCTGGTAACAAAGGACCATGCAGCCGCTCGCTCACTCCTCCTGCCCTCCTCCAGTGGGATGGGGAAGAAAATCAGAAAGGAGAAAAGGAAAAAAAAAAACACCACACAGAACCTTGAGGGCTGAGATAAGGACAATTTACTGGGACAACACAAAAAGAGAAGTTACAACAACAGTACTAATACAAGAATATACAAAACAAGTGACGCACAGTGCAACTGCTCAGAACCCAACGCTCTCCCACTTCTCCCACTGAAAGCCAAGAGAGCCTCTCCTCTGCCCGCTCCCCATTTATATACTGAGCATGATGTCACATGGTATGGAATAGCTCCTTGGCTAGTTCAGGTCAGCTGTCCCAGCTGTGCCCCCTCCCAGGTTCCTGTGATAATTAACTCTATCCCAGCTGAACCTAGGAAAACTTTTATTCAAAGCCATTACTTCCCTGTAAATCTCAACAACCTACCTGTAAATTTAGCCCCAATTTTTTAAGGTATGGGAAAGTTTTTTCCCTGCCTGCCCTTGCTACTCTTGCCTTTTTTTGCTTGCTTGTTTTTCTGTATCCATCCCTACAATCCACTTCCATGTAAATGAAGTGGAAGAAGACTTTAGGCTGAAAAAGCACACGTTTCTCCTGCCACTCAGTTTCTAGACAGACTACCAGGACTCATTGCTGGCATCTCCTTGCTCTTTGCTTAAAAAAATGAGTCTGTGAATGCAGCTGTGAGGAATTTTTTATGTCACATGTAAAATGTTGTCAAAATGGAACTGTATATTACCAGAATGATGGATTGTCATATGAATATTAGAGACATTGGGCCACTGGCTGACACCACCACCTTCTTTGACAATAATTGTACAGTAAGTTGACTGTCAGCCCTCTCATTCTAAAATGTATTTCCTTCTTGTAACTAACTATTGTCTTTTACAAAAATGAAAGTGCACATTATTTCTTTCCTCAGTGGGTAAAAGATAGCAAGATTTCAGAAAGATAGCAATTAAACTACTTGGAAGCTAGAATAAAATTAATTTCTGTGAACTAGTTTTCATTCAAATGCATTTTTTTGGTATAGCATTACAGGTAAAGCTATCCTAATGGATACATAGTTTATGCCAACAAAAGAATTCTTTTCCATCTTATAGCAGTTCGCTGACTAAAAACATTAAAATCTATAATTTTGGCCAGTAGGATTATGGCAGTGGTGGGGCTTTCGTTGGCATAACTCAGTGACCTAGGAATCTATAGAATCACCAGCTTGTTTGGTGAAGTACTAAAATCGTGCTTGTTTGGTAGAGCTTCAAACAAGGTAAGTGTCAAACAGGCTTCTGTGAGGTCTTGGCTGCCACTGAGTGAGGACTGAAGATGCACAATGCTTCATGGGATTTGGTCTTCAGTTAAGTGAAATTTGACAGTATTGGAATAATGATGGACACCAAAACAATGAGGAGTAACTAAAAAAGAAGAAAGAAGAGATATTTAAGAAACAGCCTGGTACTTTACTTTGTAGCATCTTGTGTAATCATTACCAGCTGTGCAAAGTGTACAGCAGAGGAAACTGTCAGTCTGCTCCATTATCATTTTATACCATGCTGGAAGTAATTAGGCAAAGTGCAGGGCAGTGAAGAATCAAGGCTTGTTTAATTATAATAAACACAACATTTTCCATCTCAAACTTTGCATTATGAGTGCTAAAGGACTATTACAGGTTTTATAGGCTTCAGAGTTTTTGATTAACGTTATGGGAATAAAACCTCCAGCCCAGGAGCTAGGCTACATTTCACTATGCTTATTAAAATTTGATTTCAGTCCTTGCTGTTGTACTTTTGCTAGCCTGCAGTATTTATCTACTTCAGATCTTGTTGCTGTTATCCTGTCATTGCGTGCTCCTATGCTGTTAATCCAGAGAAGTTACTGTTGGCAAATGTTCCAAAAGATATAATGGTTTACTATTAGGAGACTTGCGGTTAAATAAATCACCTGTTGGAAAGGGGAAAGGGGAAAGGGACAACCCTTTCAAAACAATCCCTTAAGAAAATTAACATATTTATTGCATTTCTTTTGTGCATCAAGGTAATCTTTGGAATATTTTCTTTCCTTTGCCTAAGTTCATACATTGCTTTTAAAAGTTTGTCTAGGGTCACTGTGCCACATTGAAAACATCAATTCAAGTGTATAAGATAATATGGTGGGTATGTTCTACAGAAGGTAAGCTTTTTTTAAAAAAAATTGTGTTGGGTTGAAGTGATCCACATGCAAAAATGGAAAAAAATTGTAAGTGCTTTAATGAAGATGGTGGAAAACTCAGACCCAAATCTGCAAAGATACAGATTTGCAGAACTATATTGAGGTTTTAGCTAATAAACTTAATTTTCACAGTTGGGACTGGGTAAATATGTGCACCCAGGTAGTTTTTGTGACTCATTTAACAGCTGGTAACATATGAAGTCACCAAAAATCATATTTTATCCTATATTTTGAGCATTTATTTTGTGCATAAATACTAACTCACAGTTGTACACATGCTATCAGCCTGATTTCTTAAGAAAATGATACATATATATGATCGCACTACCTGTCTGTTAGTTCCCCCCCCAAATAATTTTTAAACTTTTTGGCCAATTTTGACAGGTAGCCAGAGGGCTCAAAATATTAATTTCTTATGAATGCTGCAAAAATTGGCAGCTAGTAGCAGAAAGGAACCTGGATTCAGCTATCACAAAGTAAAGACAGGAAGAACTTCAATGTCCTAGCTGGCAGTAGCCAGCAAACTAAAGGCAGGGTGGAAAATGAAAGCCTGAAGAAGTATATCCACTGAGGCAAACTCAGTTATAATTCAGATCCTTGTCATTTCTAAAAGGTAACTGGTCAGTCAAGAGCCAGCTGGTCAATCGGCATGCACATAATCAAGGCATATGCTGTCAAGCATGGCAAATAGGGAATATGAGAAGGAGCTGGATAAGCAGTAGGAAAAAATTAGCAGAAACAGGGCACACATCCTTAGGAAAACAGTCTTTCTTAATCTACTTAGACAAAAGCAAATGAACAGTTTGAAAGACCTGTGAATTTGTTAGAATATGGTTAAATCTGCACTTCAAAATTAATTATTAACTTTAATCCAATTTGCCCAGGGTTATAAGTCTAATGACATTAATGACCTTTAAAAAAGGTAAGGCTTGTTTGCCAGGTAGATTTTCTGCATTTTAAACATATGCTATTATGATAAAAATTATAAAGAATGTGGATATTCATCAAATCCAGTGGAAGATTGTTCTTTTGGTCTTTGTCTTTCAGCAATAATAGCTGAGGGATGTAATTCCTGTGATTTTTCATTACTCATGATGAAACTCTGCTTTCCTGGAGATGGTTAAACATCTGCCTGCTAATGGGCCGTAGTGAATGAATTCCTTATTTTGATTTGCTTGCACACACAGCTTTTGCTTTTCCTATTAAACTGTCTTTATCTCAACTCACGAGTTTTCTCACTTTTACCCTTCCAATTCTCTCCCCCATCCCACTGGAGGGGGAGTGAGCGAGTGGCTGCGCAGGGCTTAACTGCTGGCCAGGATCAACCCACCACAATCCTTTTTGGTACCCAATGTGGGGCATGAGGCATTCGAGTTAATGACAGATTTAATCAGAGTGTGCTAGACTGAGTTTATAGTTGTTATAGGTGTTTAACTGTTAATTGGCAGGCTCCTGTGCTTGCCTTATGGGGCTTGCTTGCCTTACTGTATATTAGAGTCTAGTGCTTGTTAGTGTCTGCTTTTGGCTTTTGCTGTTTGCTGTACTGATTATCATCTTTGCTGTGCCTGGGAAAATTTTGATAACAGCAATGGCCATGCACCTGGGCTGGCACATGGCTAAGACATTGCTGCTGTTCCTGTGCTGCTGTAATGGACAGGTTGGAACTCCAGTGTGAACTCGAGTTGAAGGGACTGTGGATGTGGGTAAGGCAATGCTTGAGCAGGTACACCCTTGAAGGGATAGTGGCCAATGGATATGGCCACACCAGAGCAGGCATACGTCGAAGTGACTGCAGCTGTGAATAAGTCCATGCCACAGCAAGTTGTCCTGATTTTGTCTGGGATAGAGTTAATGGTCTTCCTAGTAGCTGGTATAGTGTACTGGGTTGGTGTGGCAAGGTTTTGGTAGCTGAGGGGCTACAGGGGTGGTTTGTGCGAGAAGCTACTAGAAGCTTCCCCCATGTCCCATGGAGCCAATGCCAGCTGGCTCCAAGACGGACCCGCCGCTGACCAAGGCTGAGACAATCAGCAATAGTGGTAGCGCCTCTGTGATAACATATTTAAGAAGGAAAAATGTTGCGGCGGGCACAGAAACTGCAGCCGGAGAGAGGAGTGAGAACATGTAAGAGAAACAACCCTGCAGACACCAAGGTCAGTGAAGAAGGAGGGGGAGGAGATGCTCCAGGTGCCGGAGCAGAGATTCCCCTGCAGCCCATGGTGAAGACCATGGTGAGGCAGGCTGTCCCCCTGCAGCCCATGGAGGTCCACGGTGGAGCAGATATCCACCTGCAGCCCGTGGAGGACCCCACGCCAGAGCAGGTGGGTGCCCAAAGGAGGCTGTGACCCCATGGGAAGCCCGCGCTGGAGCAGGTTCCTGGCAGGACCTGCAGATCTGTGGAGAGAGGACCCCATGCTGGAGCAGGTTTTCTGGCAGGACTTGTGACCCTGTGGGGGACCTGCACTGGAGCAGTCTGTTCCTGAAGGACTGCACCCCATGGAAGGAACCCATGCTGGAGCAGTTCGTGAAGAACTGCAGCCTGTGGGAAGAACTCACGTTGGAGAAGTTCATGGAGGACTGTCTCCTGTTGGAGGGACCCCATGCTGGAGCAGGGAAGAGTGTGAGGAGTCCTCCCCCTGAGGAGGATGAAGCGGCAGAGACGTGTGATGAACTGACCGTAACCCCCATTCCCCGTCCCCCTGTGCCACTGGGGGGGGTAGGTAGAGAATCCATGAGTGAAGCTGTGCCCAGGAAGAAGGGAGGGGTGTGGGGAAGGTGTTTTAAGATTTGGTTTTATTTCTCATTACCCTACTCTGGTTGATTGGCAATAAATTAAGTTTATTTTCCCTAAGTCAGTCTGTTTTGCCTGTGACGGTAGTTGGTTGAGTGATCTCTCCCTGTCCTTATCTTGACCCATGAGGCCTTTGTTATATTTTCTCTACCCTGTCTAGCTGAGGAGGGGAGTGATAGAGCGGCTTTGGTGGGCACCTGGCATCCAGCCAGGGTCAACCCACCACATATAGTGCTATGATTTGGGTTCAGTATGAGAAGAATGTTAACACCGATGTTTTCAGTTGTTGCTAAGTAGTGTTTAGACTCAGTGAAGGATTTTTCAGCCTCTCATGCCCAGCCAGCAAGAAGGCTGGAGGGGCACAAGAAGTTGGGAGGGGACACAGCCAGGACAGCTGACCCAAACTGGCCAACGGGGTATTCCATACCATGTGATGTCGTGTCTAGTATATAAACTGGGGGGAGTTGGCCTGGGGGATGATCGCTGCTCAGGAACTAACTGGGCATCGGTCAGTGACTGGTGAGCAATTGCATTGTGCATCACTTGTTTTGTATATTCCAATTCTTTTATTATTATTGTCATTTTATTATTGTTATTATTATCATTATTAGTTTCTCCCTTTCTGTTCTATTAAACTGTTCTTATCTCAACCCACGAGTTTTGCCTTTTTTTTTTCCCCTGATTGTGTCCCCCATCCCACTGGGTGGGGGGGAAGTGAGTGAGCGGCTGCGTGGTGCTTAGTTGCTGGCTGGGGTTACACCACGACACAAGTATACCCCTGAGGGACTGTGATCTGTGGATAAGTCTACGCCAGAGCAGGGGCAAGGGGGGGAGTTCATTGCAGTGTTAAATGCAATGGCCTGGTCCAAGGGGATAAGGGGTGAGATTATAATGGACATATGTTTATATTGTTGTAACCCGTGATTTGAATTGCATGTTATAGGAAGTACTATAGCAGGAACCACTCTAACCAGCAAAGGACGAGACTTGCAGGAAGCTGGGCAAGTGCATCAGTGACCCAACCTGAGCTGGCTTTGGTGCCCAGTAACTCCTCGCAGCACACCACCTCTCCTGTCCTGAGTGACCACCATAAGAGATGGAGCTCCAGCTATGGACTAAATTAACTCAATGGACATTTTATGAACAATTTATGTGGATTTTATACTCATGTTATGGACACTTCATGGGATTGACCCATAGACTATGGGAATGATATCTATGTATATATCAAAGGATGGGAATGGGGTTGGTGGTTGATTAGGATGTACTGGATAGTGTAGAACGCAAGCATGAGGTATATAATAATATGGAATAAGGGGTGGAGATTGTAATGGTTTTGGATGGGATGGAGTTAATTTTCTTCATAGCAGCTCGTATGGTTCTATGTTTTCGATTTGTGATTAAAACAGTGTTGATAACATAGAGATGTTTTGGCTATTGCTGAACAGTGTTTGCATGGTGTCAAGGGTTTTTCTTTTCTTTTTCCCTCTCTGTCCCTGCAGCAAGTAGACTGCTGGTGGGCAAGAAGTTGGGAGGGGGCACAGCTGGGACAGCTGACCCCAACTGACCAAAGGGATATTCCATGCCATATGACTTCATGCTCAGCAATAAAAGCTCAGGGAAAGGATGAAGCAGGGATGATTGTGGTTATTGCATTTGTCTTCCCAAGTAACTGTTATGCATGCTGAGGCCCTACTTTCCTGGAATTGACTGGACATCTTCCAGTTAATGGGAAGTAGTGAATGAACTCCTTATTTTGCTTTGCTTGCGTGCGGAGCTTGGCTTCACCTATTACCCTGTCTTTATCTCTACCCATGAGTTTTTCTCACTTTTGACCTTACAATTCTCTCTTCCATCCTTCTGGGGCAAAATGAGAGAGCAACTGAGTGAGGGCTTAGCTGCTGGCTGGGGTCAATCCACAACACACTAGTATTTTCTTTAAAAAGGGAACAAAGAAAGAGGTGCTCCACTGTGTATGTCACCTGAATTATTGTCTGCTCCTCAGAGAAATGCAGTTAAAATGCATCATATATACTGTCTCAGTATGGGCTAGATGTCTTATTGGTACAACACCCAGCAAAAATCCTTTCTAATATTTTCCATCAGGCTAGCCGACTGCTATCAGATGTGCTGACTGTTGTATGTGACACATCAAAGGCAGTGTGAAAGGATGAGCAGAGAGTGGTTTTCCTCTTTCTTTGGATGTACAGGGAATAATTTTGAGTTTGGGTACAGGGGCTGCCTTTTTTAAGACCTCAGAATTTACCTGGATGGGAATGTGTATGACATAGTGTAGCAGACCTGGTAGTGGAGAGGAGACATTTGGTGAATCATATGATGGATGGAGGGAGGAACCATGTGATGGGGGAGATCCACAGTAGTATGGTTCTCCTTAGGGAATGTGCTTCCTATCACAGACCTTTCAGAGCAAGGTTTCTGCTCCTCCCCAGCTGTAAGCAGACATGCCCTTCCCATTCTTGGACATCATGTACCAGGCCTAGCCTGTAGCCTGAGCAGAAGCCACAGCATTGTGCTATAAATGCGCTTGTGAGGAAGTAAAAAAGTGAGACCCATACTCAGTGCATGAGATCTGACAGCCCCTTTATGAATCTTGCAGCAAAGGAAGGAAGTTTTGAATTCTACTTCCTCCCTTACATCCCATACGAGCCATGTAAAGTTCAAGCAAAATCAAAAAGCTGCCAGGAAAAAATAAAACAATGTAATTTGAATTTTGTGAGAAATTCCAATGAGCTGATGTCAGTTCGGTTACAAAACAAAAGGCTGAACATGACTGCTGAAAAATTTGAGAAAAACAACAGTATGTACTATAAACTGAACCTAGAACTAACATTTTTAGATACAAATAGCTAATTGCTTCTGGAAGTAAAGTGCAATTATTCACTGCACCCAAATTAATTGCACTCTGATAGCAGAATGCAACTGTCAGAAGCTGAAGGTAAATAAATTTAAATTAAAAATAAGACACTGATTAATCAATGCAATAGCTTCTATAGGGATTAAGTGGGTTGTTGTAAAAGGAACTAGGCCTTAAGCCTTATTGTTTTAAGACTATTCATATTAGACATGTAACTAATGATTAGAAATTGGTTTAGATATGATTAATAGAATGCAGGTGCTTATAAAACAATATGTATGAGCTGCTTAATTGTCCTATGTGTCTCCCCCTCCATGGCTGGCTTAAAACCCAGTCAAGCTGAATCAACAGAGGAAGGATCATACATCTTAGACCTAAGACATGGGAGTAAGTGATTAACTTCAGAATAAGATAAATTAATAGAATAGCCTGAGTGATTCTTAGAAATTCAAAGGTATCTTTGATGTGTAAGAAGATAAGCGATTGTGGTGACCGAAGACCTTCTGCCTATGACCACTAACTTCAGAAGAACTGGGACATGAGAATGGATGAGATAAGATGATGAATGATAATGACATGAGAACAGAGATCGACTAGAAAATTACAAAGACTTTGGACTGGGACAATGGGTGGTAAAAAGGTATATAAGATTTGGAAACTTTTGGAAGTATGCCATTCACTGCAGTGGTGGCCCAACTCTGAGTTGTTAATAAAGCAAACCTAGAGAAACCCACGATTGAAAATTCTTTAACAGAATTGGCACCCCGGATGGGACTCTAGGACACAAGAGAGAAAGAGAGCAACTGGATATTTCTCTGGACAAACCTGTTACCAATACTCAATTGCCGGCAAAAATAATCAGGTGAGTTCACCTAAGAGACTTGGGCACGGGTAATTCCAGATAAAAATTATCCTGGGAAACTCTTGTGTTTAAATTTGCAAAAAAAAAAAATTAATTAAGAAAGATTGTTAGCACCCAGCGTTGAAAGGGGGACGCCCCTTGCTGAGGTTTTAGAAAATTGGAAAAAGATACCCTTGGTACAGACATCGCAAAAAAAGAAATTGATAATATTGTGCCAAGAGGAATGGCCATTCCTGACAAGAAATAGAGGAGGAGGACCAATGGATGAGTGGCCTCCTAAGGGAACATTTAAACCCCATAAACAAAAATTTCCGAGAATGATTTTGGAAGACTCCGGAAGTCAAGATATTGATTATTGGTATATTTGGTATAATTGGGCACAACAAAGGAGAAAAACTCCCTTGTTGAAAATGAGGAAAAGTTTACTTCCCTTGGCCCCTGAGGCTGAGGAAACTGAGCTTTTCTCAAAAGGTGCTGGGATGTATCCAATGCGTTTGGACTACATCCCAAACCTGAGAGCAGGACCGGTTGCACCTGCTGAAGTTCCTGCAGTAACTGCAGTAATGAGGCATAAACCTTGGAAGCAAGGTGATTTAGTAGCCTGGCAATCAAAGATGCCTCGGCTGCGTGATGATGCTGAAAAATATGCTCAATTGTTATCGGGAATTGTCACTGATTATACCCCCAATTGGAATGATATGAGGACTCTGCTGCAAGAATTATTTCAGGCAGAGGAAAGAGAAAAGATTTTCCAAAAGGATAGAGAAATTGCTCAGAGAGGCCAGGGGTTAAACCCATGGCCAGAACAAGATCCACAATGGAATCTTGCAACCACAGAAGGAGCTAGGGCTCACCGAGCTGCCATTCAACAATTAATAGAAGCAGTTCGCCAAGCTGGTGAGAGAGTAACTAATTGAACAAAGGTTTTAGAATGTAGGCAAAGACCTGATGAACATCCGAGTGATTACTGGGGACAATTGAAAGCAACTTTGTTGAAATATGGGGGCATGACCTGTGACAATTTCCAGGAGCCTTTAGCTATCAGTGTTTTTGTAGATCAATCTGCTCCAGACATAAGTAAATATTTTAAGAAACATATGCCAGGCTGGCAGGGTGAGACATTAGCTAAAATTCTAAGTATTGCTGCCTTTGTTTTCAACGGTAGAGCTGAAGAAAGACAAAAACAGGAATAAGAGAAATTAAAAATCAAAAGAAAGCGAGAGCAGAAAGAGAAGGAGAGAGAAATTGGACTGTTAGCTGCATCAATTACTCAGAATTTTAACCCGCGAATGAGAGGTCAGGGATTTTCTCGGGGAAGATTTAGGGGAAGAGGGGCGCAAGGTAGAGCTCCCCCCATTTCCCAATATGCTAACTCTTTAGAGTGTTTTTATTGTGGAAATTTAGGACATATGCAAAGAGAGTGCCCACTGAGACCTGTCACAACGTGAGGAGGATTCCCACCTGCCGGACCACCACAACCTCATTCACAGTAAAGAATGGTATTCCTCTTCTCTGGGAACTAAAAAAGAACAATGGGACCTGTCGGAATCAAGGTAGATGAACATGGTCAGATTTCTGCAAAGGTAAATGGTATTCTTGTTACTTTCCTAGTAGATACGGGAGCGACATTGTCTCTGTTAAATTTTGAAGTCCCCCAGATGTCAAATGAAACTGTGATGGTACGGGGGGTGGTAGGGGAAGAGATAAAATATTTGTCTACTCCTCTGCCAGTAGTTTTGAATGAAAAATTAGTCTGGGGAAGATTTGTAATTTCTCCAGACTCTCCCGTTTCCCTGCTGGGACGAGACCTTTTGCAGGAATTTGGTATATTTATCTCTTTGGTGCCTACAGGAATCTGATTAATTGTAATGGGTTCTGAAGTAATCGAATTTAAAGAACAAAAACATAGTGATTCAAAAATACCACCTGAATTAGCTGGAGTTCCCAGAGAACTTTGGAGTACATCAGGAGATGAAGTAGGATTATTGAAATCTGCTGAACCAGTTGTGATAAAAACAAAAGGAGGGACTCCTCCTTCAATTCGGCAACATCCAATTATAAATGAAGCTATTCCCAGCATTGAAAAACAAATTGTGCATTTTTTGGAAAAGGGGATTTTGAGAGAGTGTCGTAGTCCCTATAATACCCCAATTTTGCCAGTAAGTAAACATAGGACAGATAAGGATGGAGATCCTGAATATAGATTTGTTCAAGATTTACGAGCAGTGAATGAGCATGTAATTGCCCCACACCCTGTGGTGCTAGATCCTAGTCTGATTTTAACCCAGATTCCAGTCTGGGCGCAGTATTTCACAGTGCTTGACCTTACCGGAGCTTTCTTTAGTATTCTGATTGCTGAAGAAAGCCAACCAATTTTTGCTTTTACTTGGCAAGGGAAGCAACTTACTTGGACTAGGCTACTGCAAGGCTTTACTAGTTCACCAACGATTTTTTCTCAGATTCTGAAGAATGATTTACAAGATTTAGTCTTTCCAAGTAAATCTGTCCTGGTGCAATATGTTGATGATTTGTTATTGGCAAGTAAAACTGAGAATGATTGTATTCAAGATACTGAGTATCTGTGTATCCAACTTGTTAAAAAGGGACACCGTACATCTCCATCTAAATTGCAGTTTTGCAAACAGCAAGTAAAATATTTAGGATTTATATTAAAGCCCGGAGTACAAGAAGTAGACCCTGAAAGAGTCCGAGCAATTCAAGAAATACCGAGACCAGTGACGAAAAAACAGTTGAGAGGATTTTTAGGACAGGTAGGATTTTGCTGTCCTTGGATCCCGGGATTCAGTGAAATAGCTAAACCTTTGTGCGAAGCAACTTGAAATGAGGAAATAGAACCAATCGCTTGGGGCACTGAGAGGGAGAAAGCCTTTCGTACTTTAAAGGCTGCACTCTTATCTGCCCCAGCGTTAGGGCTTCCTGATTATTCAAAACCTTTTAAATTATATTGTGATGAAGCAAAAGGGGTTGCAAAGGGAGTGTTAGTACAAAATTTAGGACCGCATGAGAGACCTGTTGCTTATTTTTCTTCTACATTGGACCCAGTGACTAAAGGAACTCCCTTTTGTATCAGAACAATAGCTGCTGCAGCTGAAATGGTTGAGAAAACCAGAACAATTGTTTTAGGATCATCCACTAACTGTTTGTGTACCTCACAAGGTAGAAATTTTGTTAAAGCTATATGTGGAGAAAGCTTTGTCTCCGCAACGAGCACATAGATATGAAATAATTCTTTTATTGGCTGACAATTTGAAATTGGAAAGGTGCAATACTTTAAACCCTGCAACTTTAATGCCTTTACCCTCTGATGGAGAAAAAGATAACCACAATTGTGCTAATCTCGTAAGTGAAACCAGCAAGCCGCAAGATGACCTGAGAGATCAACCTTTAGATAACCCTGACTTGAACCTCTTTGCGGACGACTCATCTTACTACGAAGAAGGCCGAAGATGTACTGGTTTCACCGTCACCACAAAAACACAGGTATTGTTGGCTGGATCTTTGCCTGCACTTTTGGGTGCACAAGGAGCAGAAATAGTTGCTCTTACTGAAGCTGCAAAGTATGCAATTGGAGTCAGAGTTAATATTTATACAGATTCTAAATATGCCTTTGGTGTATGTCATGCTATGGGGACTTTATGGAAGGAAAGGGGTTTTCTGACTTCAGTGGGAAAAACTGTTGCTCACGGACAACAGATCAAAGACCTTTTAGAAGCAATCCAATTGCCCTCTGAAATATCTGTGATCTATATAAAGGCACACACTCAGAGACAAGACATGATCGCAAAAGGGAATTCTCTAGCCGACCAAGCCGCTAGACCAGCAGCGCGACAAGTTGTGTCCGTTATGTCTCTGTTACAACATGAAATAACATTTGAGCTCCCAGACGTGAATAAGTTGTATGAAGACCTCCTGGAGGAAGAAAACCAACAATGGACTCGGTTGGGAGCCCAGCGGCGAGAAGGGCAGTGGATTCTGAACAACAAACCTCTCCTTCCAAAAAGGTATTTATTGCCGATAATGCTATGGCATCATGAGAGGGCCCATGGGGGACCGGAGAGCCTAGCCCTCCAAATCCAGAGACTTTGGGCAGCCCCAGGAATTTATGCAGCAGTGAAAAGAATTTGTGAAGGATGTAAGCTTTGCAGGCAATATGCTTTAGTGCGAATTAAACCTCCCGCTGGAAAAAGACCACCAGCCACCTTTCCTTTTCAAAAACTCCAAACTGATTATGCAGATATGCCAAAAACAATGGGGTACTCTTACATGTTAGTGATTGTTGATCAGTTATCAGGATGGGTGGAGGCTTTCCCGACTAGGAAAAATGATTCAAAGGCAGTGGTAAAAGTCTTGTTGAAAGAGATCATTCCAAGGTATGGGGTGCCTGAAGTGATTGATACAGATCGAGGGAGTCATTTTACAGCTGCTATTTTGATACGGGTTTATAATTCTTTATGAATTTTCAATAGATTTCATACTCCACATCACCCGGAATCATCTGGACAGGTAGAACGAATGAATAGAACATTAAAAGAAAAGCTAGTGAAAGTATGTAAACAAACTGGTTTGAAATGGCCTGAGGCTCTAAATTTGGTTTTGTGGGTTATTAGGAATACTGCGAGGCAACCAATTGGAGTCTTTCCAGCTGAAATTCTTTTTGGGAGAATACTTGCTGTTCCAGGTACATATGTGCCAGCAAAGACTAGCCTCTTGGATGGAGATGAACAGGTAACACAATATCTCTTGTATCTGCAAAACTCTTTTTTTCCAAATGCGTAGCCATACCTATTGGTATCAGGGAATAAGCCCTGAAATCCAAATTCATGATATACAACCAGGGGATAAAGTTTATATAAAGAATTTCAAAAGAAAGAACAGATTTGAACCAAAATGGAAAGGACCCTATACTGTTTTACTAACTTCTTTTTATGCCATTAAGGTATCGGGGAAAGAAAATTGGATCCATCATTCACATGCCCGCAAAGAATCTGAAGCATAATGGACAATTGTAAAGTATTATTCCTTTTTGTACTTGTTTCTATTTTACCCTGGAGTGACACCTTGTGGACAAAATTTACATTGCGCTATCGAGATGCCCGTGCCAATAGAACTGTTATTACATATAGTGATTGTTCTTCTCAACTTTCGGGCCAAATTACAGGCCTACAGGGAAAACCTGGACAGGTAATTTTTTCGGCTAGTTATCCGAAGACCAGACAGAGAGACCCTATTTATCCGCTGCTTAATTCTCTCAAATTCTGTGCCAATGTTAGAAGCAGACTTGACGATTCGTGGGATACTTGGCCCAACAGTCATGGCTTTCCTAAACAGTGGTGGGGATATGGCATTCCAAGAACTTATCCTGTATATCATATTCACCTTCAAGAACCAACATGGGGAATTGGGACATGGTGCTTTGACCATCAAATGTGGAGAATTTATGGTAAGGGAGACTGGTGCTGTCATCGATTCTATTTATCAAGCAATTGTTTTACTTTTAAATTCAGGATTGTAATAATCAAATGAAGACTTAATCTTGAGTGGAATTTCTGGCACCATCACATGGATTATCCCCATTCATATCATAACATGCCATCTCTGAATGTGTCAAAACAATTTGTACGGAAACCTAGGGATGTTCACCAAGTAGAAAATGCCTGGACCAACAATATGCATGTGTCACTGATGAAATCTTTTACTGATAATCTAAATTTAAGTGAATGTTGGATTTGTGTTGCTCTACCAAAAACAGTGAATCAAGGATTTCAATTAGTAGGAATCCCAATTCCTAGAAGTGCAAATTGGAAAAAAATACTGGTTTAACACTACTTTCTCCAAATCTTATGAAGAACAAATTTGGGAAATTAAAGTATCAAACTCAGGAGACTATTCACAAGTCCATTGTGTACAAAGATGTTATCCCCCAAGTGTTGATAACCAATGTTTATGCAAAAATCACTCATTTGTAGGAAATTGGACTCAATGCCAAAACATGACTTCTATTAACTCAGGATTGTGTTTAAGTTGGCAAGCACCTGAGGACTTAGGTATTTTTTGGTTATGCGGGAACAAAGCTTATAAAGCTTTGCTTCCAAATTGGGGAGGAATTTGTACCCTAGGAGTTAAGTCTACAGATTTGGAAATTCACCCAAAAACTGTCTCAAGTGCAACATGGCATAGAACCTTTTTAACTCGAATTCGAAGAACTCTCAATCCCTTGATTGAAAGACCAACAGGATTTCATTCATTTGTTAGATGGCTGATTCTGGCTCTGGGAGTAAGTGAATTGGAGAAAGCAGTCTTAAATGTCTCTGGAGAAATTGAAAAATTAGCAAATTCAACTGCTCATGGACTTTCCACTCTCCAGAGAGAGGTAACTGAAATTTCAAAAGTAACTATCCAAAACCAAATGGCCTTAGACATGATTCTGGCTTCACAAGGTGGAGTTTGTACTGTCTTAAATACCAGCTGCTGTATGTGTACTGATCGATCAGGAGAATTAATGACAGATGTCCAGAAAATTTGGGAGGTTAGTACCACAATGCAACAAAATTCAAAGAGATGACACATCCTAGGGATTTTCTGACGCATTTTCTTGGTTAACATCTTGGTTTCCAAATTTGACTAGTTGGGTGAAAAAGTTAATTGTAATAGTATTTGTTGTTATAATCATGATAGTATGTGTGAGTGTTTTGTTTGAATGCTGTGTAAGTTGTAGCTGTAGCATAATACAGAAGATAGAAAAGGAAATGTGGAGTTATCAATAGGATTGCAGGAGTGTGATGAAAAACAAAAGGAGGGAATTGTAAAAGGAACTAGGCCTTAAGCCTTATTGTTTTAAGACTATTCATATTAGACATATAACTAATGATTAGAAATTGTTTTAGATATGATTAATAGAATGCAGGTGCTTATAAAACAATATGTATGAGCTGCTTAATTGTCCTATGTGTCTCCCCCTCCATGGCTGGCTTAAAACCCAGTCAAGCTGAATCAACAGAGGAAGGATCATACATCTTAGACCTAAGACATGGGAGTAAGTGATTAACTTCAGAATAAGATAAATTAATAGAATAGCCTGAGTGATTCTTAGAAATTCAAAGGTATCTTTGATGTGTAAGAAGATAAGCGATTGTGGTGACCGAAGACCTTCTGCCTATGACCACTAACTTCAGAAGAACTGGGACACGAGAATGGATGAGATAAGATGATGAATGATAATGACATGAGAACAGAGATCGACTAGAAAATTACAAAGACTTTGGACTGGGACAATGGGTGGTAAAAAGGTATATAAGATTGGGAAATTTTTGGAAGTATGCCATTCACTGCGGTGGTGGCCCAACTCTGAGTTGTTAATAAAGCAAACCTAGAGAAACCCACGATTGAAAATTCTTTAACAGTTGTCTATCACTGGAAACAATAAAACCATGACTGATTATCTTTCTAAAATACATGCTATCGTTCTACCAGACATTACAGGTCAGAGTAGATGTTAATGATTGTGTTCGTGTAACCCGTGACATAGAATCATAGAATCATGGAATAGTTTTGGGTTGGAAGGGACCTTTAAAGGTCATCTAGTCCAATCCCCCCCTGCAATAAGCAGGGATATCTTCAACTAGATCAGGCTGCTCAGAGCCCCGCCCACCTTGAACTTGAATGTTTCCAGGGATGAGGCATCTACAACCTCTTTGGACAACCTGTCACAGTGTTTCACTACCCTCATCGTAAAAAATTTCTTCCTTATATCTAGTGCAAATATCCCCTCTTTCAGTTTAAAACCATTAACCCTTGTCCTATCACTACAGGCCCTACTAAAAAGTCTGTCCCCATCTTTCTTATAAGCCCCCTTTAGGGATTGAAAGGCCACAATAAGATCTCCCCAGAGCCTTCTCTTCTCCAGGCTGAACAACCCCAACTCTCTCAGCTTTTTCTCATAGGAGAGATGTTCCATACCTCTGATCATTTTTGTGGCCCTCCTCTGGGCCTGCTCCAACAGGTCCATGTCTTTCCTGTACTGAGGACTCCAGAGCTGGATGCAGTACTCCAGGTGGGGTCTCACGAGAGCAGAGTAGATGGGCAGAATCACCTCCCTTGACCTGCTGGCCACACTTCTTTTGATGCAGCCCAGGATACAATTGGCTTTCTGGGCTGCGAGTGCACATTGCTATCTCATGTCCAGCTTTTCATCCACCAGTACCCCCAAGTCCTTCTCTGCAGGGCTGCTCTCAATCCCTTCATCCCCCAGCTTGTACTGATACTGGGGATTGCCCTGACCCAGGTGCAGGCCCTTGCACTTGGCCTTGTTGAACCTCATGAGGTTACGTGGGCCCACTTCTTGAGCTTGTCCAGGTCCCTCTAAATGGCATCCCATCCCTCAGGTGTGTCAACTACACCACTCAGCTTGGTGTCCTCTGCAAACTTGCTGAGGGTTCACTCAATCCCACTGTCTATGTCACTGATGAAGATATTAAACAGTACTGGTCCCAATATGGACCCCTGAGGGACACCACTTGTCACTGATCTCCATCTGGACATTGAGCTGTTGACCACTACTCTCTGGATGCAACCATCCAGCCAATTCCTTATCCACCGAACAGTCTGTCCATCAAATCTCTCCAATTTAGAGAGAAGGATGTTGTGGGAGACCGTGTCAAAGGCCTTACAGAAGTCCAGGTAGATGACATCCGTAGCTCTTCCCTTGTCCACTGATGTAGTCACTCCATCATAGAAGGGCACTAGGTTGGTCAGGCAAGACTTGCCCTTGGTGAAGCCATGGTGACTGTCTCGAATCACCTCCCTGTCCTCCATGTGCCTTAGCATAGCTTCTAGGAGGATCTGTTCCATGATCTTACCATGCACGGAGGTGAGGCTGACAGGTCAGTAGTTCCTAGGGTCCTCCTTTCTACCCTTTTTAAAAATGGGTGTAATGTTTCCCTTTATCCAGTCTCCGGGGACTTCACCTGACTGCCATGACTTTTCAGATATCATAGAGAGTGGCTTGGCAACTACATCAGCCAATTCCCTCAGGACTCTGTGTGGCAGTACATCCCGCCCCCCCCATCCTGCCAGCAGGAAACAAAACTTCTCCAGGAAGGGAGAAGGGGAAGGAAACCCTGGAGGCTGCAGGTTGAAATTTGAACTGGCCAATCGAAATGCACCAGGTACACCGAGGTGACCCTCCTAGCCAATAGAATTAAATGACCACAGGTCAGATTCGACAGGGATATAAACAGGGTCCCGCCGGAGGACATGTTGACAGTCCTCCTCGGAGCAGCGGGTTTGCAGTTCGGGACTCCCCCTCGGGCCGGGGCACTGCCCGAGGTAACTCCTCGAGGGAGAGAGCCCTCAGCTTTTAGGTGAGTGATACACGCGTTTTGAGCCATCACTTTAAATCTTGGGGATTCTTAAGTCGGCCGTGTAGTATTAATTCTCTTTACATCATTGAGCCTGTGGTTTTATAAAATGTTACCGGACTTCTAACTAACTTTTGCTGAAGAATAAATCTGAGTTTTAACACCTGTTGGATTTGGTTAGTCCTGCATCCGTAACACTCTGGGATGCATCTCATCACATCCCATAGACTTATGTATGTTCAGGTTCCTCAGGTGGTCTCGAACCTGATCTTCTCTTACAGTGGGAGGGACTTTGCTCCCCCAGTCCCTGTCTTGAGGTCCATCCACTCAAGAGGTGTGGGAAGAGAGGGTGCCAGTGAAGACTGAGGCAAAAAAGTTGTTGAGTACCTCAGCCTTCTCCTCGTCTGTTGTTACCAGTTTGACAGTTGTGTTCATTGGGAGCGGTACACTTTCTCTGACCTTCCTTTTCTGGCTGACATACCTGTAGAAGCCCTTATTATTATTATTATTATATTTTGCGTCCCTTGCCAAGTTCAGCTCCAGCCATGCCTTGGCCTTCCTGGACCCATCCCTACACAACCAGGCAGTGTCCCTATACTCTTCTCAGGATACCTGTCCCTGCTTCCCCTGCCTGTGCATTTCCTTCTTGCCTTTTAGTATGACCAGCAGGTCTCGACTCATCCATGCCAGTCTCTTGCCTTCCTTTCCTGATTTCTTACACCTGGGGATCGAAAGATCTTGCACTCTATGGAAAGCGTCCTTAAAGATCTGCCAGATCTGTTCTGCTCCCTTGTCCCTGAGGGCAGTTTCCCAGGGGGTCCTATTGGCTGACTCCTTGAACAGTTGGAAGTTTGCTTTTCTAAAATTCAGGGTCCTGATTTTACTCTTCACCTGTCCCATATCCCTCAGGACCGCGAACTCCATCAGTGCATGATCACTGCAGCCCAGGCTGCCTCCAATCTTGATGTCTCTGATTGGCTCACTTGCATTGGTGACCAACAGGTCGAGTATTGCATGCCCTCTGGTAGGGCTGTCTATTACCTGGCTTAAGAAGTTATCCTCAATGCATTCCAGGAGACTCTTGGATTGACTATAGCTCACCGTGCTACTTTTCCAGCAGATATGGAGGAGGTCAGATTTGGTAATCACAATAGATCTGTCTAGGTTTAAGATGTATGCATTTATTAACATTAATTTTTAGATGCAGTATGAAATGAAACTACTTAGACATTGCTCTACTTGAAATGATCGACTTTTAAAGGAAGCTAATAGTGCAAAATCAATACACTTTAGCAACACCAGATATCTTTCAATTCGATCACTAGTGTTTTACTGGCATTTCTGCTGAATTAAATACATAGTATGGTGTAGCAGTGCTACATATCAAGGTGCCGCAATTAGATCACTGGTCGGCCTGGACCAGGGAAGAGACAGATAACACACATGGTGTGAGCGCCAACTCCGTCTTTTATTGCACAGTTAATTCCTTTTATACTAACAACGGTAGGTGGGATTACTGATATGTCATAGGGAGGCGACGACTAGCCTTCTACCTTTCCGTGACATCGCGAGATCTTCCGAACGGTGTTCCCTACATCTCCCCCTCCTCATGTCCAACTAGCTCCCATTGGTTACACACACTATTCATGCACTGTCCACGCGTCCAGTTGCACTCAATGATTGGCTGCATCAACACTGCACACGCGCATAAACATAAAATATAATTGGTCATACTAACTAAACATATGAGACTTATCTCAGTCTAATTGGTCAAGATAAACTGCCGAATTGAGGTTGTTTGTGCCAAGTTCTCTTTATCATGGAATATGCACCTGTGTTTTTCTAATTGGTATCTTTCTTATTTTTGTCTTCTTGTTTATTCTGTTCAAGGCCTTCTAAAGGCGTCTGGAATGCTCTTGTGACCGTTAGCTAAATATGTTCCCACAACAATTCCCCCTCCCTTTTTCTATTAGAAGAGCATTAGCAGATCTAGTCACCACCATCCGCGAACTCAGCCCAGCAATCGGTAGGTGCCAGCTTTACGTGGGCGTCCCCACAGAGGCAATGATGGCCTTGCCGTACACCAGCCCGATGCTCTTCGGAAAATCCCAGTATTTGTACATTTGCAGAGGAACAGATTTCAGCACACGTGGCCAGCGGGTGCTAAAATTCGCCTCAGTTGAAACATGGGGAGCCTATGGCACATGCGGTCGCTGGCCAGACGTGCCGCACGAGTCATAGTCATCCTGTCTATTGGTTCACGGGCTTTGTGATGTGGTTGCAGTGCACAGAGAATCTTGACCTGTTATGTCGGCTAAGGTGACCTACAAGATATATGAACACAATTAATTAAACACAGTAAAAGCAACATTATACCTAATAAAATACACAAGAATAAAAGAAACCCCAATTTTTAACAAAGATACAAACCAACTCCTAAGTCCCCATCCCGCAGCTAAATGCTCCAAGCCAAAATGACATTTTTCTTAATTGCTATAAAGGTCTTGCAGCGCCTTCTTGCTTCTGCAGTTCTGTTATCTTGTTTATTAATTGCTCCAGCGTCAGAAATTCGTAGCAGATACCCAAGACATCACAAGCCAGGAAAGGATAACAGCAATCTGTAAAGAAAAACACTCAAACACTACAAGGTTAGGGCAGGACGAACCATGCGACTAGGGACCCATTTCAGTAGCCCTTCAGGCATCTGTACACAGGCGTACCCCCGCCTGAGGCAACGCAGCTCAAACGGTCCGTCCCATTGGCGTGTCTGGGGATCACGCACACGGACCAACGGGTAGGGGCCTTTCTCTTCCGTACTCGTAAAATGTCGTTGCGCCATCATCTGGTCCAGGTCCCCCTGAATTGTCTGATTTAATTAAGTTAACGCAGTTAACAGGAGACGCAGTGCACGGAGAACAGGTGAATTATCCCGTAAGCAGGAGGGCTCCGCCTGGTCCCCCTCCCTAAGACGATCTAGCAGGGCGTTCTACAATGGCCTGCCTGGTGCTGTTATAAGGAATGCCATGTACAAGGGCTATACCCCAGATTGCACAAAATCGTTTCACCTTTTCCGCAGCATAAGCTGTACCATTATCCGTCTTGATCTGTCGTGGAATCCCCAGTTGGGCTATGCAAGCACGCCAGTGTTGTACAACCGCCAAGCTATTCTGCTTCCTGTGCGCTGTAGCGAGAATATATTTACTATAGGTGTCTACGGTAACATGCAAATACTGTAGTGGCTTAAAGGGAGCGTACTCCGGTCCACTCATGTTGACTGCGGGCTACTTATGCTAACTCTAAATAATCAGGCTCAAAGAAATGTTCCCCCATTTTCTATGAAATCTCCCACAATTTGCCCTTTTTTTTTTTTTTTTTTTTTTCCCGTGCAAGATTCCCTTTATTTCACAAAAGAATCCAACTTATATATGTTTCAACAAAGATCCAGAAAGTACTAACGACTCACAGCCAATACTACTAGCACAGGAGGGCATATCTGACCCAGCTGGGATGTTTGCCAGTCCTCAGAACAGTTAAAGATAAAAACATTCCATAGACATACTCGTGACTGTCTTCAGCCACATCTTCCCAGGCCTACACAAGGCCATCCTCCAACCTGACCTTGTAAAACTAGTTCTTCAAGGCTTGGCAAACATGCAGCACAACAAATTCTAACGGTCACTCTTGAAAACAAATGCCAGGTGTTCCGAGCTGCTCCCACATCGCCCCCTTTTTTGTTTAGGAACATCAGATTCACGAGGAAGGCAGCGAGGACTCCAGCTTCAAACTGACGCAATCCTCGAACTGCTCCTCAGGTGATTCTGATTGCTGCAAACACACAAATGATTAATAATTCTCCAATAGCAATATAAATTCAGATACACAAATTTAAACCTTCAAATCATGTTTTTGGATTTAAGCATTCAACAGTATTAGACAATTCTTTGAAAAACACCTTATTCTGCTAATTTCATATATACACTTTCATTCCCTTGTAAAGGAGTTACACAGAGCCCTTGTTTTTGAAATTCCCAATTGCAATGTAATTTCATTCTATTTTACAATGCATTTTGTCTATGTGATGGGTTGACCCTGGCTGGACACCAGTCACCTACCATAGCTATCCTATCACTCTCTCCTCCACAGCTGGACAGGGGAACGGGAAATGAGGTTTTGCGATTAGTTCATCACACATTGTCTCTGTCACTTCATCCTCCTCAGTGGCAGCACTCATCACACTCTTCCCCTGTTCCAGCGTGGGATCTCTCCCACGGGAGACAGTCCTCCACGAAGATCTTCAGCATGGGTCCCCTCCACGGCGTGCAGTCCTTCAGGAGCACACTGCTCCACCGTGGACCTCCATAGACCACAGGGGAACGACCCGTCTCACCATGGTCTTCACCACGGGCTGCAGGGGAATCTCTGCTCCGGTGCCTGGAGCATCTCCTCCCCCTCCTTCTGCACTGACCTTGGTGTCTGCAGGGTTATTTGTCTTACATGTTCTCACTCTTCAGCTGCCATGTCTGTGTGTTCTGCAACTGCATCTCTCTTCCCCCTCTCCAGCTGTTTGTTTTCATTAATTTTTTTTCTTTCTGTCTCTTCCTCTCTCTCTCTCTCTTTTTTTTTTTAAATTATTTTTATGCAAGCCAAGTTACATGAAATGCTTTTGCAATCATACGTTCAACTATTTTATGATACGTGGTACAATCATTACAACTGCTAATATTACAATTAAAATAACTAAGCCATGCGTAAGCAAATCTTTCAACCATCCCGTAATTCCCAAACTTGTTAGCCATCCAGTTAAACCTGTGTCAGTTATCGTGAGCCTTTTACTGTGAATCATATTAATATCGGGTGTTAGTAACGTAAGTTGTCCGAGGCTACATGGCCTCCTGTTAAGTTTCGATGGAATTCCTCTCCCACGCTCTATTCCCACAAATTAAAAACATCCGCGTAGGTAAAGCAGCTAAAATAGAAAAAAAGAGTGTGATATTCTGGAATAGATATAGTTACACCAAGCTGTAGCATTTCTATATACAGGCAAAATAGCATTTACATTCTGACCCTTTCCAGTGGTGTTATGGGTGTAATTAAACATCACACAGGGATTCATGATGACTGATCCTAAGAACTCTAACTCTTGAGGTTCTTGCATTTCTTGAGGCAGGTGTGCATACAACAGGAAAAGTAAACATGGTATCTCCTTGCTGTAGAGCTTTTCCTCGACAGCGTTCCATCAAGCTATGTGTATTTTTTCCCAAATTATTAAGTGAATCGTCATGGATTAGACAGAGGCACAGAGTTAGAGGGATTAGCAGGAGAAGGAGATACAGGCAGTGCAGCAAAGCCAGGTTCCGTTGTAAGTTCTGCAGACCCTGGAGAGGGAGTACCAGGCGATTGGGGTGGGGGGGGCGGGGGCCGGCGGCGGCACGGCAGCGGTCCCGGCCGCGCAGAGGCCGTGGCAGGCAGCGGTGGAGGTAATGAGGGATATAAATCCGGCTCTTTTTCAGAGTCCACCCTGCCTGATACAAAAGAATTATTATCAGAATCAGAATGCTGCTCGTTAGCGGCCTGCTTACAGACTGCCTCCTCAAAAGCAGTATCAGGCTGTACCCGCCTGCAAAACTTGTTGCAAGGCCGCCACTATCGGACGCGCTTCCCGGTGTTGCTCTCTCTCCAGTACATGGCGTATCATGTTGCCTAGGGACGAACCCGCTGGCAAATGAGAGACAAGCGCCGCGCTCTGTGGGTTAGCTTGAGCCCTAGCACATTCAAGCACAATCGCCTCTTTAGCCGCCTCCGGGAGGTTTGCCGCCTGCACAGCAAGCTGAAGCCGATCTAAAAAGGCAGTAAACCTCTCGGCAATCCCCTGCCGAACTTTCACGCAAGGGGGGTCCGCTCTATCCATGGCCGCGACACGCCCAAGTGCGGCCAAGGCAGTTGTTGCGACCGCCGTAAAGTCACGCCCGCGTATGCCCTGTGCCTGTGCCTGAGGCGTTGCAAACCGTCCCTCCCCCATGAGCTGCCGAACCACCCGCCGCAACTCCTCTCATGGATACTGGGGGGGGGGCGCATCAGGTCCCGCTGGTGCCGCCCCTACAGGAAAAACCTCCGTCTCCGCCGCACCCTCCGTGCCCATGTCCGCAAAGACGGACCACTCTGCGAGCCCCGCTCCACGGCCGCCCGCTCCGTCTGAGTCCGACCCGCTGTCCCCGAGGGCGCTGTCCCCGCTGTCCCCGAG
Source organism: Aquila chrysaetos chrysaetos (assembly GCF_900496995.4). NCBI lineage: Eukaryota > Metazoa > Chordata > Aves > Accipitriformes > Accipitridae > Aquila > Aquila chrysaetos. The sequence continues at coordinate 2,428,226 of NC_054457.1, read as the reverse complement.
GGCGCTGTCCCCGCTGTCCCCGAGGGCGCTGTCCCCGCTGCTCCCGAGGCGGCGCTGCACCCGCAGACGCAGCAGCTCGCGCCGCCAGCCAGCACGCCTCAGCCTCCCGTCCCGCCGCGACCACCTGCTCCACCTTCCCCCAACTCTGCGATCGTTCAGCAGCTCCGCGCTCGGATCGGAGCAAGGACTCCCGAATCTCTCCCCAATTTGGGGGGCTCAAAACTTATCTAGGAAACTCAATGTCCCCCCGGCGCAGCATCCATTGGATGCATTCGCCCGTGGGGCCCCTCCTAATCGAACCGCGGGCACCCACCTCATAAGCTAACACCTTTAATACCTTAATCGCTTGCGCAAGCTCCATCGTCGCCTGTGCGACCGATCACGTCGGGGTCACCACTATGTAGCAGTGCTACATATCAAGGTGCCGCGATTAGATCACTGGTCGGCCCGGACCAGGGAAGAGACAGATAACACACATGGTGTGAGTGCCAACTCCGTCCTTTATTGCGCAGTTAATTCCTTTTATACTAACAACGGTAGGTGGGATTACTGATATGTCATAGGGAGGCGACGACTAGCCTTCTACCTTTCCGTGACATCGCGAGATCTTCCGAACGGTGTTCCCTACAGTATGGTGAAAAAATTGCCTTTCTCCTTGTTCCCTATCTGAAATAACCAAGCCCTAAGCATTTTTAATTCCATAAAATGAATAAGAATAACTGAATAGAATATTCTTTCAACTCCATATTTTCCTTTTCTGATACACACACACATTCAGGAGTATGTATGCTTGCACGTTAAATGAATTGGTTTTACTCTTAGTTGTATTTGATTACATAGTTGTCCTGGTTTCAGTTGGGATAGAGTTGTCTTCCTAGTAGCTGGTATAGTGCTGTTTTGGGTTCAGTATGAGAAGAAAGTTGATAACACACTGATGTTTTCAGTTGTTGCTAAGTAATGTTTATACTAAGTCAAGGATTTTTGAGCTTCTCATGCCCAGCCAGCAAGAAGGCTGGAGGGGCACAAGAAGTTGGGAGGGGACACAGCCAGGGCAGCTGACCCAAACTGGCCAACGGGGTATTCCATACCATCTGACGTCATGTCTAGTATATAAACTGGGGGGAGTGGGGCTGGGGGAAATCACAGCTCGGAGACTAACTGGGCGTTGGTCGGCGAGTGGTGAGCAATTGCATTGTGCATCACTTGTTTTGTATACTCCAATCCTTTTATTATTATTGTTGTCATTTTATTATTATTATCATTATTAGTTTCTCCCTTTCTGTTCTATTAAACTGTTCTTATCTCAACCCATGAGTTTTACTTTTTTTCTGATTCTCTCCCCCATCCCACTGGGTGGGGGGGAAGTGAGTGAGCGGCTGCATGGTGCTTAGTTGCTGGCTGGGGTTAAACCACGACAGATGTTTCCCTTTTTTCCAGTGACTGGGGATTTTGCCTGACTGCCATGACTTTTCAAATATGATGGAGCGTGGCTTGGCAACTACATCAGCCAGTTCCCTTAGGACCCTGGGATCCATATTGTCTGGTCCTATGGTCTTGTGTATGTTCAGGTTCCTCAGGTGGTCTCGAACCTGATCTTCTCCTATGATGGGAAGGACTTTATTCCCTCAGTCCCTGCCTTGAGGTTCAGGGACTTGAGAGATGTGGGAAGAGAGATTGTGAGTGAATACTGAGGCAAAAAAATGGCGATTGTCACTAGTTTTCTTGTCTCATTTATCGGGGGGGGATGATGTACAATTTCTTTAATCTTCCTTTTTTGGCCAATGTACCTGTAGAAGCCCTTCTAATTATTCTTCGCATCCCTTGCCAAATTCAGCTCCATCTCTGCCTTAGCTTTCCTGATCCCATTCCTACACATCTGGGCAGTATCATTGTATTCTTCCCAGGATGTGTGTCCCTGCTTCCACTGGCTATGCATTTCCCTCTTGTGTTTCAGTTTGACCAGGAGGTCCTTACTGAGCCATGTTGGTCTCCTTCCTCCTTTGCTTGATTCCATACCATATGATGTCATGCTCAGCAGTAAGAACTACAGGGAAGAAGGATGAAGGGGGGACGTTTGGAATGATGGTGTTCGTTTTCCCAAGTAACCATCACACGTGATGAAGCCCTGCTTTCCTGGATATGACTAAAGCTCAGCCTGCTGATGGGTAGTGGTGAATGAATTCCTTATTTCACTTTGCTTGCACATGCAGCTTTTACTTTACCTATAAAACTGTCTTTATCTCAACCCACAATTTTCACACTTTTACCCTTCCAATTCTCTCTCCCATCCCGCTTGGGGGAAGTGAATGAGCAGCTGCATGGTGCTTAGCTGCCTACCAGGGTTAAACCATGACACATCCCTGGGGCAGTTGGTTCAAGGTGTATTGGTGTGGTGGGTTGATCCTGGGTGGCCGCCAGGTGCTCAACAAGCTGCTCTCTCAGTCCACCTCCTCATGGGGACAGGGGGAGAAAATAAGATTACTGTTGTGGTTTAAGCTCAGATGGCAAAAAAGCACCACAAAGCCACTCTCTCACTCCTCCCCTCCCGGCCCTGGTGGGATGAGGAGGAGAAAATATAAAGAAAAGCTCGTGGGTCGAGACAAGGACAGGGAGGGATCACTCACCACTTATGGTCATGGGCAAAAGATAGGCTCAACTTGGGGAAAAAAACCCAAAATTAATTTAATTTACTACCAATCAAATCAAAACAAGGATAATGAGAAGTAAAACCAAAACTTAAAACACCTTCCCCCCACCCCACCTTCCTTCCTGGCTCAACTCCACTCCCAGTCTTCTCTACCTCCTCCCCCACAGCAGCACAGGGGGACAGGGGAATGGGAGTTGCAGTCAGTTCGCCACACATTGTCTCTGCTGCTCCTTCCTCCTCAGGGGGAGGACGCCTCACTTGTCCCCTGTGTTGCATCCCAAAGTTGGAGCGACTCAGGTTCGTGGATTTCCTTTGTCAGAATTAAGGTGAAACGACACCAGGGGAGTTCAAACAACAATCAACATTTATTCAACCTAGCTAACTTTGTCCAAGTACACATGAACTTATCAATATGAACCTTGCAACATGTCATTAAGCCGCTGTTTGAGGAGAGAAGGGAAGTATAGAAAAATGAAATGGAAAAAGGAACATGAAACTGTGTCAGAAGGAGAGCCCTCCCGTTGAGTCACAAGGTTGAGAGCAGACCCCCTTGCTTTCTGGACTCCTTCTCAAAGAGGAGCTCAGGGGCGGCTAGATCCACTCCTGGTCTCAGACTTGGTCAACGGTTTATGTTTAAAAGGATGAGGTGTAGGGACTGTGGAAAAGAGAGAAGGAAAAGAGGGAGAGAGAGAATGAGAGAAAGAAAGAAAGAGAGAAGAGAAGGGTTTCACCAGTCCTGGGTCCAGCGTTGGTCCAGCCAGCGTAGAGATCCAGTTCCGGAGGGCGCGCACTGAGGACTCGTTCTCTCTTCTTTTATAGTGTGTTGGTTGATGATCTCAGCATGCGCAGTTCCCACACCTGGGGTTCACTGGAATCGGTCAGTGAGCTTTGGGGGGGGGGGTTCATTGTGGAGTTGCCTCTCTCTTTTCCTGCTGGAATGACCACTTAAGATAGAAGCACAGTCCCAACTTCCGTGGGGCCTTCTTCCTCCAGGAAGGCATAAATTGTGTTTCTTCTCCTGGTCACTTAAGATAAGGAATTGGGGCTTTGGAGAAGTGCGTTCCCACCCTCCGTGGGGCCCTCTCCTCTGGCCACATTGTCCTGTTCACAAAACTCCAGCATTTTTACAGAGGCTGTTTTCTCCAGCAAAGCTCTTTAACGGATGTTTGAGACATTGAATTTGTCAGACGGTCACACCCTGCTCCACCGTGGGGTCACTCCCACGGGAGACAGTCCTTCACAAACTTCTCCAATGTGAGTCCTTCCCATGGGCCACGGATCTTCAGTCACAGACTGCTCCAGTGCAGGCTTTCCCATGGAGTCACGGCCATCTTTGGGGACATCCACCTGCTCCGGCGTGGGGTCCTCCACAGGCTGCAAGTGGGCATCTGCTCCACTGTTCACCTCCATGGGCTGCAGGGGGAAAGCCTGCCGTCTCACCACGGGCTGCAGGGGCATCATCTCCTCCGGCGCACCTCCTCCCCCTCCTTCTTCACTGACCTTAGTGTCTGCATAGGCGTTTCTCTCACATTCCAATCTCCTCCCCCACTGCAGGTTCCCCTTCTTAAATATGTTATCGCAGAGGTGCTACCACCTTTGCTGATTGGGTTGGCCTTGGCCAGAGGCGGGTCCTACTTGGAGCCAGGGAAGCTTCTAGCAGCTTCTCACAGGAGCCACTCCTGCAGCCCCTCCCCCGCTACCAAAACCCCGCCACACAAACCCAAAGCAATTAAAAACTCATGTGTTGAGATAAAGTCAGTTTAATAAAGAAAAGCAAAGGACGCATGCGGAAGCATAGCAAAGCAAAAAGATTTATTCTCTTTTTTCCATCAGCAGGCGATGTCCAGCCACTTCCTGGGAAGTAGTAGGGCCTCAGTACGTGTAGCGGTTGCTTTGGAAGACAAACGCCTTAATAACGAATGCCCTGTCTCCTCCTTTTTCTTAGCTTTTATTGCTAAGCACGACGTCATATGGTATGGAATATCCCTTTTGACAGTTTGGGTCAGCTGTCCTTGCTATGTCCCCTACCAACCTCTTGCCCTCTCCCAGCCTACTGGCCTTTGCAGGGGGTGGGGGGGGGGAGTTGGAGAGACAGCCTTGATGCTGTGTAAGCACTGCTCAGCAGTAGCCAAAACATTGGTGTGTTATCATCATGGTTCTAGCTACAAATACAAAGCACAGCAGTATGAGGGCTGCTATGGGGAAAGTTAACTCCATCCCAGCCAGACCCTATACAGTTGGCCACCCCTCCACATGAAAGCAAACCGTGGCCTGTACTCTGCTGCCAAAGGGATCAAGAAGAATGCATTGGCAATATCAGTTGTGGCATACCACTTGGCTGCCTTTGACTCCAGTTCATACTGGAGTTCTAGCATGTCCAGTACGGCAGCACTCAGCAGTGGCATGACTTCATTCAGGCCGTGATCGTTTACTGTTAACCTCCACCCTCTGCCAGACTTTTGCACAGGCCATATGGGACTGTTAAAGGGTGAGTGACTCTTGCTGATCACTCCTTGGCTCTCCAATCACCAAATCAACTCATGGATGGGAACCAGAGAGTCTCAGTTGGTGCGATAATGCTGCAAGTGCATGGTCATGGTAGCAATTGGCACCTGCTGTTCTTCAATGCACAGCAACACCACAAAGGAGGGATCTTCCATGCGTCTGGGCAAGGTAGACAGCTGTTTGATCTTCTCTGTATCCATGGCTGCTACATGAAAGGCCCACCAGTACTCTTCTTGGTTCTTGGTTCTGAAATAGTCTATGCCAAGGATACATGGAGCCTCCAGGTGTCACAATAGGATGCTTCTGCCACTTGACTGATGTAAGGCTCACCTCGGCCTCCAACGCAGACAACTATTGGGATCCCATTGTCACTCCAGAAATCCAGATGGGTTCCACCCCCTTGGACCCTAATGGCATTACAGTACACTGTGCGCCCATGTGCACCAAACCCTTATACTCCCATGTGTCTGTGTTATGGAGGCTCACACAATCAAATCCAACAGATGTTAAAGATCAGATTTATTCTTCAGTAAAAAAAGTTAGTTAGAACTCTGATAACATTAGTGAACCGCAGGATCAACGATGTAAGGGGAACGAGTACTACACAGCCGACTTAAGAATTCTTAAAATTTAAAAATGTTGACTCAAAATGCACATATCACTCACCTAAAAGATGAGGGCTCTCAACCTCGAGGCGTTACCTAGGGCAGCGTCCCGACCCAAGGGGAGAGTCCCCAACTGCAGACCCACTGCTCCGAGGAGGACTGACTCAAAATGTCCTCTGGCGGGACCCCATTTATACCCTTGTCGAATCTGATCTGTGGTCATTTTAATCCCCATTGGCCAAAAGGTCGACACGTCTGTGTACCTGGCGCATTTGATATTGGTCAGTTCAATTTTCAACCTGCAGCCTCTAGGGTTTGTTTTTTTTTTTCCTCTCCTCCCTGCCCGGAGAAGTTTTGTTTCCTGTTGGGATGGGTGTACCTGCCACAGTCTGATGTGCCAGGCCATCGAATCCACACAGTGCAATAAACCTGGTTGTCCCTTTCCTCTGCCTGGCCAGAGGAAGGACCCCTCTCTTCTTGGTTGGAGCGTTCGTTACCCAACTCCTGTAATTGCAAACCAGAAGTCCCTTTGTTACCGAAAAGCTCGGAATGAAGAACTTATCAACACCAATTTAGTGTAGATAAGCAGACACTTCTTTATTGACGGCCGGGTGCGCGGGCGAGTCCTCTCACGAACCACGCACACCTGTCACTAAAACAATACACCTTATATTAAGACTTATTGATACATATTCATTAGATTTCCAAGAAAAGTTATACATATTCATTAAACTTCCGGGAAATCATTAGCATATGTAAATGTCCTTTACGCAGGCGCAGTGAAGGTCTCTCCGAGGCGTGGTAAGTCTTGGAGGCGGGTAGCTTTTGACCAGGAGGTGTGTTTTGGTATTATAATGAAGCAAAGTTCGTCTAGAGTTTATGATTTCTTCATCGATGTTATGGCAACAGGTGCAATCCATCCTTTTTGACAGTAGCTATGCGGTTATCTCTAACGGCTCTAGCCAGGTACCTTCCAGGAGCCTTGTACCGCACATTCTATCTTTGGGGATCGGCCGCTGCGCTCCAAACAGGCCGTTGTCAGGTAACGTACTGACAACTCTTACACCACCCCGTTGTCAGGTATTTCTTTATCTTGTTATTTAAGTTCTAAATGTTCCTACTAGATGAATTTAGCCAATTTCTCTGGCCTTGATACGGGGCTATACAGGGGATTTTGCAGCAGACACTGGTTGGTGGTTAAATATATAAAATACAACATACATATGATTTTGCTAAAATATTAAAACTAAATATGATTGATTCTAACTAATAACAAATTAATGACAAATCAGTAACACCTTCATCAGGATCAGCAGGAGGATCAGCCCTTCTACTGTGTCTGGGGAACTGCTCAACAGCAACCAGACCAGTAGTCTTCTCTGGATGGAGCTTTTTTGGCTGCTGTTTTTCCTTGCAGTTCATGTATGTGGTCTTCTAGGTTTGGGGTAGGTGCAACACCCCACTTCCTCATGTCTTCCCTGTGGTTGCAGAGCTAGAACCACAGGGTGGCACATGGCGTGCACCCACAGTTCCCTTTCCCTTGAGCAGAGAAAGGCTGATTTCATACAGCACTCCTGATAGCTGAGACACCAGACTATAGGGGTAAGGTGTGGTGGTGCAGCCCCCCAGGCTACTCTGAGATCTCAGCATAAACCATGCATGCTTTGGGAAAACCTCCCATTGTGCTGTTATCTTGATTACAAATGCAGCGACTTCTGGGTGTCAGGCACCCCCTGGCCACACGCGGACCATCTGCTGCCTGAATGGTACATCAGGATGTCAGGTCCCAATTTCTCAGGATGACGACTCAGGTTCGTCGATTCCCAGGTCAAGAACAAGGTGAAACGATACCAGGGATCCTTTAACTCCCAGAACTCAACTTTTATTTGCTCACAACAAGAATTGGCATGAAACTACATCAGTAAACTGTGTAACACGTGCTAACCATACATCACCAAACATATACTTGTGGCAGTACATCCCGCCCCCCCACCCTGCCAGCAGGAAACAAAACTTCTCCAGGAAGGGAGAAGGGGAAGGAAACCCTGGAGGCTGCAGGTTGAAATTTGAACTGGCCAGTCGAGATGCACCAGGTACACCGAGGTGACCCTCCTAGCCAATAGAATTAAATGACCACAGGTCAGATTCGACAGGGGTACAAACGGGGTCCCGCCGGAGGACACGTTGACAGTCCTCCTCGGAGCAGTGGGTCTGCAGTCGGGGACTCCCCCTCGGGTAAGGGCACCACCTGAGGTAACTCCTCGAGGGAGAGAGCCCTCAGCTTTTAGGTGAGCGATACGCGCATTTTGAGCCATCACTTTAAATCTTGGGGATTCTTAAGTCGGCCGTGTAGTATTAATTCTCTTTACATCATTGAGCCTGTGGTTTTATAAAATGTTACCGGACTTCTAACTAACTTTGCTGAAGAACAAATCTGAGTTTTAACACCTGTTGGATTTGGTTAGTCGTGCATCCGTAACAATACTACAAGCCTTGCTTATTTGGGGATCAGTTCAGGGAAGACAATAAGGAGAGACGTCCCATTGAGTCACGAGGTTCAGAGTGGACCCCCTTGCTTTCTAGACTCCTTCTCAGAGAGGAGCCTAGGGGTGGCTAGATCCACTCCTAGTCCCAGACTTGGTCAACGGTTTATGTCTAAAGGGATGAGGCTTAGGGGTTATAGAAAAAAAAAAGAGAGAGAGAGAAGAGAAAAGAGAAAGATTTCCAGCGTTGGTCCAGCCAGTCTAGAGGTCCAGTTCTGGAGGGCGCACGCGCATGGGGCTTCAATTCGTGCCCTTTTATAATCTCCTTGCCCCTCCTTCAGGCAGGCACTCGAACTCATTATGCTAATTAGCTGTCATGCGTGGAGCTGCGCACCCTCCAGCATGCCCTCCACGCCCTGTTGCTAACTGACTTCTCACCTGCCCTGGGTTTGTTGTTATGCAGAGTTCCTAGTTATGCAGAACTTGCCCCACCACAATGTTTGAGACATTAACTCTTTCAGTCTCTCACACAGGACCACCCTGATATTTCAGGATAAGCTATGCATGCTTTGGAAAAACTCCCATTGTGCTGTTATGTTGGCTGCAAGTGCAGAGACTTATGGGCGTCAGGCAACCCCTGGCCACACCTGGACCATCTGCTGCCTGAATGGTGTATCAGAATGACTCAGCACGAATTGTGGCCAAAATGTAAAATAATGACCAAAGCCAATCATCTGGAGACCCTATAAATAGCGATCCAAGGTGAGACCTTTTTAGCTCTCTGGGACCACAGCAGGCTGTGTGACCCAGTATCTCCCCCTGAGCTGGGATGCCTCTCAGGGTAGATTTCGCAAGGATTGAAAGATCGTTCGTTGACGATTTCGTGAGGACTTAAAGGCCTGATTTCACGAGGTTTCCTGACCGTCCGTTGATGAATGTTGGCACATAAAAGTGAGTAATTCATGAAACTCACGAAAGGGAAATTTTAATCATAGGTTAACCTCTGGGGGGGGGGGGGGGTAAAATTTCGTTCAGAACTGTTGTATCTGTGCACGTGCATTTGCAGTTTGGTTCGGAACTATCTGCCTGTGTGTGGTTCAGAAATGTTTTCTTTGTGTATGTGTGTGTGTGTGTGTGTGTGTGATTTGATTTAACCTCCAGCTGTGTGTGCTACCCTGCTGTAAGTTTCGGGTGATCCTTGCCATTTTCGAATCTTTAACTAAGTCACAAATTTGATTGTAACAAATTCCATCGAATCACTCTGTTAAATTGGCTGATGATTAAGTACTGTTAAAATTATACAACCTAATCTTGTGATCTATCTCAAAAATATTAATAAATCCTAAATTGTTGCTAAACCAAAGCCATGCAACAAAATCTCATTCGCGACATAATGATACCGAAAAGCCGGTCGAAGAAACTCTCTAAGGCTCGTTTTGGAGTTTTAGAAAGCAGGCATTCTTTATTGCAGCGCTGGATGCACGGGGGATAGTTCCACCTAGCGTGCATGCCACAGCTTTAGCACTAACAGGTTATATAGAATAACTAATTGCATGTTAATCAGATGAGTATACATACACATAAAAATTATTGCAACTGATTATCTTAGTACTGCCTACATCCAATCATGCGCAATGAAGGATCCATTTGAGTCGAAGGGCTGCTTTTGCGACCACCGACCCATTTGAAGTTCTTGCTGGCTGTCCTTGAAGTCTTTGTTCTTGTCCTTGTTCTTTGATCTTGAAGCTTAACGCAGCTTCAATCACATGTGGTCAGTTTCAACATTGTTCTCATCTAGCGTACAGGAACATCTAGTCATAAGAGCCAAGAACTGCCAAACTTAGGAGTAACTACCTCTACTAGTTAATTGCTTGGCTATACTTTTGTCTGTTGTTTCAATCATAGTGTTAGTATAAGATTTCTAATAATTATTTACCAAATCTCACTTTTACAGTCACCTAGCAGCAAACCAGTTTCCACAGCTGGTACAAAATATTAAAACCATCAAAATATTTAGACATACCATACAGAATGTATGGAAATATGCTATCAATAAGGAGAAAGAGATAGTCTCTTCAAGTTGCTGGAACTGTTGGGACGGTTTCTCCACTGCCCTGTAGGGTCAGGGAGGAAGAGAGATTCTCTTCAGAGCACCAGAGCTGGCAGGCCAGTTTTTCCACAGTTGGTGCCTCGATGTCTGTCCAGTCCATTATCACCAGGGTGCTGGCGTATGTCGGTGTGTTCCATACAAACTTCCGCCACGTGGACCGCAAATACTGGACTTCATCTGGATCTTTGGAGGCCTGGTTATTGTCCAGGTTGCTGTAGGTCACCTCCACCACCACTAATTCCCTCAGATACTGAATACCTTCCTCAGTCATGGTCCACTTGCCTCGGTAGTTTACAAGACCTTCCTTGAGGGGATACCTTGCCTTCACGCTCGACAGGAGCCACTTCCAGAGGGTGTGGATTGTTGCCCCTCTTTCAGTCCCTTTGTTGATTCCACAGTCCCTTGCTAGGGATCCCAGCTGCCGGTCTTCCCTACCTTCTAATTCCTGACTGTTGGCCCCAATATCCCAGCATTGGAGCAAGCAGGTGATAATTTGCTCATCTGGCTGGTGGCCATAATCTTTCCACGTATCTCACAGCTCGCTCAAGGATAGGGACCGGGTGATTTCCGACTCATTTATGATTTCAGTCTCTTCCCTCCCCTGTTCTTGTGACTGCTCTGCTGCAGAACAGGCTGCCTCTTCTGATTCTTCTTCCTGCTCTCCCCTCAGGAGGAGTTTCTTCCTCCCTTACTAAACAAGTGGACCTCTGCTTCCATTGTTTCTTCTTGACTATAGGAACGACTGTTATAGTTGAGGGTTGGGTCTCTGGCTTAGCTACAGTGTCCATTTGTATGTCCTCAGATCCAGAGGCCCTCACAGTGTTGATTTTTATATCCTCAGACCCAGAGATCCTCTTGCTCCTTTGAGGGTGCTGGACACAGGCTCAGTAGGCATAGGCCAGGCCCTAACACAGTGCTAGAAGTTGCTGTGTCTCCTTAGTATAAGCAAGACATCTTTCCTTCAAGTGGTCTGCCATTTTAACAGCATTCCACACCTGTTCAGGCATAAACTCCCAGGTCATCGGCAGTGAAAACCTCTCTAGGCACCTGTCTAATTTCTCCCACACAACTTGCCACTCAGGAATCAGATTCACTCAATCCCACTATGTCATTGATGAAGATATTAAACAGTACTGGTCCCAATATGGACCCCTGAGGGACACCACTTGTCACTGATCTCCATCTGGACAGTGAGACTTTGACTCTTTGGATGCGGCCATTGTCCTGGTTTCGTCTGGGATAGAGTTAGTTTTCTTTCTAGTAGCTGGTATAGTGTTATGTTTTGGATTCAGTATGAGAAGACTGTTGTTAACACACTGATGTTTTCAGTTGTTGCCAATTAGTGTGGTGAGTTGACCCTGGCTGGACACCAGGTGCCCACCAAAGCTGCTCTATCACTCCCCCTCCTCAGCTGGACAGGGGAGAGAAAATATAACAAAAGGCTTGTGGGTCGAGATATGGACAGTTTAATAAAGCAAAAGCAAAGGTTGCAAGCGAAAGCAAAGGAAAACAAAAGATTTTATTCTCTACTTCCTGTCAGCAGGCGATGTCTGGCCACTTCCTGGGAAGCAGGGCTTCAGTACTCATAGCAGTTGCTCTGGAAGGCAAACGTAAATAACGAATTCCCACCCCTCCATCTCCCTTTACTTAGCTTTTATAGCTGAGCTGACGTCACGTGGTATGGAATATCCGTTTGGTCAGTTTGGGTCAGCTGTCAAGGCTATGTCCCCTCCCAAGATCTTGCCCAGCCCCAGCCTGCTGGTGAGAGGAGGGGGGGGAAAATGTTGGAGCGACAGCCTTGATGCTGTGCAAGCACTGCACAGCAGAAGCCAAAACACTGGCATGTTATCAACACCTTTCTAGCTACCAATACAGAGCACAGCACTATGAGGGCTGCTATGGGGAGAATTAACTCCATCTCAGCTAGACCCAATACAGTAGTGTTTATACTAAGTCAAGGATTTTTGAGCTTCTCCTGCCCAGCCAGCAAGAAGGTTGGAGGGGCACAAGAAGTTGGGAGGGGACACAGCCAGGACAGCTGACCCAAACTGGCCAACAGGATATTCCATACCATGTGACATCATGCCCAGCATAGAAACTGCAGGGAGTTGGCCTGGGGGATGATCGCTGCTCAGGAACTAACTGCGCATCGGTCAGTGACTGGTGAGCAATTGCATTGTGCATCACTTGCTTTGTATATTCCAATTCTTTTATTATTATTGTCATTTTATTATTGTTATTATTATCATTATTATTTTCTTCCTTTCTGTCCTATTAAACTGTTCTTATCTCAACCCACAAGTTTTACCTATTTCCTCCTTCTGATTCTCTCCCCCATCCCACTGGGTGGGGGGGAAGTGAGTGAGCGGCTGCGTGGTGCTTAGTTGCTGGCTGGGGTTAAAGCACGACAGTCCTTTTTGGTGCCCAGCATGGGGCACGAAGGGTTGAGATAACGACAGACCTGACCAGAGCTTCTTAAAACGAATTTGTTACAAGCATTCATTATATTGGTTTAATAATCGCTGGTCACAAAGTTGGTTTATTGGCTCTTAGAGTTGTGGTGCTCATTTTTAGAGTTCTGTTATGTATCACCTCACTTGCTGCATGGAGTCCCTGTGCTGCTGATTATCATCCATGGGAGGTGGATTAAGGTTTTCGCTTTGACGTACTATGTAACACTGGCTTATGGTATGATAAAATTATCGGTCCTGGGACTAATCTGGTATTTGCACTCAGCGTTGTCGTCACCTCTACACTTCGGGAGCCATCTGTGGGAAACTATTAAAAATTACACCCTTTATCTTTCCTCCTCGGAGAGCCAATCTATGGGCGAGACACCTTTCTTCCCCTTTCCCTTCTCCTCCAGGCTAATTACAATGGCGTTTGAGAATTTTGAAAACTTTGAATACCCTTGGGATGTTCAAACCAGCATGGTCCTATTGCTAGAACTAGCATGTTCCTGAATGTGGTTCCGGTCTTGTTTAGGGTTAAACAACTATTTAAGAAGATGTCATAGTTTAAACCCAGCCAGCAACAAAGCACCACGAGGCCACTCGCTCACTCCTACCCGTCCCCTCCAGTGGGATGGTGTTGTGGTTTAAGCCCAGCCAGCAAGTAAGCACCACGCAGCCGCTCACTCACTCCCCCCCCCCACCCAGTGGGATGGGGGAGAAAATAGGGAAAAAGAAGTAAAACTCGTGGGTTGAGATAAGAACGGTTTAATAGAACAGAAAAGAAGAAACTAATAACGATAATGATAACACTAATAAAATGACAACAGTAATGATAAAAGGATTGGAATGTACAAATGATGCGCAGTGCAATTGCTCACCACCCGCCGACCGACACCCAGCTAGTCCCCGAGCGGCGATTCCCCCCGCCCCCACTCCCCCCAGTGTATATATTAGATGTGACGTCACGTGGTATGGAATACCCCGTTGGCCACTTTGGGTCAGGTGCCCTGGCTGTGTCCTGTGCCCCTCCAGCTTTCTCGCTGGCTGGGCATGAGAAGCTGAAAAATGCTTGACTTTAGACTAAACACTACTTAGCAACAACTGAAAACATCAGTGTTATCAACATTCTTGGCATACTGAACTCAAAACATAGCACTGTACCAGCTACCAGGAAGACAATTAACTCTATTCCAGCTGAAACCCAGACAGATGGGGAGGAGAATCAGAAAGGATAAAGAAAAAAATACAACCTCGTGGGTTGAGATAAGGACAGTTTACTGAGACAACACAAGGAGAGAAGTTACAACAATAATAGTGCTAATAAAAGAATATACAAAATGAGTGATGCACAGTGCAACTGCTCACCACTCAGAACCCGACATTCCACCACTTCCCCTGCTGAGATACGACCCCCCAAGCCCGCTCCCCATTTATATACTTAGCATGACGTCACATGGTATGGAAAATCCCCTTGGCTAGTTCAGGTCAGCTGTCCTGGCTGTGTCCCCTCCCAGCTGCCTGTGAAAATTAACTCCATCCCAGCCAAACCCAGGACACACTGCCAAGTCCACCACTATATCATGTCCCTAAGCACAACATATACACATCTTTTAAATACCTTCAGGGATGGTGACTCAACTACTTCCCGGGCAGCCTGTTCTAATGCCTGACAATCCTTTCGGTGAAGAAACTTTTCCTAATATCCAGTCTAAACCTCCCCTGGCACAACTTGAGGCCGTTTCCTCTTGTCCTGTCACTTGTTGCTTGGGAGAAGAGACTGACAGCCACCTTGCTACAACTCCCTTTCAGGTAGTTGTAGAAAATGATAAGGTCTCCCCTCAGCCTCCTTTTCTCCAGACTAAACAACCCCAGTTCCCTCAGCCGCTCCTCATAACACTTGTGCTCCAGGCCCTTCACCAGCTTTGTTGCTCTTCTCTGGACACTAACGTGATGGAAAAGGACTTAACTGCAAGGTTCAAGCAAACGACTTGAACTTCACTCACAGACTTAACTGCAAGGTTCAAGCAAATGATTTATTTGAACTTCACTCGCAGACTTAACGCCACTATTGCAGGTTCTACAGATACAATGGAGGAATGCACTATTGCAATTTTTTTAGGCAAGAGTAGTACATTATTACAACCACAAGCGATTCACAGACAACCACAAGCACACACGCGTTTACAAACTTAAAGCATAAACAATATTCACTTACCCCTCCAGGTAAGGGCTTTCAATCCCAGGGAAGCTACCTTGCCCGGCGTCCTGATCAAGGGGGGGAAGGGTCTCCTTCACAAGCCAGCTGTATAGTTGGAGAAGTGACTCCCCCATTTCCAACCTGAATCTTAGAGTTTTTATCCCCTGACTTGTGGAATGGTGTGTATGACTACATCTGAGTGGATTATGATATAGGCCTAAATGGATTATGTATATCTGAGTGGAGTTTCCCCTTAT
Organism: Aquila chrysaetos chrysaetos; assembly: GCF_900496995.4. Taxonomy (NCBI): domain Eukaryota; kingdom Metazoa; phylum Chordata; class Aves; order Accipitriformes; family Accipitridae; genus Aquila; species Aquila chrysaetos. Next base: position 2,412,969 of record NC_054457.1, on the reverse strand, counting down.
CTTTCCTTTGTTGGTCTGTGATTGTTTGAATACACAAGGTTGTCATTTGAAACTGAAGCTGAAACCCTCCAGGTTTTGGGGTTTTTCTTACCTTGCTTCCTCAGCAACTGAATAGTGGTTGGATTGAGAGTCAGGGCATACTATTTGTTAAGGGATTTCAAGGCTCGGTTCAGGTTTTGGTTCTTTGAATGGTGCAGCCACCGCGCTGTTTAGTTTAGGGTTTATCAGACAACCCAGGGCTAAGCTGTCTACACAGCTCCCTGTGAGTCGTCTCTGCAGAGAGACAGGGCCTCAAGGCAATCCGAGGCTGGGTCACTTTTGTAACCCCCCATGAGTCGCCTGTGTGCACTAGACATGGTGAAACTCGTTTGTGAACTATGAGCCAGACAATCCACCCCGTGACCTGAGTCACAATTCAACCACATGCATGTCATCATTGACCGGTGTATTGGTATAAGTTTTGTCTGTGTGTTTTAGTAGAGTTATGTATTCCTCAATTTCTGGGTGAGTCCTTACCTGAGAGATAGATTTTACAATCATTCTTTTTACACAACTAACGGCAATGCATACTACAATAACAGAAATTACAATAACAATCAGTGTTTGTAACAAGTTAACAATCCATCCAGAAAATACCCATCCTATCCCACCAAAAATATTTCCCAACCAGGTGTCCTTCATTTGGTCCTGCAGTTCATGAGTAACTTCGACTATCTTCTTCATCTTCTGGAGGTTTTCCCGAAGAGGTAGTGACACATTAGGAATTGTGACACAGCATTCTTCTTGTTCATGGTTTGCTTTCAAGTATCCGCACACCCCTTGTTCTTTGAGTAATATCATATCCAGTGCAAGTCAATTTTGAAGTGCAACTTTTGAGGCAGTTTGTACTTGTGTATCTAGCAATTCAAAATTGACTTTAGTGAGGTCTGCCAAAGCTTCCACTTGTGCAGTTAAATTGGACAGCACAATTCTAGTTTTAAGGTGACCTATTCCTAGCCCAAAGAATCCTTCGGCCCATACCGCTAATTTCTGGGATACAGTCCAATCGGTGTTGTCTGTACTTCGTTTGGTATGGGGATGCCACAGTCCTTGAGAGATAAATTTCTCAGAGTAATAAGAAGGACATAATGGTGGTACTCCCAAAGTACACTGCAGACCAAGATGTATAGGTCTTAACATATCTGTAATAGTCCCATCTGAGCATATCCAAGTTAACTGATGTGGAGCATATATAGGTGAGTCGTCACAATTACCCATGGTTCGAGGAGTGCGACAGGAGGATTTCTCAGAATATTTTAAGTCTTTATAGCTTATGCTAGTATTACATCCCATTGCTGGGGATATGGCCTGGTGTAATTTTGACACAAGCAGGCAGCACTGATTAAATGCCGTAATGAAGGAATTAACCACAACCAACTATTTTCTAGATCCCCACCAGTGGTACAATTTATAATATTTGTACAATTCCACAGGGGTGGGGTTTTTTTTTCCACATTGGGTTGTGTTGAGAACCTTTGTCGAGACTGCCAGGGATAGCACTCCTTCCTGTCATCTTTTCTCTCCTCATGGGCTTGTGACCATAAACAATTAGCAGGTGGTCCTTCAATCACATTGAACCACATACATGAATTACCAGGTGTTGAAGGAAACTCAAAGCACCACTGGGTGTTTACCAGTTCCACATACCTCAGGACTAAGTGTTTTCCCCAATATGGCTCATCCCCATACCGTGTATCTGCCCAAGGGTGTTTGGAACATGGCTGTTGGGAGGATTGGGGCTGTTTGCCCCTACATCCTAAAGTCTTATTGTCCCAACAAAGTGGGGCATAGGAACAATTTAGGCTCCAAACGGAAGTTTGATTTAACATATTGTTAAATGGCCACTTCCATTCAAATTCACCCCAAATGATAGACTTATTTTGATTCCAGAGCCAATCTAAATTCTTACCTATATCCACGGGGAGAGCTGTTATGGGGATTCCCTGAGTGGGGGTATGTGGTAAAGGCAAACAGGTAGTCACATGAGAAAAGTTAAGCATGCGAGCAAAACCTTATATCATCTTATAGATCATATTGTCTTGTTCGGTATGATTCACAATTGGGGAACCATCAATGTGTTGCTCAAAAGCCCGAGGCTGTCTATCCTAGGTTGTTTACTTATGCATATGGTTATTATAGGACTAACAACAATTATTACAAAAAACCTTACAATTACAGCCATAGTATAGCGCTATTAAAACTTAGATTAACAAACAATTATCCCTACCAAAACAAACATATGAAAAACAAAAGATAAAACTCCTGATCCACGCTCCAGATCTGTGCAGCTTGTCAATTCCTCTAAGGTACAGTTCACATCAGCTCGGATCGATGTCTGTGAGGTCTCCACCCCGTGTCTTCCCAGTTGTTGCTTATCCTTCTTCAACTGGAACAGTCCTATAATTTAAAGAGAAGAGAGCTGCTCGAACGTATACATGCTTGACGATAAATTGGTTAGAAAACTGGTATAATCCACCTGCTACTTATCCGATGTACGCGATTGGAGCTATCTTTTGCTTCCCATGCATACAGCCCCCTTGGGTTGGTCAGTATCAGGGGTACAACTCCAATTTGAGGTAACTTGACCATTACAGGTTGGCCAGAATGCAATTGTGTGGGGAATTTGCCAATTTCATGTGGTTTCTTGGAGATTAAATCTCCAGTATCAATTAGAAAATTTACAGGTATTCGTCTGGGGCCAGTGACTAAAATAATATATGGATCAATATGCTGGTTAGGCCATTCTAAGCTGGATATTACGCAAGTGGGTTGGCCTGAAATTCCCCCCGTGCTTCCTAGTTTTTTAGATCAATCAAATCCTTCCTTAAGCCTGAGTAAGGGTTGGCAGGAGCAGAAGGTTTACTCTCCTGCGTTTTGGCAATATCAGTACATTCCATAGCCTTGCTAACAGGCTGCTCCACCAGGTTTATCATTGTATGAATATTTTCTGTGGACTGCCCATGTAACACTGAGCAGGGTATTCCTAATGCTAATGCATTTTTCCATAGTTCATTGCGCTGAGAGTCGAAACGAGAATAGATTTTTTTAGGGGGACAGGAGTTATTCTCCTCAAAAAATCGTGCCTGTCAGACTTGGCGCTGTGAATCTGAACCTTCCTCTAACCAGCCCATCTCTCTACCATAAATCACTATTATTTCCTGTAATAATTCCCCCTATGTTAAAACAGGCTGTTGTTACTGGTTGGGGTTGCAAGTATTATGATCAATTGCCCGTATAATTTTTTCTTTTAGGTTTTGCACATAAATTTTCAAGACGTCAGGGAGACCTCTAATTAATGCTTTAAGGTGGACCGGATCAACCGGAGCAGCAAGGGGAATACCCTGCTCCCCGTGCTTGTATACAGGCAGCCTTTTGCACTGATTCAGCCAGCCTAGATAATCCAGCCATTTTAATAGTCAGAGGTTCACCTCGTTCTCCAGAATCTAGTCCCCCTGCCCAATAGGCAACTCTGAGTGTCAAGGGTTGGTTCCCCACAGGACCCTGATCAAGGAACACACCAGGACCCCAATATCCCCTAGCTTCCTACTTGCTCAACAAGACTCGATCCCCTCCATTCAATGACACATGCCATAAATATTCAGTTTCACTTTCCCCCAGCTTGCGTGAAAATTTCTCTTGCATTTGTGTGAGTTCAGGTCCAGACCACAGGGTGGTTTGGGTTGTAGTTAAATTTTGATCGTTCCTGGCCCTCGACTGTACCTCCGTTTTAATGAGGGGTCGAATTTCAATATTACTTGCCCCATCGGATTCATCATCTGGGTCACCCCAGATATCCCCGTCCCAAGTGTCAGGATCAGCACACATAACTAGATTCCTGACTTCGGTGGGAGAGGGAGTTGGAGCGTTTGATAACAACAAATTTAATTTTTCTAGTAATTTTCTGTTCTTCTCCCTTTCAGAATTTAATTCATCTTTCAAAAACACATTTTCAACCTCCAATTGTCCATTATGAACACTCAAGGCCGCACTTATCTTTCATTCTACCTCTAAAGCAGTTTTGGTCACTTCAGTTTCTAATGCCCTGAATTTTGTAGCTTCACTGAGATTGGCTGCACGTGTTATTTTTGCCATCTCAGATTTCAGTGCCTTCTCCTGTGCACAAGTTAGACATGCTCCAAAAATAGTGCACAGGATACCTTTACCTTTCCCATTTTTCTTTTTCTTTTGTTCCTTCCTACACTGATCTACCCATGCCACCACTTTCTCTTTACTTCTCCACAACTTCTTTGCCTTCTCCTTGTCTGCAGGAGAAGGTTTACAACCATGTTTCTGCAATAGTTCCTCCATTGTATCCTGCCAACTACGCCAAATTAATGTGTTGGAAAAGGACTTAACTGCAAGGTTCAAGCAAATGACTTGAACTTCACTCACAGACTTAACTGCAAGGTTCAAGCAAATGATTTATTTGAACTTCACTCGCAGACTTAACGCCACTATTGCAGGTTCTACAGATACAATGGAGGAATGCACTATTGCAATTTTTTAAGACAAGAGTAGTACATTATTACAACCACAAGCAATTCACAGACAACCACAAGCACACACGCGTTTACAAACTTAAAGCATAAACAATATTCACTTACCCCTCCAGGTAAGGGCTTTCAATCCCAGGGAAGTTACCTCGACCGGCATCCCGATCAAGGGCGGGGAGTCACTTCTCCAACTATACAGTTGGCTTGTGAAGGAAACCCTTCCCCGCCTTGAAAGCCCTTACCTGGAGGGTACCTCTCTGTACAGTTGAGCTTCATGCAAGTGGAAAATAGCTATGGTCTTACTTTCCTCCTGATTTACCTTTGTTCTCTTGATGCAATTCTGTGCCCCTGAGGAAGTGTGGAAGAGCAGGCACTGATTTTTGCCTTGCCCTTATATGGGTTATTTACACCTCAGCAGTTGTATTTGTTTATTCATTCATTCATTTATTTGTCTTGGTCAGATCAGGAGTATGAAAAAAAGTTTTGCCCAGGTAACCTGTCTCAAACAAGCTGATATGAACTTGAAATACTAACTGCTTGACAATGTTCAGATATCCTTCTTAAAAAGGGCAACATTTTAGTACAGTGTTTTGGTTGCTTAGATGCAATGTCCTGTAGGCAGCTAAACCCAATTAATTTACAGAATGATTAATGTAAGCAGCAGATGGTGAAATAACAGTATCGGCAGCTACTAAAAATAATAATCACAGCTAACAGTGAGTATTTCTACATGACCTAATAATCTACAGACCCAGTTAAACACTTTGTGAAACTACTTGCTATAGCAACCTTGGATACTTCTCCATAATACTGAAAGAGTTCAGAAAAGTTTTGTGAAGTCATTTATAGATATAAAATTTTCTAAAACAAACTTCTGTTTGTATGTAAATCTGGATCAGACTGAAGCTGATTAAAGGTGCACAGTCAGGCTGGCCTACTGACCTTCATTTTATTTCACAAAAAAATATACTTTGATTCTATCAACATGCTTGAAAAACTTGAAAAATTACTAGTCAAATCATAATCATGAGCAGCATCAGTTTTTAGGACCCAAAAACATTTAATAAATGACAATTCTTAGGGGGAGAGAGGAAAAGAAAGAATTTCTTTTGTTTCTGCATGAATACAGTGACATGACTACAACATTGCTAAGATAGAAGAAAAACCTTTGTGCATGTTACTTCATTAATACAGTGTCTTTGTTCTCTATTAAAAATACATATGACAATTTAAGGTAAGGTTAATCTATATGCTGTAACAACATCAGACTGACACAAAAGTAAAAGATGCATGTACATTTTAGAAGTCATTTGATTCTCCAGAAAAAAATCTAAAATACTAATGCTGTAGGAATTATACAGCTGCCACCTAGACCATGGTAGGAATTATGCAGATGTCACCTCAAGAGCGCTTGTCCCTAGCTTCCACTTTAATAAAAAAAATCAGTTCCTTCTTCTACTATGTTTAACATGCAATAGTAGTTACAGCTCGAGCTGGGTGCCTGTCATGGTTTAAGCCCAACCGGTGGCACCACAAAGCCTCTCGCTCCCTCCCGCCGCCCCCCCGCCCCCCCACCCCCACCCCCGGCCCCGGTGGGATGAGAAGGAGAAAATATAAAGAAAAGCTCGTGGGTCGAGACAAGGACAGGGAGGGATCATTCACCACTTATGGTCATGGGCAAAAGATAGGCTCAACTTGGGGAAGAAACAAAATCAATTTAATTTACTACAAATCAAATCAAAACAAGGATAATGAGAAGTAAAACCAAACCTTAGAACACCTTCCCCCCACCCCTCCCTCCTTCCTGGCTCAACTCCACTCCCGGTCTTTTCTACTTCCTCCCCCCAGTGGTGCAGGGAGATGGCAAATGGGGGTTGGGGTCAATTTGTCACACATTGTCTCTGTCACTCCTTCCTCCTCAGGGGGAGGACTCCTCACTCTTCCCCTGCTCCAGCGTGGGGTCCCTCTCACGGGAGACAGTCCTTCATGAACTTCTCCAATGTGAGCCCTTCCCATGGGCTGTAGTCCTTCACGAACTTCTCCGGCATGGGTCCTTTCCGTGGGCCGATCTTCAGTCACAGGCTGCTCCAGTGCAGGCTTTCCCATGGAGTCACGGCCATCTTCAGGGGCATCTGACTGCTCCAGCGCGGGGTCCTGTGGTGTTGCATTTCCTTCCCCCTCTCCAGGCTGATTTATGAACTCGGGAAGGCTCCCTAGGCCTTAGCATAAGTGTAACATGTAGGGCTGTTAAGCGACCCTTGACTGTGCCAGGAACTCTTACACAGCTAAGACAGGGAGATATCCTGTGCATCTCAAGGACTCCTGCTGCCCAGTGAAGGTGGGGGGATGGGAGTACAGATAGCCAGTTCTCATAACAACCTGCAGCCAGTTCCTTCACATAACAACCTTCAGACATTACAATCCTCCCCTGACAATCTTGAAGCATCCCGTATCTATGTTTTGAGTTATTCTCAAACAGTCTCAGAATTTTCCAGCGCAGCTGGGATTCTAGCAATTTGTTGATGATGAAAGTCAATCATCTCCCAAATCTATAAACAGTGGTACTGAGGCCCTTTGAGCTTTCCTGGACCGCAGCGGGTTGTGACCAGCACCTCCCTCTGAGCGGGACACCTCTCAGAGCTCCCAAACTTTCCAGTTTGCGAAAATCAGAGGCCTGTTGCTAAAAGCCAACACGGCCTGGGCTGATTCTCTTCGCTCTTTGAGGCTTGACCCTTCGCCCATTGAGACAAATGCCAAACCATTCAATGTGAATATTTTCGCTGACCTCAAGGGGAATTTTTAACAGGTATACCTCTTTTTCTCTCTCTTTTACTCTCTTATATGCATTTCTCTTAGTGTCTTTATGCATGTGTATGTACTAACCTGAATAGTCTATAGTAAGTTATAGCACATATATTATAAGATATTGTCCTGGTTTCAGCTGGGATAGAGTTAATTGTCTTCCTAGTAGCTGGTACAGTGCTATGTTTTGAGTTCAGTATGCCAAGAATGTTGATAACACTGATGTTTTCAGTTGTTGCTAAGTAGCGTTTAGTCTAATGTCAAGGATTTTTCAGCTTCTCATGCCCAGCCAGCGAGAAAGCTGGAGGGGCACAAGAAGTTGGCACAGGACACAGCCAGGGCACCTGACCCAAAGTGGCCAACAGGGTATTCCATACCATGTGACGTCCCATCTAGTATAGGAACTGGGGAGTGGGGGTGGGGAATCGCCGCTCGGGGACTAGCTGGGTGTCGGTCGGCGGGTGGTGAGCAATTGCACTGTGCATCATTTGTACATTCCAATCCTTTTATTATTGCTGTTGTCATTTTATTAGTGTTATCATTATCATTATTAGTTTCTTCTTTTCTGTTCTATTAAACTGTTCTTATCTCAGCCCGCGGGTTTTGCTTCTTTTCCCGATTTTCTCCCCCATCCCACTGGGTGGGGGGGAGTGAGTGAGCGGCTGTGTGATGCTTAGTTGCTGGCTGAGGTTAAACCATGACAGATATTAAATAAATTATAGGAAGTATATTATAAGATATATTATAAGTTATTACATCCAAATTTATACTTAAATTACTGTTGTGATTTTTATTCAACTGTGAATGAATTTTAGGCTGCTCTTATACTCATAATCCCTTTAGATATAAACCATTGACCAAGTCTGGGACTAAGACTCGATCCAGCCGCACCTAGACTCCAACAGGAGTTTAGAAAGCAAGGGGGTCTTCTCTGAACCTCGTGACTCAACGGGAGGGTCTCCCTTACCCTTTCCCACATTCCCAATCTTTGCACAAATCACAAGAAATTAATTCTTTGTAACATTCCCTTTTACCCTATTACATTTTCGGTCCCTATATACATATAAGTTTAGTTTGATTCTGATTTAATTGTCCTGTGTGCATTTCATCCATGTACTAAAGTAATAGAGTGAACCTTGCCATCGAATTCTGTGAAGTTGCACTTTTATACAAATTTCTATTAAATCATTTTTTCTATTGCTAATACAATTGGCGGTGATTCTTTAAGCGAACCGAACCCCTCTCTCTCATCTTTAAATCCCCCCCGTGACAGGTCCTCCATGGGCTGCAGGTGGGCATCTGCTCCACCGTTCACCTCCATGGACTGCAGGGGGACAGCCTGCCGTCTCACCATGGGCTGCAGGGGCATCATCTCCTCCGGCGCACCTCCTCCCCCTCCTTCTTCACTGACCTTAGTGTCTGCATAGGCGTTTCTCTCACATTCCAATCTCCTCCCCTGCTGCAGGTTCCCCTTCTTAAACATGTTATCACAGAGGTGCTACCACCTTTGCTGATTGGGTTGGCCTGGGCCAGAGGCAGGTCTGACTTGGAGCCGGGGAAGCTTCTAGCAGCTTCTCACAGGAGCCACCCCTGCAGCCCCCTCCCCCGCTACCAAAACCCCGCCACAAACCCAAACTAGTGCCTCCAAAGAGGGACCCTGCCTGTAAATTGTTACTGGATTTTATAGTTTCTATAGGTCATTTGATTTCTTGATGGGTCTTCTGCTCATCCAATCCTGTTTGTGGAGTCTGGGGTCTTCTCTTCTGATTTGCTCTCGAAGCCTCCAGATGTTGCCTCAAGCCTTCAAAAGACTGATTAACAAATAAGGCGGCGGTGGTAGTTTAAAGAAAAAAACCCTAAACCATGAGAAGTGTGGCATGTTTGCTATTCAAGGACTGTTTAGATTATGTTTACTCAAGGTAAAGCTTATCTAGTTTAAGATTCTGCTTAGAACAGAGGATGCTTAAAGATTCACAGACTTGCTAATTAAGGACATAAATCCTCCTTCAGCATTGAGAAACCAGGGGTTGGCAAGAGAAACAAAGACCCTGGTGTCCTCAGATGATGCATGACCATAAAAGGACAAAAGGAGTAGGGGTATTCTTCCCCAAACGACCACCAGAGACCCCCACACAGGCGTAGAAGACTCTGGGATGATTGCTCAAGAGAACAACATGTCATGCTTGTTCAACATAATGAATATGCAATAGTTAGGCAGAACATATGTATTAGATAGGCATGGTGTTTTAACTGTAGTGTATAAGTATGGACTGAAAACCTCAGTAGGTGTGCTCGATTTGTGGAAATCTTCCACCTTGCACCCTGCACAGAATAAAGCAATGTCTCCTCTCGAAACATACTTTGTGTGTTTCAGGAGTTACTTTCTGATCAGGTAACACAGACACCCTTTTTGTCTGTGTCTTGAGACATTTCCTTACCTTTTGTTACAGAATATCCTGTAGTTAAAGTTTTACTTACGCTTCCTTACCTACTGGTTACATTTCCATAGATAAAAACCAAGGTTAAAGTACAATTCATATGGCCTAAGGCTTCGTTTACTTTAGTCACTAGTGCTAAGCTCTGGCACAAATTAGTCTCTCACTACAACTAAAAACTATTTTAATTTCTGTATGGAAAGATAGTTCACTACTTCTTCAGCTGCTCCTTCACATTGCCTTGTTACTTTAAGTTTAATTAAGAGACCTTAAGAAATCTGGTGGTTCTTTGCTTATTTATAGCTTGTGCTCAAATTTATGCAAACAGGGAATAAATCCAGCAGTATCCTAAAAAAAAAATAATTAAAAATCACAGATCTGACTGAATCTACAAAAGAGCAATTACAGCACTTTTAATGCATTCTTCCCAGAAAAAAACTATCAAGGAACAACAAAGGCAAAACTTTGCAATACAATTCCATTGAAAAGACTACAAATATTTCTCACAAAATAAATATTGTACATTCCTGTCAGCTTTTTCAACCTTTTTTGTGTTCCCAGAAATTGCCAGTAATGAAAACAGAGCAAAGCCAATCATATTGTTGTGTGCACTACTGCACTGTGGGAACTGGAAGCCCTTCATTTAAAATGTCTTATGCGTTATTCATAGAGTATATATGTTTATGTAAATTACCTAAGGCAGAAGTGTATACTAAAGCAGAATAAGAAGTAAAATTCTGATGTTAAAAATACCCTGCTTAAACTATACCTTAGCAGTTGATATATAGCTCCCTTTTACAGTTCCTGTTTAAAAATTAGTCCATCACATTATATACTGTGTAGAAATCACATATCCTTACTAACTTCTAGGACAGACATATTTTTCAACGTTTATATTGGAGCAAGTATATAAATATAAAATGAAGTATATGAGCAGTTAGTCATTCAGAAGGGGCATGAGGAGATTTGGTAGTTGTACTGGTTTTGGCTGGGATACAGTTAATTTTCTTCACAGTAGCTTGTGTGGGGCTATGTTTTGGATTTGTGATGAAAACAGTGTTGATAACACAGGGATGTTTTAGTTATTGCCGAGCAGTGCTTACACAGAGTCAAGGCCTTTTCTGCTCCTCACACTGCCCTGCCAGTGAGTAGGCTGGGGGTGAGCAAGAAGTTGGGAGGGGACATAGCTGGGACAGCTGACCCTAAATGACCAAAGGAATATTCCATACCATATGACGTCATGCTCAGCAATAAAAGCTGGGGGAAGAAGAACGAAGGGGGGACATTTGGAGTTATGGTGTCTGTCTTCCCAAGTAGCCATTATGCGTGATGGAGCCCTGCTTTCCTGGAAATGGTTAAATATCTGCCTGCTGATGGGAAGTAGTGAATGAATTCCTTATTTTGCTTTGCTTGCATGTGCAGCTTTTGCTTTACTTATTAAACTGTGTTTATCTCAACCTACAAGTTTTCACATTTTTACCCTTCCGATTGTCTTCCCCATCCCGCTGGGTGGGGGAGTGAATGAGCAGCTTTGTAGTGCTTAGCTGCTGGACAGGGTTAAACCACAACTGTAGTGCTACTGTTAGGGAAGTTATACACTTAAAACTACAGGAGAAATATTTGCTGGAACAGTCACCCGAAAACTTACTAAAATAAAGAAAGGGTGAGAAGCTTGTAAAGGGAGCAGAGAAACAACTCTTTCCAACAAAACCAGAACATTTCTAGGTCAAGGCTCCTCTTTCTACACATTTACAATAGCTATTATCAAGGCACATATACCATCTTTTGAAAGGAAGAACTCTGGAGAAGATCATATTCATCACCCAAATATTGTCAAGGATTAAAGTGCTAATTTATTTCAGGCATTATGAGTGACAAGACAATGAGAAGGAGAAGCATTTATGTAAAAGAGCTTTCTACCTCATGGTCAACTTTGCAGCCCTCTGCAGTTTAGCACCATGCATAGCACAAATAAATTTATTGGGTTTTTTGATTCATATGTTTGCATATAAAATTTAGTGACTTCCTTCTAATGTATTTAAATTTTGTGTTATATTCTGAAAATATATTTCAAGCATTATACATGTTATATAATATCAATGAATGCAATACATAATCTATTACATGAATGTTACAACATATGAAATCATTCTTCCTTTCATTCTTTAAATTGCCTAATCCTGTGCTTCTAAAAAGTGGTTCTTAAAGACTGACCAGCACTCATGGACCCTTAAGCCCTCAAAAGCAGATTCCCAGGGTACTCTGCTAACTATCTCCCTGAATAGCTTCAAGTTTGCTCTCCTGAAATCCAGGGTAGCAACTCTGCTGACCTTTTTTCCCCATTACACTGAAAATGTTAATCATTTCATGATCACTGTGGCCAAGACAGCCACCTACCATCACATCTCCCACGAGTCCTTCTCTATTCATAAACAACAAGTCTAGGAGGGCATCTTTCATAGTTGGCTCACTGAGTACCTGTGACAAGAAGTTATCTTCCACAAACTTCAAGAATTTCCCAGACCTGCTTGTCACAGCAGTATGATATTCCCAGTTGATGCCTGGGAAGTTGAAATCTCCCATAAGGACAAGGACTACCCATCCAGAGATTTCTCCTAATTGCCTACAGAATAATTAATCAGTGCTCACATCCTGGCTGGGCAATTGATAGTAGACACCCACTATGACATCTGCTTTGTTTTCCATCCCCCTAATCCTCACCCAGAGGCTCTCAACCACATCATCGCTAACTGTAAGGGCTGTGCAATTAAACCTCTCCCTTACATACAGTGTGACACCTCCACCTCACCTGCCCTGCCTATCCCTTCTGAACAGCCTGTAGCCTGTAGCCCTCCATCCCAGCACTCCACACTTGAGCTAGAGTTGTGGTCAATAAACTCTCAGTGAGACAGGAGCTGAAGAATGAATTTGGGCTCATATTCCAAACCCTTCCATAGGACTTGGGAGGCTTATATCCAGACACTGAAGTTTAGCCAAAATTATTGAATGTAGGTCAAACACCATGTGCAATGGAATTACAATATATTTCACTTACCATACAATCATTGATTGAATAAATAATAAACTGATGGAAATTTATTTCTAAAAATGAAAAAGGTAAAATAATTAAAAATCATCAAGGTGATTACAGTATATTTGTGGGATTTTTCTTTACAAAAACTTCTCTCTCAAATGTATATTAACTAAGCTGTAATGTAAAAATGCCAGCAATTCTTCTGTAAATTGTTGTTCTTGCTGGCAGGAAGCTGCAGCTGATTCACATACAACAGTTGGAAATGAAGTAATGTGACACATAGGACTTTGCAAATATCAGACATTCATGCTGCAAATTCTACCAGCTCCAACAAATAAATACTGCAACTTATAGACCAAAGCAGTGTTGCAACTGTTATGTACTCACTATAAAATTCTAAAAATATTTGGTTTTCTTTAACAGGATTAGGACTAGGAACTTCAGGATCACAAGACAATACTATAATTCCATCAGGCTGCCAAGTTTTCATGGAATGAGAAATTGTGCTGAGAAAGGATAAAAGTCTTCAGAGACTTGATACCCTGAGTAACAAATACGTATATGAAGCTTAATTTGTTGTTATTTAAACAACATTCATCAACACAATAACAGCCTCTGCCTGTACAGAAACACTGGGAAGAAATTATTTTCATATCTTAGTAGAGAAATGCCTGAGTGTATAATTTGTCCTGTTTGAAACCTGATGAAACTTTTATATATGATACATGACATTTATCTCTTAAAATAACAGATTAAATGTATGGTTGATGCAGAAGTTACCCTATGATTTCTAAGGCAATTTCAAGTCCTGTGTGGATGTACTGGCTACCCAAGGCCACCCCAAATGTGGCTGGACACCAGTGCAGCAGTCAGTTCAGTGGCCCAATTCAGTAGACATGTACTGACTGCACATACTGGGGGCCTGCTTGATCATTCTTGTCTCTGCATGGGACAGAGGGAATTCTGAGATTTCATCTTCAAGTGGGAAACAGGGCTAAAAATTTCTTCCTTGTGTCCAATCTAAATCTAGCCTCTTTCAGTTTAAAACCGTTGCCCCTTGTCCTGTCACTACAGGCCCTGGTAAAAACTCTCCATCATTATGAGCCACCTTTAAGCTTTGAAAGGCCACAAGAAGGTCTCCCCGGAGCCTTTTCTTCTCCAGGCTGAACAACCCCAACTCTCTCAGCCTTTCCTCATAGGAGAGGTGTTCCAGCCCTCTGATCATTTTTGTGGCCCTCCTCTGGGCCTGCTCCAACAGGTCCATGTCTTTCTTGTACTGAGGACTCCAGAGCTGGATGCAGTACTCCAGGTGGGGTCTCACGAGAGCTGAGTAGATGGGCAGAATCACCTCCCTCGACCTGCTGGCCACACTTCTTTTGATGCAGCCCAGGATACAATTGGCTTTCTGGGCTGCAAGTGCACATTGCCAGCTCATGTCCAGCTTTTCATCCACCAGTACCCCCAAGTCCTTCTCTGCAGGGCTGCTCTCAATCCCTTCATCCCCCAGCTTGTACTGATACTGGGGATTGCCCTGACCCAGGTGCAGGCCCTTGCACTTGGCCTTGTTGAACCTCATGAGGTTCACATGGGCCCACTCCTCAAGCATGTCAAGGTCCCTCTGGATGGCATCCCGTCCCTCAGGCATGTCAGCCGCACCACTCAGCTTGGTGTCCTCTGCAAACTTGCTGAGGGTTCACTCAATCCCACTGTCTATGTCACTGATGAAGATATTAAACAGTACTGGTCCCAATATGGACCCCTGATGGATGCCACTCTTCACTGGTCTCCACTTGGACATTGAACCATTGACTGTGACTCTTTGGATGTGGCCATCCAGCCAATTCCTTATCCACTAAACAGTCCATCCATCAAATTTCCTTCTTGCCCTTTAGTTTGACCAGCAGGTCTTGACTCATCCATGCCAGTCTCTTGCCTGCCTTTCCTGATTTCTTACACCTGGGGATCGAAAGATCTTGCACTCTATGGAAAGCGTCCGTAAAGATCTGCAAGTTCTGTTCTGCTCCCTTGTCCCTGAGGGCAGTTT